>NC_086247.1:133570851-133876163 GCF_021018805.1 Prinia subflava
GAAGCCAAGGTTAGTAAGTGCAGAAGATCTGAATTTGATATAGAGATTGTTCCGTGTGGATTGCACCATAGAGGGTACAGCTGTACCACAGTATTTCCCCAGAACAGGAGAGTCTCCATTGTTGCCATCTCTGACCTGAAGAACAGTGTATTCAAAATATCCTATAGAAATTTTTATTACATTCAGGTATTAAGCATAAAGTAATTAATAAGAACTATATAACAGAGATCCTTAGTAAGTCAACTCTACCCTTTTTTCAGTGTGTTTTCTACTACAGGCACATAAAATACAACCTTATGCCTATCAGAGAAGCACCGTCCCACACAAAGCATGTCAGATGGAAAAAAGATGAGATCTTACACCGTCAGTAGTAAATAGCACATAAACCTCCCAAATCAGGCTTACCTGTTTAAAGAAACCTGATACTTATCTCTGATTATCAAAACAGCTATAACATCTTTGGAGAACCAAGAAAAGCTTTGGGATCCCATCGTGAACCTGGAAAAGCTTTTGTGCCTGCTGGAAGGAGTTCTCACCTGCCAAGAACTTCTGCTTTGGTGGAGATCAGTACTAGAAGGAACTTGCAGATATGTATCTACTATTCATAGAACATGTGTATTGTTCTTTACCTCGATATAGTCCGAATCACAAGTGGTTGTATTTCGAATGTCAAAGTCGGTAAAGTTTAGAATCACCACTTTGGTAGCTGGCTGGGAGATGATCCACTCACAGGTCTTTGGGTGAGAGGACATCCTGGGGTAATAAGGTGAATGGATTGTGCCTGCTCCAGACAAGGAACCTCCACAGGCTGCCAACAGACACCAAGAATCAGTACTGGTAATGAATGATTTCAAGGAATGTATCATAATGATGATGTATGATGTGTATCAAGTAACTCTATGAAATTAGAAGAAAACCAACCCTAAACCCTAAACTATCTCATTACAGCAGTTTCTACAGATCATTCAAGTAGTATTCATAACATATTTAAAAGAACAAATTACTACAGGTATACCATAAACATGCTTGTACAGAAGACTAAACTGTGCCCATGAAAACTAATGGATTTGGCTCATTTGTTTCACAGACACACACAGGCTTGTTGCTGGTTAAGAACTTAAAGACAGGCAAAATGAAAGTAAAAAGATTTAGGCAGAATTGAAGCTGTAACACCTTTGGTGTGTCAGTATCAAGTGATAAATCATTAGTAACATATCACAGAATCCTTACTATCATATCACAGAATAGTCTATGTTGGAAGGGACCCATAAGGATCATTGAATCAAACTCTTAAATAAATGGCCCATATGAGGATCAAACCCACAACTTTGCTGTTATTAGCACCATGCTCTAACCATCTGAGGTAATTTCATGGTCAGAAGCAACAAAAGACACTTTTCCAAGAATGCTAGGACTGCCTACAGCAAACCAAGTGCTGACATCTTTTTAAATAAATAAATTGTCTCTGTTCTGTTCTTTCTTTTCTTTTGAAGCTTGTGTTTAATCTATTATACAAATAATATAGCATGGAAATGACTGGAAATGTCCAAATTATACATAAGTTCACCATGCAAATGACCAGTTCCACTTACCAACTTGATAAATAGCCCTGAAGCTAGTTCTTTGCACAGATGCATCAGACTTGAACTTGATCCAGAGACCATTGCTGGTAGAAGTGATTGGAGACATGACTGTATTATGACAAATTTTTATGATAAGAGGAGACATCTCACTGTCACCGTCTCGAACCTAGTCATCAAAAAAAGGAATGAAAAGTGTTAGATCATAAAAGCACTGGCATCTGACATCCAGATAAAGCTATAATCTCCCAAGAGCTGCTACATAACAAAAGGAGTAACTGTTTTAGGTATTTATGAGAGGGGCAAAGAGCCATCACAGTAACTGGCACAAGCACGGGACTTGTGAGAGCTCAAAGGAACAGTCAGATGATCAGCACAGAAGACACTAACACATACTGCTGTCACAGGACATTAAGATGAAATTATCTTCTCTATGAACCACAGTTTCAGCACTGTTTGGGCCTATGCTTCCAAAAGTGGTACCTTTAGTATGAAAGAGACAGGTAGGGAGCTCACTAATGATAGCTGTGAAACTTTTGCCAGCACTAAAATCTGATGGGGATAAAAAGGATATTTTTGATTTTCTTGCTCTGGCTATGAAGTTTCCAGTGATTTTTCAATGGCACTTCTCCAGAACAAGCATCTGTCCCATCACACCCATACATCAATGAAGGCAGATAGCTGCAGGAGACGCAACTCCAAGTCCCTAAAGCAGTAAAGAGGCACACTGACTGACATCTCTTCACACCTTTATCTGAAGGGTTCAATGCATGATAATGGCAGTGAGGCTATATCAGGAAATCCAGGTTCTACTTTCTGCACTGCCTTTCTAATGACTTCGATCAATTTGCTAATCAAAGGAAAAATGTATCTTATATTTTTTCCCTAAAGTTGATTATAAATGCTGATTATCAAGGGGAGTAGATGGGAAAGAGGTATTTGTATCTCAAAACTTCAGACCCTGAATTCATATTCTATGAGTAAGAACAGCTACATCAAGGCATCCAGGCCTTGATCCTGGTATATATCTCTGAGGTGTCCATCTCATTTCAAGTAGGCAACAACTACCTGAGGTCCAAAAGACAGGTCCTCTGCTCTCTGCCCAAGCAAAAAAGTGCAATTTTTGTCCCAAAGAATCTCTTGAAAACAAAACACATTTTTTTCTGCTGCAAAAGTGGTCATAGTTAATGTAGATGGAACTGCTTTTAAATGCATCTATATGCTGTCAAAGCCAAAAAATCATTGCAATGAATTCACGGGCAAACCAGGAACATCCAGCTTTCAGGTCCCCTCTCATTAACCGTTCTTTCTTCCTCAGCTGTATTCATTCCTGGCCTGGGAGAGAAGGTAAGGAACCCTTATGAGCCTGGTGAACAGGCAGTGGTTTGCCTGCTTGCCCAGCTTTGCAGTCTAAAGCTGCTGAGATGACTTTCTGACTAACAGATATTTTCATTTTCCCTGAAATTTGAATTTAAGGTGACACAATTATTCTGGATTTACAGAAGAGTAGCTGACATAAGAATTTGTGCCAAAATATTTAGTAAACTTTTGGAAAGCAGTGAAAACTTCCAGAATGGTAATTCACAGGAGTTTACATGTTTTTCTTGAGCTGGTTCTCCTTACATTTTTTGTTTATATGGTCCAGTGAGTAGTGATAAAAATAACAGGTTCTCCTAGCCATGTATGTGAGTAATATCTCCTATTGCCAGTTAGAGGGATGGCATTGAAAAGTGACTGCCTTGGCTAGCATCTTACCTCTGCATCATCATGACACAGCCTTTCTCAAATAAGTTTTATTGTCTCTATTTTCTTATTGCAGAGGCCTTCCTTAGCAAGAAACTAAACATCCCTCCCTGAACAAGTGCTGTGAGTTGTGTCTGGTCCCTGTGTAAAGTCTACAGATTTCCTGGTAGAACCAGGGAATGGATTAATCTGCATCTTTCCAAATTGACAAAAGAGTTGCTGGAGAGTGGCTTTTAAAGTAACTTAAACACCCAAAAGTTATCACCCTAGATGTACCAGTGGGACAGTATTTTACAAAAGCACATGTGAAAAAATTGGGCCTTAATAACATTTACTGACTGTCCCAGCCAGAAAATGTCGGTCCGATTTCTCTGCTCTGGGCTGAGCCACAGAGTAAGAGGACAGGAAGAGGAGGAGGGCAGAAGCACATGGAAACTGAAGGGCTTGTGACTGACCAGCAAACAGTGAGGTAAATGCCTTGCTGAACTAATACAAACCGATGGTGTTCAACAGAAATGGTTTTGTTTCTTTGGCTGCTCTGAATTTAGCTGCTGTTTTGCCAGCAATTAGGCAAGAGGAGTAGCAGGCCAAACAAACAAAAGCTGTCTGTTTTCATTAAACACACTTCCCCTCTCATTTCAGAAACTAATTACATTTCATTCCAACCTAGGTCTTTGAATTACAGGAGAGAAGGGAACGATGTCAACACAGTAATATCTTTTAAAAATAGACCAATAGCATAAAGCTCACAGGGGCCTGTTCCTTTACTGGTCAAGAAGAGATTAAATACAAAACCAAACCTCTGCTGCCACGGAGCTGCATGGCTGGCAGTGCTGGACCCCGCTCTGGGGCTGCAGGGATGGCTTTCGCCTGCTTCAGCGGTGGCACCTTCACAAATCAACCACTGACCGTGCCCAGTTTGTTTTCCTTCTGTTTAGCCCTGCTCAGCACAGGCACAGTTTAATTCAGGCTGTGGTGCCCAGCAGCCCTCGATGTGGGTGAGGTGTTTATGACTGTACAGAGAAATACAAGCTGGGTACGACAGCAGAGGCCTTGAGACATGGTGAGCCAGGCGTGACACAGAGAACAGGGATGCCGTGGTAGGAGAAGGGGCATCAACACAGAGAGCTTGTCAGGCTCTGAGGGCACCACCACAACTCTCTGGGGCCAGCCTTGCCTCCACCAGGGTCCCGCACCCTGCCACTGTCCAGGACCCATGTCAGCCCTGCCCCAGCAAACCTGCAGCCCGGTCAGTGTCTGTCTCCCCACAGTCCTGCCCTGCCACAGGCTCTGCTGTGCCAGGTTCCCCTGTGTGCCCTCACCCCGGCCTGCCCCAGTCCATGCCCAGCCCGGCAGGGGCCCACAGCCCAGGGCTGCCCTGCTCCCAGGCCAGGGCGGTGGGACCGGCCCTGTCCCCGACCCGCACAGCCCCACACCAGACCTCACCCACGGCCAGACCGAGGGGTGCACACCCGCAGCTGCACAAAACCGGGCTGAGGGACAACAACAAAGAAAACATGCTGTCTCATGCACTTAAAAGACACCCTACAGCTGTACATTTGTATGTCACACAACACTGCAAACCAATGAAGAGAGAGCTAGGAGTCAAAGCAAAAGTCATCTCAAGTGGATCGCGCTAAGTACTGACATTAGTTCTGCATTATTATTGCATTTTCCATATAGAAATATTCTAACTGTACCATTTTGTTTTCTTTGACAATTAGATTTAGACTAAAAACAATTCTTGAGTTAGACTTGTAAGGTTTCAGTTATGGCAACAATAAACTCCCAGCTTTAGGTATGTATATAGAATCATAGAATCGTTAAGGTTGGAAAGGACCTCTAAATCTTGGAGTCCAACTGTAAGCCGAGCCTGGCCAAGCCCACCATTAAATCATGTCCCTAACTGCCACTTCTACACATCTTGAAAATACCTCCACAAATGGTAATTCTAACACTTCCCTGGGAATGTGTGTGTAAATATTTATATGGTGTCTTTCCTTTTAATGTCAGAACAAGATTTTCCATATAACACTTTGAGTCCAGAAAACGATGCATAGTGGCTATGGCATTAATTCTATTTTTCTTGTAGTTGACATGCATTTACCAAATGTCAAACTCCCCCTTAATGTTGTACAGACTATTAAGAATTAGCGTTAAGATAGACAATTTTTCTCATTCTCTTATCTTTGCTTCACTTCAAATGCACCAGCCTGCTCTTTCAGCCCCTGTGACTTTTTGACTCTAGTAAATTTGTATACTTAGTTGTTTGATTAACACCTCTTTCTTCAGTAGCCCTTGGGACAGAAGTTATACATGCTCTTGTAAACACATGCATTCAGACTTTCATATCAACTGATTAAGGCAATCACCTCTATATAATTTGTTGAACAGCCAGTATGACTCTCCAGCTCTATATGGGTGAAGTTGAGGAATATTTTTTCATCCTCTGGCTGTCGGATAATGTAGACACATTGTCGGTTGTTGATATAAGGGTTAGGCCAGAAAGGAGATGTGATAACCCCTTCACTCTCTGTGAAATTTCCTCCACAACTTGCATCTGCTATATTAAGGAAAAAAAGAAGAGATATTCATAAGTACAGAAACTCCTTTTGAGGCTGCCTCTGTACAATGTCTGCAAATCAAAAATAATTACTATATTATTAAAGAGCATATGTTAATTACATCCTTTCATGTGTTGTTGGCTCTGTCTCAAGAATGTCACAGACCAACCTTTAATCTTGAGTATTTTACTTACCCGGAGATGTTGTATAGACAATATGGAAGCCTTTATCAGTCACTAAGTCATCAGAGTGGAAGTGAATAAATGCATAAGGACCAGTGGTTTGGAGTGGGGGTGGAGATCCAGTGCCACAGTATTTACCAAGGACAGGGTCTTGTGGAAGAAGACCATCTCGAATCTAGACAGAATGATAGATCAAGGTTTAGGATTATCATATGTGTGCCAGTTGTGAACAGTACCAGCACTCCTTAACTTATCTCAGAGGCCCCAGAGGTATTGTGGATGGAAGGTGGAGGGAAAGCTCCAGACACAGAGGAACCAAGAAACAGATCCATCAGCAGAGCTGCAATGCTGCTGCCAGGAGTCATCAAAAGTTTTGGGAAAGGGAAAGAAACTATCAGGAGATCTACTATTGAACTGTTTTCTTGAAATCATGCTCTGCATTGACACAACATGGTATTCCAAACTGGCTTCTCATTTCCATGAAAATGTTTTGTGAAATCTGTAAACTGTATGTCACACTTGACAAAAAGCCCTAAGCTCATACGTCAAGTTGTGGATGGCTGTGTGAGCTATGATATGAATCTATTAGTCTTAGATCCCTTTCCTGAATAGTTTCCCATAGGCTCATGAATTCTCTGTGGGCTGACATTTGAAAAGGAGTTAGGAGACTGAACTTTGTAAGAAAGTGAAAGCTTCCCATCATGTATTTGGCCTGAATCCCATCCTTTTTGTCACAGGACTTTCACCGACTTCAGTGAAGCAGGTTCTCATCCCCTTTCTGTCCTATTGTCTCTGATTGTGCATGGATGGGTGGAATATGTAACAGAAAGGAGCATTTCAACCCAGGATTAAATTTTCCAACAGTCCCCTTCTGTACATAAAAAAAGTTTTGAAATAGTTTGTTTTGCAATAACGTATCCACAAAATGTTGTCGTAATTCACAATTACACTTTACCTCTAAATAGTCATAACTGCAGTTTTCATGGTGTTCCAGGCTCAGTGTGCCAAAAGCAAATGTGATGAGGAGGCCAGGACTGGTTGAGATGGTCCAGAAACAATTTCTGTTTACAGGATAGTTACCAGGATATCCTGGAGAGTTTATTGAGCCGTAAGTACCTGTCAGCTCACCACCACATTCTATCAGAAAGAGAAGAGTCTTTATCACCATATGTCAGGTCAGAAGATGAATTGTCCTGTAGTGTCAAAACTAGCAATCACTTTGGGGTCAGAATAAATTAAAAAACAAAGACCAAGCCAAACAAACCAGCCAAGTTTCTTCTTTCTTTAAATTTTGCAGTTAATTCTGCAACTTAATTTTAAAAGGATAACTCCAAGTATTTCCTGATTTGCACAGTAAAAGAAAGATTCTTACCCAGTTACGATGAATATGCCTTAAGAAGAATAATCAGAAGCACTGTGTTTGGATTGGATTTACAAAATTAATCTGAATTTCTGTACTTTGTAAATAGTTTTTTAAAAAATCCATTTTTTATTCTATCACAAGGGTATTTCCATTAAAAAGAAAAAAAAAAGGAAAATTTAGTTACAGGTAAGGTTGTTTTATATACCCATAATAAAATAACATCAGTGCAACAGTTGGGAATGGGAGGGGTACACCATGTGTTACACCTCATGAATGGCTAGTTTAATCTCATCTAGACTGTTCCCTTTGCTCTTTTTTTTTTGCTTTTTTTTTGTTTTTTTTTCTTTTTTTTGGTAGTGCTATTTTTTCTGCCAAAATATCTGCTTTCACTTCTCAGTACTTATATTTGTCAATTAGTAATTATCAGTCTAATGATGACAATTGAAAGAAAAAAAAATCAAAAATCATATTAAAAGCATTTCAAGAAATATTTCTATAAATAAGGAAATGGCACTTTTTACTCTATGGTTCATTCAAGACACAACACAATGCATTATTTTGTTTCTAGACAATATACAGAACACTAAAGTGACCCTAATGTTATGCGAGATGATTTGAAGTTTATCCCTGGAAGGCATTGCCAGACCATCTGGAACAATCACCCAATTAACATTACCAACAATTCAGCCAGAAATGTACAACAAATCATACCAGAAACCTCACACATTCTTTAAAGTCCAATTCCCTACAATCTATCATGTTTGGAACATATAGGTTATTGTAAATTGTCAGTGGCAAAACAAACCATTAACTTGCTTGCTTGAAGTACTAGATACTTCTGTGAGAAAAGAGAACTGACTAAATGAATCCCCAGAAACACCAGCTCTGTGGGGGATTCCTCACAGGAAGTGTAAAGCAGCCTTATAAAACAGCAGAAAGCTATTCATAAAGCAGCATAGAGCTAGAGTTTGAAAATGTCTTCAAGTGATATATATGTCTACATTTCAGCCTCACTCCCTTGAAAAATACTGTCCTTCTGTTCCTAATGTTTCCTAATCAAAGGAAATAAGCAATTCATTTTACTCCAAAGACATGAAGATGCTTGGCATTTCATCAACTTACCAGGATCCTGAGACTCCCAGTGAACAGTAAAACCTCCAGTAATGGTGTGGTTTGAGTATAACCAAAAATACAGAGAGTTGTGGGAACTGAAAAGGTCTGCAGGACCTGTGAAGCCACAGTATTTTCCTAGCATGAGCATTGATGCTGAAGGCCCATCATGGATTTGAAGGAATTCAGAGTTGCACTCATTACTTGTCTCCAGTTGGAAGAATGGGAAAGTAACACGCAGAACCTATTAGAAGCCAGAAAACAAGAAATTCTGTTTTTTCCATCTGCTGAGATACTATCTATGTAGAAACTTTATAGAGCAGATATATGTATTCATGCACCTGTGAGAATCTATGAGCTTTGGAGCCACTATGTCATTTCCTGTAATGTTCCAGGACAGAAAAGAATATTAAAGAATCTTAAGTGCCAAAAGGAAAGAGAGAAGATAGACAGATAAGAATTCAGTCAGTGAAGTTTTCTGGAAAGATCATTATTTCTAATAACTAATAATTGAGACCATCTGCCTCTGTGTGTTATATGTGCAAAATATATATATCTGTGTAAATTTCAAGCTATGTTAAAAGCTTGAAACACGGCATAAAATACCTTATTCCAGGTTTCCCTAGGCAGTTTTTTTAATCAGATAATTAGCATTTTTCATAGCCTTGCTATAGTTGAAAGTGTTGTAATGGGAGTTAAAAGAGTCAATGATTTTGTTTCACACATATAAAATCAGTGTCTCTAAAGCCCATTCTGGATACTTTTTGACATGCACAGCTTTTAGTTTGTTCAGATTCTTCATCGATGTGCTGTACTATGCTCTGCTGAAGACAGTAGTGGCTCCCAGGCTTAAGGCTGAGGACATGTCATATACATATATTTCTGTAATGCTGTATAAACCACTGTTAAGCACTGGTTTATAAAATGACTTAATTCGTTCCATAAAATGACAAAAACACATCAAATCCCAAGTAAGAAATTTCATGGTAAACTATGAAGTAGCATGTTTTGTAGTTGTTATTTATAACCCAAGTGGAATTGTTAGTTGCAGATCAGAATCAGAATATACAATTGTGTGCAACATTTAAAAATTAATCCTTAAAAAAAATCAAATGCTGTTATTACACAAAGCGATTGACAATATGCATTAAGCATTCTACTTTTCTGCACTCAGAGATCAGAAACATGAAATTGTTTGGGGGTCACAGAATCACAGAACAGTCTGAGCTGGGAGGGGCCCAGAAGGATCATCGAGTCAAACTCTTCAGTGAAGAGTTGGCCCATGTGGGGATCCAACCCACCGTCCTGGTGTTAGCACCAGCTCTGACCAACTCACTCAGCTCAGGAACCACCTGTGGAACCCATCAGAGCAGAGATTTTCTCATGCAGCTGTTCACAGATCACATTCTAAAGCAATGTAGAACAGTTCCTTTCTGTTGCTGGAGGTAACAGAAACTAACCCTCAACTGTTTAAGAAAAGCCTGGAAAATCTATCTCACGCAAAGTCTTAAGCTAAGGAGCATGAAGGATTGTAAGGATCCAAAATTTATTCGTTTGAAAAACTATTTATTCTGAGGGGATTGGATCACAACATAGGAACATATGTAGCATGAAGATAGTCATGTTTGCTCTGATAAGCTGAGGGATCCTACAGACTGAGGATTTCTTAACCTGAACTCTATTTTACCTTGTTGGGACTGGTTTGAATAACCCAAGCACAGCTGACCCCACTGTTGTACCACTGGCTGTTTGGATTGTTAGGGTAACTGAAAGTCCCGCTGGAGCCTGAGAGGTATCCTCCACAAACTGCAAAAAGACAGAGAAAATTAAACAGATATTGTGGTATTACTATACAAACTAAAACAAAATGTAACTTTTTTTGCATAGTATTTTTCTTCTTGACCATTTAAAACAATGTTGAAAAACACTTCTATAAAAGCATCTTTACAGCTTCCTCTCAAGTGGAATAACATCTCAAAAAAGTGCAAATTCCCTGAAAGAAAAATAGTTCTTGGAAAAAGAACAAAGAATATCAGTTGGAACATGTGGATACTGCCAAAAGATATTGATTCTGTCTCATGGTAGCATCTGTAAACTGCTTTGCTTCCAGAACCTCGAGATTGAATCTCTAAATTTTCCCCTTCAATGAAATAACATTTTGCATTTTGAAGTTAACATGGTGTAAAATTGTCTTTCTCAGTAGTGGTACACCATAGAAGTTATCCTGAAGAGGTTTTATTGTTCCATTTATTCTTTTTGTTCAGATTTCTGGGCCTGATAATCCCTCTCATGGTATACCATGGTCTCTTCACTCACTGAACCATTCAATGCATGGGAACTGAGAACCCCAAACAGCTACAGAAAAATATGTCTGTAAAGCAGCCAAAATATAATGCACATACAGCTACAGCATGCAGCAGGCACCTGTAGTTTAACATTGAACTGATTCTAAAGAAATAGCCAATTCTCACCAAATTGTTTTGTTTCAAGAAGTGGTAAAAAGAATATAATTTTATTTGAAATGTCTGTCTAATCATCTCACCTTTTTTCAACCAGATTCAAAATGATCATGTAAGAAAATACGTTATTTTTTCATTGATTAGAAATGAAAATAATAGGTGGTACAGTATGATTCCTCACTGCATAAAAAACGGCTTTCTATCTCTTCATTATGAATGCCGAAAAATAATTTTTTCCCCTGTGGACTTAATAATAAAACATTACTAGTTAGATACTTCAGGAAAATAGAAAAAACCCTAAAATAGTTCTAAAATAGAGCGGATTTCACAGGGGATCAGTGGAAGTTTTACATTTTGTATTACATTAAAATGTAATTTGCTTTCTTCTTAGCATTCTACAATAAAAATGAGCCACTTCTGTTGCCACAGGGACACTGGACTCACTGGAATGCTATCCTGACCTTGTTTAATTAATGGCAGAAAAAGTTCTTAAACAAGCAGAAGAAATGATATTAGGAGGAAAAGGGAGAACTCTGCAGTCAATATAAAACTGAGAGTCCCCCATTTTCATGCTAACATTTCTTTCATTAATTTTCTGTTTGAAAACCTTTTCTGGCTTTTACTCTTGACTAAGACATCAGGACCTTTCAGCTTCATAACTGATGAAATAATATGCACAAAAGAGAAACATCAATATATTCCCTAGTTCTCCTTATACTGGATCCTCTTTCCCAACCAGCTTTTCAGACCACTTTCTTGGGAACAGAGATCTGATTTTAGGATGTCTGGCATCTAGCCGAGGCCAGTGGGCCTGCAGATCAACTTCATTGTTGCGTTCCTACTGCCAAACAAACCAGCTACAAAGGAAGCTCATGAAAAACTCTGTCTTGGAGGGAATTTGGGACCTCTGATCCACCCAACACAGGGCTGCTTTTCACACTGTAACTCAGTTGTTATTCCCGTGTTAATCCCATGGACTCGCTGAAGCCTGCTGTCCCATTTCCAGGAGGGAAGCAGCGGGAGGAGGCTCTGGCTGTACCTTGCTGGGCAGTCTGGCACTGCGGTCCTGTCCAGGCGCTGGTGCACTCGCAGGAGTAGCCATTGACCCCATCGGTGCAGGTCCCCCCGTTCTGACACGGGTTGCTGATACATTCATCAATGTTCTCTGTACAGTTAGAGCCTGTCCAGCCTGCATTACACAGGCAGAAATAGCCAGAGATCGTTGCCTGCAGACACAAACAAATCAAATAAACTGTGAGCATGAAGAACCTAGAGAAACCAATGGAGTCAGCAGAAAGACTGATGGTTACACTTATTTTATGAGGAGATATTGGAGTAAAGTAATAAAACCTTTGAATTTTTTTTGGCCTTGATGGTCACTGGTGAATACCAAAATAAACATAAATCCTAATTAGATTATCTATCTCTTTGGAGTTTTCCTATTAAGTTACTTCTTAGCAGGCCTCTTTCAAATTACCATCTCAAAAATCAAAATCTGTACTCTTTTAGCCATTCAGAAAACTGTTTGCTTGGTTTTGGAATGATCATGCTAGAATCAAGTCAATCATATTACCTAAACTTTATAAATAGCAAGGCAAGATAACTGGTTTAGAAGTCATTTCTCTCAAGGCCTTTCTCTGGGAAGTCTGCATTGCAGTTATGTGGGCTGTTAGCTTTCATTTTCATCCTGAGGAATGTTAAAGGGGAAAAATTTCATCACTTTTTCAGCTTTATTCCTTATTCTGCATGTCTCTTTTCCATTTCCGTTGTTGCAACCTGCACTACTTCTCCGTATAATCAAGTCTTTCCATATCTGTAACCATTTCCATTTCATATATTCTCTTACCTTGTATCTCTTTTTTATGTTTTATAGACACAATCTTTAAAGGTAAAGCAGAACATGGCCCCAGGTACAGGCTACTATCCCATGTTTGATGACATACAATTAGGGTATTGCATTCTCTATTTGCTTTTTCATTATCTAGTCATATTCTCTGTGTCCCAAAGAGATTTTCAGTATGATGGAAGATGGTTTTGATATGTATTTAGGGTTCTGCATATTGTTTCAAAAGGTGTTTCCTGATCTGCGTTGCCTGATAATTGACATTATTTCCTCTGTCATTATGGTGGCCAAATATAGCTTTGCTATTTCTCTATTTTATTAGATGCTTCTGTAGTCTCATTACTTAAATATCTGTGTTATTATCGTCAGGTATTAGTTTGTAGCCATGATTGCCTGTTGTATGTTAGGATATATTTAGGGAAAGATGTCGTATCTTTTAATAGATAAACTAAAATGAACAAAATAGTCAGAAAAAGTAGATAATATCTGGGCACAAAAGGCCCTATAAATATCTTAAAATATGAGTGAAGACACAGTAGATACCTGCAGAATAGAGAGCAAGGAATGCTGATAAGGAGTGGAGTGTAAGTGAGAGGACCATCACATATCACACAGAAAATTAAAGAAGCAAGAGATAATACACCACAGAATCATAGAAATATTTAGCTTGGAAAAGACCCTTAAGATCATCAAATCCAGCTGAAAACCTAACACTGCCAAATCCGTATCTTATGTCTCATTTTCCCTATGCCTCCAGGGACAACCAAAATGGGGATATCTGCAGCCTAATGGGGATAAATGGGAAAAGACTCTACTGGAACAAAAACTTCAGCATTCATGAATATTTTAGCAAAATCACCACCGTCAATATCCTCCCCAACAAAATCCCCAGATCAGCAGCATGGACTTTTCCAGGGCACAGCACACCTCACTAAGGAAGCCAAAAAAGCCTTCACAGGGTCCACAAGAACAAACTAAATGTTCACTGTGCATGAGAATGAATTCATACCACAAATCAATTTAGGTCCAAAAGACTTGGTTACCATCAGTGCAACAAATTCTCTTGAAACACCCTTTCCATGTTCATATAGACAGCCTGAGACTCCAGGAGTGCTCTCACAAGATCAGACTAGGAACCCATAACTATCTCTGCTGGATATTAACAGTCTGAAGGTCAGCAGAGGTCCTGGTTCTGTTATCATGGGTAATTCCTCCATGATCCAGGGTGGTAAATTACTTTCCTGTGTCACCAAGAACAGTTCTCTCCCATCAGCACGCACATTTCATTGGCTAGTGTGAGCTACCAAACACAGCTTCTCAGGCCATTAGTGCCAAGATTGCTACCTCTACTTCACACACGAAGAAATGGCTTGTGTGCCCTGAAACTCACTTTGCTTTCCTCAGGTATGTCCTTTGATCTTGCAATGCCCACTGACTTTGCCTCATTCCCAGTAGTATGTCTGCACTGAGCCTTCAGTGTCACCAAGCCTCCCTGGCTCGTTATAACCACACAACGTTGTCACTGTGTGTGAGGAGCCCAGCACTTACCAAGCACTGCCCATTTGCACAAGGGCTTTGCAGCTGACAGATATCACTGAGAGGAGAGCACCCGTTTGGCCCATATCCACTTCCAGTGTACCCAGATTTGCAAGAACAAAGTGCCATGGGCCCTTGGGAGACAAGAGAAGATATAAAATGTAATTCTATTACAATGACAATATCAATGTCTATAAAAGTCCTTGACATTTTGAAGCAGAGTCTTAATATAATTCTGACTTACTTGGTCTTTGGACACCTCCCCTAGTCAGTGCCCAGTTCAAGCATGGAAAGAGCCGTACTGTTGTTCTGCTATGAGTATCTGAGAGTCCAAGGTCACCTTCATGGGAAGTGGTGGGGTAGTCAAAGGGTATTTATGGGAAGGAGAACAGTAAAAGCAGCCTTATAATTGGAAAACTGCATCAAAGACAAATGGTGGACATCTGCACAGTTTTAGAATAAAGTCTTCTTTTTTACAGGGCCTAAATCTAATTCTGTCAGTGTTTGTGAAAAAGTCTGCTAGCTTTAGCTAACTTGCCTGAAAATCCTGTGCATGAGGCAAAACTGACTGTGGTGAAGTGGCTGCATGTTGCTATAAAGTGGATTCATCCTAACCAGGTTCTCCTTGAGATTCACACTGATGTTACCTTACAGTCTTTAAGAAAGCATAGTACCTGGAGCTGAGGTACAAGTAGCCAAAGGATGGCACCCTCCATTATTTATTGAGCAGATATCAACCTGGGTACATGTTTGTCCATCTCCCTCATAACCTGTTCAGAAGTAAATCACAGTTAGTCTGTAACAAACTATTTTCTTTGAGAATTGACAGTAAAACAATCAACTGGTAAGCAAAACACTAATTCATGGTGTAAAATCATAGTCTCCTGAAGTTAGAAAGAATTGAGATAGCTGCTGAAGCAAAATCTGGGATATTTATTGTGGCTCCTTCATTGAAGTGATGGATTGTGACTGTAAATAAATCCTTCCACAGTTGCTGAAAAAAATATAAATTAATATATGCCAAATATAGGTAAATTCAGTGAGGCCGTAGAAGCCCCATGTCTCTCAGCCACCATGCGTTGCCCTCCCTACACATCTGCACCCAGTCAGCCATAACCACACCCAGACTTTTCCCTCCTGCAGACCAGAGCAGCCCTTGGATCTCAAACACAGCACTCAGATCCTCTCAGGATGTTCAGGAGAACCAAAGCCGTGCAGCACAACTTGTTATGGCCAGAGGTGACATCATCAAAACTTGTCTGAGGCCACATTTCCAGCATGGTGATAACCCTTCAGCACTCAGTAACTTGGAGTCTTCACTACCCACAGTCTATTGCCATTTAAATAGAAATCAATAATTAGAAAGATTTTTTGTGCTATATTTCTAATATTAATACCATATATTTCAGAAAGCATTTTAAATCATAAATTATAAAGACCTAAGTTACAACTTCCACTGCTTGAGCTGTACTGCAGTAGAAACACTGCCTCCTCAGACAGCATTCAGAGCGTGACAATTATCAAGGCTTTTTTTTTACTGCAGACAATAGAGTCTGTGATTTATGGCACACAGGATACTCCTTCAATTAATACAGACAATGAGATTACTGCCATAATTATGCAATCCTTGTTTGCCATTAATGATCTTGTAAAGGAAGTACTTCACCAAATCAAGGCTGTAACACTGAAAACAGCTACCTAGTACAAGAGAAACACATTTCAGAGGATCACCTTTAGAGGCATACTCTATACAATGTTCATTAATAGCTGAAGCAGTTTGAATACACTTGGACACTGCATTCTGTTTTGCAGTATTGTGTATGTGATATTTCTTTCTATAAAACCAATTTTCAGCTTCTTAAATCTACTCCAAAACAGGCTCAAATGTGTTGGATCTTCATCTTTTAAGCCCTTCCATAGTATTACCACAAGAAATCCACTTTACCTGGTGGACAGAGCCCACAGCGGAATGATCCAGCTGTGTTGATACATTGGACCATCGGTACTGTGGAGCAGCCTCCATTATTACTTGCACATTCATCAATGTCCTGGCAAGTGTAGCCATTTCCCTGCCAGCCTAAAAAGCAGCACAGAAAAGACATCAGAAAGAAAATGCATGGCCTTTTTGGTTTCTTCTTTGACCAAATCTTTTCATAGAGTACAACTGAATTGCACTTCATTAGCACAAGAATAGACCTGTCTCTCTCATAGCTGATTAAAATTAATACTGGTCTGAAAATTAGGTTTCAAACACTACAGGGTGGAGATATGTGTACAAGAATGTTTTATTTCAACTGTATTCTGGGTATTTTAGATTCAAACACACTTTTACCTAAAGAGGATGCAGTTCTGGTCTAGTGCATTTATGTACATTTTGCAGCAAAGATTTATTACAGCTTCAGTTAAACACTTTAAAAACTTCTCCCACAGACACCTCCTGCCCAGCTCAGGAAGAGTAATCATAGGTTATATGGTCTGAGGGAACAATCAGATTTTATATTGCCTTAAGGCAGGAAACATACAGATATGAAACTATTGCAGATCTCTTATGTGAAGATGATAGGACATGATGGACATGAAGGTACTGTGGACATGAGACCTATTTAGATGCTCGGTTTAGGATGAGATAAATCATGCATTAGACTTCACTGTCTGCATTACCTATATAAAACATAACCTGCATTTATTCCCTAGAACACAGACCAAAGCATTCTATGGAGTTCCTCTCATCTGCATCCTGTGTCTGTGTTTATGATACACACTCTGCCACCCCATCCAACCTGAGAGCATGGAAGGACGAGATACCTGTGGGGCAGGGACCACAAGTGTAGGAGCCTTGAGTGTTGTGGCACTGCACAGGTGGATGCTGTGAGCACGGAGGGTTAGGGAGGTTGCATTCATCTATATCAGCACTACAGGCAGGGCTGCCAGGAGGGGACATCCAGCCAGCCTCACAGACACAGCGGTACTTGGGCTGTCACAGAAAACATCACATTGCATGGTTAAGACATTTGCAATAGTCAAGGAAAAGGCAGCGGGAGTTAATTTCATGAAATGACTTTCAAACTATAGCAAGAAAGCTTTCAGAGCATCACACAGCTTGCACATTTTGTTTGGTAGGTTGCTTCAGTAGTATTCTCAGTCTGTTTCTTCCTCTGAATTTACTTATTCAGATTATGGAAGCAACTCAGGATCATTCATTATTTTCATAAAAGAAATCTGTAATTTACCCCAAAGCTCCCAGAGAAAATAAGATCAGTTATGAGCTGTACATAAACATAATTAGAAGTCATCAACTTGCTTTTTAACCAAGGCAAAGAGATCAGTGTAAGCAACCTGAAATCATCTTGGCTGTTTTCTTCTAATCAAATTATTCAGTAGTCTATGCAATGTGAAGCACTGAGATTAAATTGCAAATACATGTTTTCTTTTAGGAAAACAGTTTTCTCTCTAGTAAACTTTACTAATGGCCAGATTTCAGCATTTATCTAGCTTTGGTCCAATTAAAGCTAATGGGAGTTTTATTGTTGATTGTCACAGGAGCAGACACTGTTAAGCCAACACTGAACCCTTTAGAAAAACTTTCTCAACAAAAAGTGGGCAGAAAATAAGTGATAAGTTGTGAAACTTCTAAAAATTAGGCAAAGAAATTATTTTATTGCAAAGCACAGAAAATATGTGCTGTGACTGGAATGGTGCATGGGTGTATAGGAGCATTAAGGAGCAGAAGCCTGGCTGGGTGGTTTTGGAGGGCTGCTCTCAGTGGAAAGAGCCAAAGCTGGCATGGTCCATCTGTCCCTTTGGAGTGAACACCCTGTACCCAGATTGTCACCCAAATGGAATGAGCTGGCTGGCTCCTGATGAGCACTCAAGTGTGTGCTAGCATCCACCCAGTGCAGATGCTTGGAAATATTGGGCCTGGAGTCAGACACCACATCCAGCTGACACTGAGGAGCACCAAAGATGAGCAGCAGCCACCCAGTCCCCATGCAGCCCTAGCAGCTCCCAGGCCCCTGGCACTAATGTTACACTGGTATGCCTTTTCCCAAGAAAAATAAGATTCATGATTTTTGTCCTTCTTAGTTATTTAAGCAGTAAAATGTTCTAGCAACTCAATTCTCCCAAAATAATGCACTGTAAGAATATTATATTTTAAATATGACTTTAACTTATAAAAATATATTCCCAAGCTCCCTATGGATGTAGTAGTACATCTAATACTCTAACAAGTACCTCTAACAAGGCATAAAAGATTTTTGATTCTTTCTGCCACCCTTGGTACAACAGAGAGGCTGTTGTATAGTGACCTTTCTTGTTGTTTTCAGCAGCAGTTCATGCTACACAGTTTTGTTGTGGTCAGCACTATTTGTTGCTTATTCATGCTGTGCTGTGTGATGAAATTTATACATTGTTCCTTACCCTGTTGGGCTGATCCCTCTTTTCATCTACGCAGAGGCCATGCTCACAGAGCACCTCAGATCCTTCCAGGCAGTCATCAAACTTCAAGGCACAGTGAGGCCCATAGGTTTCTGGAGTACAGGAGCAGCTAATAGTGCAAGTGGAAAGAAAAATCAAAATTTTGTCTTTCTACCACTGTTAAAGATTTTTCATTGCCATTCTCCACTTTATGGGGTGTTCCTTACAAAATACATCTATTTACCTATGTTGACAATCCTGCTAATATTCATGCAGAGAGGCAAATCTCCTGTTCAGCAGAGACTCAAGCATCATTTGAGACTTGTGTATATTCATGACTGTCTGGCCCTATGGAAGAATCTACAGCCTTTTGTTACATTCATGAGCACAAATCCAGGAAAAAATAAAAGTCTAACATAAGACTTAAACAGAACATGAGCATGGAAACCCCCACTTCAGTCAAAGAGCACCTAAATATCCTTTTTTAGTTATGATTATCATATGATGCCAGGTCCCTAAACCCTCCCTCTAGCCATATGCAGAAATGCCATGTCTGGCCTGTCCTAGGGAGTGAGGTACTTTGACCCCCACACCACAACAATGGGCAGCTGCTGTCTCAGCAGCACCTCAGCGTTTAGGGATGTGTGGTAGGCAAGAGGTGGCCTTTGAGGTTGGTACGGTGGGAAGAACAAAGTAGTGGATTTAAAGAAGGCATTTTACTGAGAGGATTTGGTTTGAAAGCCGCCACATGCATCACATTGTTATTTATAGGGCAGAGCTTAGTTACAGCATTATACATAGTGGTGGAACTGAAATTGGGAACTTCTAAGCCATCGTATAAGACTCTGGCTCTTAATTTCCACATAGACAAAATGTGAGGCTCTGAAATACAGCTGAAAGAGAAATAAATGTACAGAAAACCTCCTATCAGATCACTAGATTCTTAATAAAATGACAGTGAGACTCTCATTTGGATTCAAGTTATATGCTGCAATGTCCACAGCTTGCAGAGACACATGGCAGGTACACACCCTTCTTGCATTGCTTTTAAGCTGCCTAATGAAAAATGTTCTGCAAAAGCATTTCTCTGAAGAGTTGGAATCAGGGTATTCCAGTGGAGCTGACCTGGACCTTGGAGCAACTTATATAAAATAAGCTGCTGCTGTCCCTTCCACCATGTCACATGCTCAGCTGAAATAGCAGTTTGATAAGCCAATTGCAGGTAACTAAGCAGTGCACCCAGGACAAGCAACCCACATGAACTTAGGCTTCAAAAACCCTCTGCAGCTTAATGCTTAACTGCAGTCTGCAGTGCAGGACAGTGCGTTCATTATTGTAAGAGACAGCAAGCAGAACAACACCTTCTCATCAGTGCAGCAGCTCAGCCTTGGAAGCACAGAGGCAACAGGTAACCAGATAACTTTTGTATGTCTGAAGTACATTTAGAGCTTCATGTTCAACTTCAAAGGACACAACAAGAACAGTCTGGCCATCTCCAAAGGAGGGGAACAATGGCACTGTCTCCTGCCTACTCTGGCAAAGATTAATCTGCTAGCCATGTGAAGTTTCTCAGAGAATAGCTTCAAGAAGTAGGTCACACTGCAAGGCACTTCAGCCAAATTGTGATGCACTGCTGCTTGGCAGTGCCGTGGTTCTCTCACATGACACACAGCATGTTGTGATGAGGCCCTTGTTACTTCAGTTGTGACATGGAAGTCTGACAGACACGGGGACTTTCAGAGCCTTTCATCCAATGTCCCCTTAAGATTCTGTCTGAGGAAGGTATTTCTGGGTACTTGCTCTTTTTCCTCATATTTCACCTTTTCTGAGTTACAGGAAAAGCATGCAGATAAAGAATATGAACAAGGGGTGAAAACTGCATTATGTTCCATTTCATGGTACCTAATCCAGTACTTCCCATCCCCTGGTATTTTCTCTCCAGGCTAGGGAAAGTCAGATATTACCGCTTTTCTTTCCCTGCAGTCCACAGTGGTGTATATAACTATGCAAGAGCATTAGTGGGATCACCTGGGTTGTTGAGCCCCAGAAAGCTTAGCAGCAATGTCCTCACAGCTGCTGAAAAGAGATGGCATGCTCTGCCTGGGGATGGATTTAGCATTTGGGGAGCACTCAGAAATAAATAAGACAATATATAAAGGGAGACTCAAGATAGTACAATGGACTTAGGGAAGGGACTATAGAATAATCCTGAATGTGATGCAAAAGCAGGAATATTAAGGTTTCAATGACTTATGAAGAGTCATGCAGCATTGATTCAGCAGGTACCAAGGAGGGCAAGCACTACACCAGGGAAGAATCTGGGGAATCGTGACTGTACTAACACAATGACAATGCTTGTGAGAACAGCAGACCCTAAACCTTAATTTAGTCACACCTGTACCTCTCTGAGCACAATAAGAAACAAATAAAGGCATATTGCTCTGTGTGTTGTTTCCTTGAAAAATATCTGTTGCAGTCAAGCTAGAAACATCCTTTAAAATCAAAGTGAAGCTTACAGGAAGCCTCACACAACTGACACCTCCAGACTCTGTTAATGCCGAAGCATGAGGAGCACTACAGGAGAATTTCCTTTGTTTGAGGTTCTTCCAGAACTGACAAAGCACTATAAGCCAGTGTTACATCAAGCAAATATTTGTGGGGGCTAAGATTTCCATGCTGAAGCAGGAGCCAAAGTGCTTTGCAGAAAGCTGTGGCATGCTCTCCAGCATGTTTGTTCCCATTGCACAGGGACAGCTTTGTATTATATGTGAATGTTATTTATTTACCAGATTATTTGACATTTTGGAGAATGAGACACAAAATGTTCAGGCTGGCTTGCCCTGTAAGCAAGAGCATGTTTCCTAAGGAGGAAGAATAGAAGAATATGCTCCAGGGGCCTCAGGTGTGTGGGACCCAGCACACAGGCAGCCCAGGCACCCCTAGGTCAGAAGACTGCAGACAGCACTTCTCCCCTTTTCTGCCTGGCAGCACTGTGCATTCCTTGCTCTTCTGCTGTCTTAGCAGTGCCTGTGTTTTCGGAGTGGTGAAGGTATTTCACATCCCTGTTTCTGATTTCACAGACTATTCTGAGTCAGAAGGGACCCACAAGGATCATCAAGTCCAAGCCTTAGCAAATGGCCTGTGTGGGGATTGAAAACAAGATCCTGATGTTATTAGCACCCTGCTCTGACCAAATGAGTGTCCTGGGAATGGCAGTGATGAAGGGTGATCACCCCCTTCATCTCCTCACTACCCTTGATCTCAAGGGGTAGGTGATGGCAGAGGGATGGAGGAGTGGCTGTGCTTTGTGGGCACGCTGGTGAGTGCTGCTTACAGACCAGCACGAGCCTCTCCCTGCCCCAGCTGCATCCTATGGTGCAGGAAATTGCCCTCAAAGCAGCTGCACCTACAGCAGGGGGGTGGGTCACTGGAGCCAGTCTTCAATTTGCAGCCTTCTCCCCTGGCAGGGCTGTGTGATGGAGCTGGTTCCTGCTGCTCTTGTGTCAAAGCAGGCAAGGGAGGCCTTTCAGTGGCTGTGCTGGGCTCAGTGTACAGTGCAGTAAGGATTTTGGATGTTCCCAGACTGCAAGGGCTATAGTGCATAGATATTAAACAGACTTATTTCTAGAACTTGTGCTGCAGGCATGATATGGGGTACAAAAAATAGCAGAGTATTCTACACAGGATATTTGTGTCTAGTTTTGAGAAGTTACCTGTAGCTGCCTGGTGTGTTCACACAAGTGGCTCCATTCTGGCAGCCTAATTCTGTTCCAGCAAAAATCTGGCATTCATTAACATCCTCTGAGCACAGGGGGCCCTAAGATGAAATGGAAAACCAGTTTATTTTCCAAATAACTGAGAAATGAAGCAAACCATGGACCCAATGTTTAATATAGTTTTCAAAGATATACAAACCTTGGGCTGTTATCAACACAGCTTCCCTTATGAAACATAATAACAAAACTTTACTTTTCAGCTGTTTCTGTGACCTTTGCTATCAGTCAGACAGGGATAAGATATCTCAGATGTAGAAAGCATATGAACAGCACATTTTTGTCATCCCCTCACTTTCCAAATAGAAAAAGACTCAGAAATTTTTCTTATAAACTGTTTCTATCAGGAAAGCATGTCAGTTTTGACCCAAATCTTGCTGGGATAACTTTTAGGTTGAAATCCTTTGAGAAGAAGATATAACATTTCCATCTCTGGTGCACATAATAGCACCATTAAAGCATTTGCTAATAAAGTCTTTGGATTTAAAAAATTCAGAATGGCACTGATTCTTTACACCCCCTGCTTGTGTTACTTGTTTAAGGCTGAATAAATACCGACCCCCTCCCCCAGCCTCTCTCTATCCTTGTGTAAGGTCAGCAGCAAGGCACAGCTCAGTTCAGTGCTCAGCAAAAACCAGACTCATTCTCTGCTGTGGAAACTGCCAAGGATCACTGACTTCACGGGCCATAGCAGCAGTGTAACAGTGCAGGGTTTGGCCCAATGCTTTGGGCTTCTTTTTACACATATACATTTATATTGTTGAGAAGCAAACATGTAGCACTCCTATCAATGAGTGAAGCTGCTGCTCTGCTGTTCAGTGCATCTCACTCCATCCTAAGTAACCCAAAATGCTGTGCTTCGTGGCAATCACCCTAACCTAGATGCAGTCTCACAGCTGAAATAAAACTCTGTAGTTGAGGAGGCTAAAGACTCACCTGCCAGTTCCTTGTGCAGAGGCAAAGGAAACCATCCAGTGAGTTAATACAGGTCCCTGAGTTCATGCAGGGGTTACTACTGCAGGCTCTCCTCTGGATATCCTGAAATGCCAGAAAAGAGTAGAAAATTAGGTTTATGCTTAGCTGGTGTTCTATCAGCATTTATTTTCAAGACAAACTATCTTTTTTCTTTTTTTTTCCCCACATTATTTCTTGAATTCCCCCTCCAATTTTTTTCAGCAAGGTTGATTTGTAAAAGTTTTGAGCTATTTCACTCATCTCTGTACAAAATAATGGTGTTGTGGTTGCTCATACACAGAATGGCCAAGCACCAGGATGAGAAAAGCCCTGTAAAATGTAAATATTAATAGAGACTGTTCCTCAGCAGCATACTGGGAGTCTAGATGGAGGGTTATCTTGTCTTTTTGATTCCCCGGGTATTTCATCTGACAATTGTTTTTAGTGGCATTTGTAGGTGTGGCTTGTCTTAAGCTCACAGGAGAAGCAGGCAACAGCTGAAACTTACTTAGTTCCAGCACAATAAAAATCAGTTTGAGTTTCTGGTCTTTATCTTGACAGACCAGTGAAGGAAATGTTTACTTCTCCTCAGTATCTACTTGTTGTTCTTGAGTGCATAACTGTTTTTCCATTAAGAAATGCAGGCTCCTACATTTTAGAGCCTTCTTACAAAATGTAAACAAGAGTTTACAGAAGGCATATCACCTCCTCCACAAATCTTGGTGCTTTTTTTTTTTTAACCTTCTGTTACCAAAAAAAGTTTTCCTGAGGAATGCATGAGAAGAAAGAAATCATTTAGCTGTTTAATCATTGAAACCTTTATTTACTTTGAGCTGAGATTTTCTCTTCTGATCTCTAGTTTGCTTCCCATTTACTTACCTGCTGTAAACTTTGAAGTTTGTTATCAAGACCCAGGATCTGCAAAAGAAATGTGAATTACATTGTGGTTAGTAGGAGAGTGACCACAGAGGTGCTTGCTGGATATTGGTAAACTCACTAAATATTTTCCTCTGAGAAAAGAGAATAGCTGGTATGCCAAACCAGGTGACAGTCAGATCAAAATGGGTTTTGGTGGGTTTAGCAGTTCAAAAAATGTAAGCTTAAATATTTTCCAGCTTGGATCCACAAGGCAAGACTCAGTCTTGCAAAGATGTATTCAGGTGCTGAAAATCAAGAATATGAATATTCCTGTGGGACTGTTCAGGTCCTCACATGTGTGACAAGGACAGAGGTCTGGGACAGAGCACAAAAATAAGCCAAGAGTCCACATCTCAGTGGGTTGTAACCACAAACAGCAAGCTGATA
This sequence comes from Prinia subflava, assembly GCF_021018805.1. Taxonomy (NCBI): domain Eukaryota; kingdom Metazoa; phylum Chordata; class Aves; order Passeriformes; family Cisticolidae; genus Prinia; species Prinia subflava. Next base: position 133,595,680 of record NC_086247.1, read on the forward strand.
CTGAATCAGAGAATGTGGTGGATACATATTAATATAATTTCCCTAAAGGAAGGTGTCTTACACTTATAAAATATTTTCCTATAAGGCACTTGTGGAAACACTGTAACAAAAGATAAATTGGGCAATTGTTTAAAAATTTTTTCTTGGAAAAAGAATTTCAGGAGCAGGGAAGTGACAAAACTACTGCATCAGTCTTTTCTTTCCACTGCAAACTCCTATAGCCCATTTCATCCACAGAATGGGATGTCTGTGTAACAACTATCAAAATATATGTGGTCCATTTCCAGAATTTATCCATAAATATTAGAGGATACAGGCAATGCAGATGCTGACAATGAAGAATCACAGTTACTGGAAATTTTGGGGAGATTTACAGAAATATTTCCATTGTCTACAGAGTTACTGAATAAGTATGTAAAATTAAGCACAGATTCCAACCTGATATTAAATAGGGACTCTGCTCCAGTTCCCTAAACTGGGTCCAGAAAAACTAAAATGAATCAGGTTGTTTAATATTAGTGTGAGGAATGGAAACCTGGGAATGCTGGAGGAGGAGAGCATGAAGGTATGACTCACCTTGGAGGTCAGCAGAGTAATCTGCTGGGATACATTCTGCAAGGCACCACTGGCTTTTTTAAGTTCTTGAATCTCTGTGCTACTCTCTCTAACCTAAACAACAGAGATAATGTGAAACAAGCTTAGGAAAGTTTAGTCCTTGCATAACTTCACTATTATAAAGTCCACTTAAATACAGAGAACACTACAACATACACAATTTAATCTTTTCATTATCTTTTGTGATGACATGATTACTTTACAAGTCTGCAATGGCTTACTTTCATATTAGACTGCTGATATAGATAATATAAAATAAAATACAAAACACATCAAACACTTTTGAAAACAATTTAACTCAATATGTAGAAATTAAAACAAAAATATATTAAGGGAAAATAACTGTATCACCTGACTAAAAAGTTCTGTAAGGTCTTCTTCATTAATTTTTACTTTCCCCAGTGGTCCAGTTCGAAATTCAACATTTTTGTTGGAGCCAGCATGGAACACTAAATTACCCTGCTCAGAGGATAAACGAGGCCTGTTATGTATTGAAAAAAAAATAATAAAGATATAATTTAGTTACACATATTGTCAAAGAGTATGTAAAATACAGCTGTAGTAAAGTCATTCTGCTCCCATTACCAGCACTTAGAGGCCACCATATCAACAAATATATTTGCAAGCAACGGTACTTACTGCTCATCATAAGTGGCTCTTTTCTGCCTCTTTCTTTCATGGTGGTTTTGGTCACAGCTCAATCCAGTAAGCAATAATAACACAACTACCAGCCCAGGAGCAGGAGGAGCCCAAAGCATTGCTCTCCTCCAGCTGCCTTACGCTTGAAGTGAAGAAAGCTCCAGTGCTGGACTGGGCTTGTGAGCCCAAGTGCCCTTTGCTCTCCCCAGCTCCTTGTTCACAAGGTGCCCATTCTGCTGCCTCGTCTTGCAAGGGTGAACTTTATCTCAGACACCTAATTAAAGATTGACAGCATGCAAATCCTCTAGACATTAAATGCATCTTTCTCCCTTTGTCTTTTGGATTCATGAGCTTTGAGAGATCATTACATGGAATCTGCCTGTATTTTATCACTATGTCTTTGCCCTTTGTACAGTGTCCCTGAGAACCTCGTAATCTGCAGAGAGTGCTCTCCCACATGCTGCACCAGAGGGGCAAAAAATTATTTGGCAGCACTAAAGGACCTAAATTGTTACAAACAAACCCAACCCTAAAAGTAAAACCCACAGTGGATGGCAAGGAATATTTGTATTGAAAGAGAAGCTTCCAGTCAGTAATTTACTGGGCAGATGACACAAACCAGTCAGCAGTACTAAACAGCATCCCATGGATTACCACAGTAAGTACAATTTTAACCAAATATGGTTGCTCTGATTCAAGGGTGACTCAGAACCCAGTTGCTTAGGCTCAGGCTGTTGTTGCTGAAAGCCATGAGAGGTTCCACGTCCCACCTCCCCTTTGCTTTTGCCAGACTCTCCATATTCTCCTTACACAAGACTTTGCTGTGCTTGGTTCTTCCTGCTTAGAGGAGCTCTGTGTGTGTTTTCTTTCCTCATGCTAGGAGCTCCCAGATGTCCAGGTCCACTACCATTCTTTTTGATTTTCCTTTTTGCTTAGCAGACATCTTATTCAAGTTGCTCACATTTCAAAACTCAACTGAGAAGAGTAGCAACAGTTGTAGCTGTTCTTGCTCATAGGTAACACAAGCATCCTTTAAGTCCTAGACCTTCCTGGAAGACATGGAGCTCCTGCTCCTAACCCTGCCCAGTCCTTCTTTCTGCTCCAGTTTGTACTGGTCACCAACAGATTCCCACAGATATGCGGAACCTGTCCTGGAGCTGGGGGATTGAATGAACTCTACAGCTTTCACAGATGGAAGCATTATAAGCTCAAAACAACCTGGGAAGAAATTGAATGTGGTGGCAAAAAATACTGATGTAATCTCAGAAAGAGATGCACACTGAGAATGTGAATGTGAAGTCAGGACAGCTAACGCTTGTGGTGCTGCCACAGACAATGTGATCTTCACTGTGAGTACCATAGTGTCTTAGGCTGTACCAGCTGTATCCCACCATTTCCCCCAAACTAGATTTGTATTATATTTTATTATTAGTGTTTTCACTATATATCATTATATTTTATTATCTGTGTTTTCATAAACTTACCTTGGAATTCAGAACAGCACCAGCCTGCTGACCATGTCCCTTGAGCCCCCACTGGCTGTGGCTGCAGGTAACCCAGCAGTCACTGCTGCTGCCGAGGGATCTGGAGGGGCGGCGGTGAAGCTCCTCCTGAACCCACGGGGGACAGCCCATCCCATGTACCTCCTGGGGAGGGACAAGGACAGCTCTCTGGATGTTCACCTGCCCTGCAGTGGGGAGTCTATCAGCTGTTCCTTCCAGAACAGAGAAATATAAGGAGAATTTTCCATGTGTTGTTCTTTACCAACATGAGGGATAATATTTCCATAAAAATACAGTTGTGTCCTTAGTTGTTGGAAATACAACTGCTCCATTCAACCCACATGAGCTATGTTTTTTTATATCAACTGAGAATCTGTTCCTACACCTTTTTTATATTTACCATTATGCCTTTTGCTCTGAAACCTCTGTTCAGAAATAGGTCAACACAGACAAATTATCAATGTTTCTGTCTAGTTGACCAGACACCTTCTGCCTCTGGGTATCCTGGTACTGTACATTAAACTGATGCTCATTAACATTCTTCCTGTCAATTTTGAAGTCTGGTGGGGATGTTTTCTCTTTTTGTTTTGATTTTCTTTTTGTTTGAACAGTTTACAGAGTTTGTGTAACTGTCATTGGATGTCAACTTGAATAAACTACGGGCCAACCACACTTGCACTCCATAGCAGCCTGGCTGAATGTCTGTGTACTCCAGGACCTCACTCTCACAAAGTCCACTGCATGCTGACAGTTTCCATCCTGGCCTTTGGCTGGGGCCAACAAAGTCCTTCCTTTGCTCTATTCATTTCTTTCGCATGCTGAGTATGCACTACCCCTCTCTGCCACCTGTCAGCCTTCAATTCAGGCTTCCCTTTCCAACTAATTAACTCCAATAAACCAATAACCAGTCAGCAATAAACCATAAAGGATGAAGACAAGGCTGGTAATGCAAGGAACAAGAAGAAATTCACTTTCTCTTCCTGTAGGCCTTAAACTTAGAAAATGGTTGGCCTGAGGACCAGCTGATTTAGACTATGCACTGATTATAGGATGGAGAGTTGGACACCCACCTATTTGCATGACACACTATTTTCCATTTCATTAGACATTCCAGATTTTACTTAATTTAGTCTTTATTCCTAGTGAATGCACCTTAGACTCGCCAAACTGAGAAATCTATAAACCTTCTTAAGGAGAGAAATAGGTCCACACCCTCTAATTTTACTGTAATGTAAATGTAATGTAATGTAATGTAATCCAATGATTGAGACATCATTTTTGGAGGAACATAATGGAAAACATACAAATGTCTGGCACAAGGATAGGGGCTGTTCTTTCTAACAAGAAGAGCTGGCACAAATCTCTCCTCCAGGGATAGGTCATTCATTACCTGCCTAAGATGAAGGCTCAGAAAACAGCTCTAAAGAGCATAGGTTGTATGCAGATTTGGGAAGAGTAATGGAGTGTTTGTGTCTAATTCTGGCTGAAGTTCATCCTGTACTAGCAGGGACTACAATTTACCACCATCTTGTGTAGCTGTGTGAATGAAATTGTGGTATTCCTCTGTTTCTCCAGCAGTATGTGCCTGCAATGCAAAGACGCTGATGTAGGAGACAAGAGTTGACTCAAATCCTGGCCAAAAATTCAATACACTTTAATTACTTCTGGGAAGTAATTCAAAGGCATGGACATGACATGAGGTTTTGACAATGTTATCTGTTTAAATGGAGGAAGAGCAGCAACTGGTGTGAATCCAAATCTGGCTAATTTTTTAATGGAAGACTAAAAGATAATCCTTTTTCCTACAGATGAAAAAAAAAAAAATCCCTGCTATTCATTGTTATCACTTTAGGTATTTGCAAATAATTATAAATCCAGTCTGTTGCTGGTTATATACCAAGTAGAGCACATTTACTCAAGTTTTCCCTCCACTGAGCTCATACCTCCCATATCCCCCAGTACTTCTATCTTCACTTCCCTGGATCCTCCTTCATCTTTCCTTTCTAATGATACTCTAGTGTTCAAAAGTGATACACAACATATGAAGTCATACTGTTACCTCCATATAACTGTGCAAATTCCTGGTGTAAACCATGCTCCATATTGAACTCAACATTTCCTGAGTGTCCCTACAGCTCTGAGACAATCAAGCAAAAGGTTGGTAACAGGCCCTGCGCAACAGATCAGCAACCATGGTGCTTACATCAAACATGGGCGACTCTGAAAAGTCACATTCCCCTTGCTGTTCCTATAAGCACCTATCATCAGTTCCTTCCCTCTCTCCATGAGTATCTGGAGAGTTTTATGGCCACAGCACCTTCCCCAGGGGCTGCAGCTATTGCAAACCTGTTTCCTACACTCGTCCTTAAGGATTTCTTTTCAGCATTCTGCCCTCTGACATCTGTTTAAGATTCTGCTTCCTCAACACAGCTGATGAAGTTCATAATGCTAATGAAGTTAAACTGCCTGGTCAGGAAATTGAGTTTTTCAGTTTCTAATAGCAAATGACAAAGATAAGAGTCTTGATTTAGTTAATTACTTAAGCTGAAATTGATCTACTGTCCAAATTCTCCCTAGATTCCTTTATCACAAGTAAGATTTAACATATTAGCTTCTACTTTCCTTATGAGACTCTTATTTTAGTTCTTCTGTCTTTCTGGTTTTTCTTCCTTCACACTGATGTTTCTGTAAACCACTAACCACTTTGATGCTTCCTAGTCTCCATTTCATTCTTTTTTGTAATTAGCATTTTCATTTGCAAATGAAAAGCTTCCAGTCAGTTGTATTGGCTTTGTTCTTTTCTATTGATTATTCCAGTCCTTTTAACACATTCCAATCGCTTTAACATACACTGGAGTTATTTTTAGGGACTTCCATTTGCACAGCCACCCTTCTTCACTAATAACCCTAAAGCCATGAATGGACCTGGCTGCACAACCCCCCTCAGATTCACTCTATTCTGTACTGTTGGCTTTTACCAAGAAGCTCAGTCCGAGCTGTGCCTGCACAGTTTGCTGTGTGTTGATGCTGTGGTTACAAGTACTGCCATTCTGTCACCACACAAAATGAGCAGTAAGAGTCATCATCCCGGGTTAGGAAGGGTCTGTGCAGGTCAGTGGAGCATCCAGGTCGCTCTCCAACAGTGGCCAAAAGCAGATAGGAAATGAAGGGTACACGGAGGGGTGAGCACATACAGTATCTCCCCTAGGTACTCTCTTGGCCTCCAGTTATTTGCAGCTCCAGAACTTCTTCAGCCAGAAATTCTTCAGTCTATTTAGTCAGTACTCTCAAAGGATTCTTCTTACATGAAGTTGTCCAGTCTTCTCCCTCTCCACAAGTTTTACCTTATAACACATGTGCAAAGAAGGAGTAATACCATATGTTAACTGTGGTCAATACACAGTGAAAATGCCAATAAAATATTAATTCTGAGAAGAATCCTATTTTAAGTGTATTATTCATAAACAGAATGAGATTCATTTATTTTTTTTAAATATATATGGGAAAACATTTGAACTAATCAAAACTATTTATTGCTGTCTACGTATGAGAAAACACATCAGCACCATCAACATGCTTTGCTTCCAAATTCCAGGTGGCAATTTTAAAATATTTGAATTAAAACAGACCAGTGCATGGACAAAAGCACAAGATAAACATTCTCTCACTGAAGCTGGGATTTCAGGATGTATTCCTGCATCTAAAATGAGAGACATTCCTCCCTGGAGGAGATTTTAGGAACTTTTCTGGTGCAATTTTCCAAATCCTAGTGAAGGGCATCCAACCAGAGTGGCCATCTGACATTTGATCCAACTTCTCAGTATTTCATAAACTTCCCCTAAAGAGGCTGTAACACTACAATATTCATATTTGTGCAGGAAAAAGGAAAATGGCTGGAATTAATTTTGGGCTCTCATGTCTACCTTTTTATGGTTTCTCATTGCTTTTCCTTGGATATTTCTTTGATCAGTTCAATTTTATACAATATTTACATAAAGCTGCTCAGAAATGCCTAATGCTCTTGACCAATTATTTCATCTTCTCCAAATCCTTTCTACTATGTCATATTCTTTAAACACCATACAGAAAAAAACATAACACTAAAGTGGTTGTAAATACATAGGAGACAACATACATTAAACTGCTAAAGAAAATAAATATAATTCAGTATTTATACAAGAATTCAAGAGTTAAACTTTAGTATGAATAGCAAAAAAATAGAGGAGTCAAAGGAGAAGCTGAGAATTGACTAGTTCATCCTTGAGATGTAACAAATATTCTCTAAATTTTCAGTTTATTTTAGAAATATGTGACAACTGCCAAAACAGAATTGTATAGTCATTGACACACTGGACCTGCTCAGATTTCTATTGAAATGTCTCTGTCAAAACCAAAATGGGCTTTCCCTTGTCTAAATTTAAGAAATAGTTATCACCAATCAATGTTTTCCCAGACTGTAATACAGAGATTCCTGAAAATCCTTATATTTCTCCTAGGAGGAATCAGTCAAAAGTGAGATAAAAAAAAGCCTCTGGGCGGGAGCCTTACATTCACTGCATGGAAGGATGCACCTCCACTTCAAGCATCAAGAGATACTCAAACTCACTGCATTAAAAAAATGGTATTGTAGTAATTTTGCTGCTAGACAGGTTTCTTCATGAGTACAGGGAAACCTCAGATTAACTCAGATACAAACCAGCTGATATAGGGGAGATTTTTGTAAGACAATCTGCAAGCTTCAAAAATTACTACAAAAATATAACACCACCAAATAAGACACCCTTTTTCTCAGTGGAAAATCTTGAATTTGAAGGAACACAACCACATCACTTCACTCAGATAATGAAATGTAATTAAGATGTGCAAATGAATTAGGTACGAAATCAAAAATCAGATTCTGGAAATCTCCCTCCCTTTCCAAAGCTGTTTTCCAGCTCTTACTTCTTCACCTTTCAGCTGCTTTTGTAATCACATTTCATTGCTGTGAAAATGCTTAAGCCGAAGTTGCAAAGTACAGCAATGATGTAGGCTGCAAAGTACTTAGGATTAGGAGACTGCTTGGAAAAGGAAGCAACATGATCATCAAGAGAGGTCAAGCAGGTACAACCCAATAGAACCCAGTAAACCAGTCTATTAATGACAAACCAAGGGATAAGCAGCAGTCACTCAATTTAGCTGCACCAGTATTACAGGGTTAGCAGGGGTAAAACACAAATATGTATTTACAACTCTGAATTCTTTCAATGTTTTTTTCCTTCAGAAACAGCTCAAATTAGCAAACAGATTCAGTCTTCACAATTATATTGGATTAAAATTCACTATCAATATGGAACAGGCTCTGTATTACTGTATCAGTTTTAGGTGCAACTAGGTGTTTCAATTCACACTTCCACACTGCTAACTTACAAGTGGCATATAAAGCATAAACACAAAGAAATTGAAAATGAATTGTTAATAGCAATATCTTTCTAAATATTACTACAGTGAAGCAGAATGAATAGACTATTTACATGGTTTAGCAGAAGGAATTCCAATTTATACATCAAATTGATATAGTTTTCATGCCAATGTTTGGAACAGACAGCAATAGATCTTCGTACTGCCACATTTCTCCCAAGAACAAAACCATACACCTACTAGTTATTGATCTGGCCGATAAATCTTCACAGTAACCATTGTGTGTATAGGTAACCACGGTTCACTGCCAAAACCACACCTCTCTTTGCAGTTTAGTACCCAGCATAGCAGTACTTTTTGGCCATTTCAGTACAAGAGATCAACCTCATCCTTCTCTAGGGCTTTGTACAGAGCACTTCCAGGAGAAACCGTTTCCATTTCTCTTTCACAACTGGAATCGCCCAAGCGGTCAACATGCTGCTGGAGAATCAGACAGGCTGAAGTAGGTCAAGCCAAACTTTCCCTGGTTTACTGGTCCACAAGCAACATGCAAATCAAGACTGAAGAAGAAATATGCAGGAGTCATCATAAGAAAAAACAGTGTGAATTTATTGACATAAATTCATTCTGAAATTGTTTTCAGGACTACAGCGGATTAAAGTAGCTGCAGTATCTCTACAGCAGCTCAGTTCTCTGTGGTCTTCACTTTCTCCTGCACTACCAAGTCCAGATGGAACAAACCATGACTGCTCCTGTGATATCCCATGGGTGGGGAGGAGAGGGGGAAGAAAACTCATTCATTTTCAGGACTGGTAGCTTTGACTGCTTAGGTGCACAGGAACTATGATCAGCTACAAAATCCTTCTGTCTTCTGGCACATAATCTCCCTAAGGATACTTGCTAGGTATCACCTTGCCTCTTCCTCACTCAAGCTGCTTTTAATCTAGATACCAATGAGAAAATCTCAAGGAAAGAAAACAACTAGAACACATACTTCTTTAGAGGGCTCTCAGTTTTCCCATAACTTTCTCTGTTATTTCACAGGTACTGAACTCACAAGACTTGATTACAAACTCACTGAGTCCAGCTCTATGAGGCGCTGTGCAGCCTCCACAGTTTCCTCTCCAGTTCTTATGTCACAGGAACCTAAAAACGGAGCTTTAATTTTTTTTAATTTTTTTACATGTAGGTTTTTGGTAATGATCTTATCCTGAATAATATGAGAAGAGAAACAGGGAAGTTTTGTAAGGCTTGTGATAATGCAAAATTTTCATTCAGCTGCACCTAAACAAATCATTCTAGACAAATACAGTTGGGTTCCAGAATCCTATAAGCATTTAAAGAAGATGAGACAACCATAAAGAACACTACTACATGTTAAAAATTGTATATAAAATACTGAATTTAATACTTTTGTGAGCTACAAAAATCACATCAAAATTTCAGATCATATATACAGTAAACCTTTTCAGAATGCATCACTTACATTTAAAGATGAAGACATTTTACATGTAGAACTTGGTCTCTGCACCTAATTAAAACAGCTTTGACACAGTTTCACACAGTACTGAGAAAATGGTTTTAAGATAAAAAAATAAATAATCTTATCCTTTCTAATTGAAGTATTTGCATATGCTGCTATTTTTCATTCTGCAAACTAAAAAAATCATTTAAATAAAGCAAATAAGTCCTGTAAACTGCCAATTAAATAAAACACCTATACAGTTCAAATCCATCATGCATGCAAGTTATTAAAAATATATCAAAACTGTTCAGCCAAATGCCTGGATAAATATCTTGCTAAGCTCTGGTTTTTGTCCAGGTTCCATCAGTTTTCTCCAAAAAGATGGAATATTTTCTGTCACCAGTCCATATGCATCAGTTTCAGGTTCTAAATTATTCAAGTAGAATGGAGATCAATTTTGCCACCACGTGTACGTTGAGGCTGTTTCCCAGTAGGCGATAGCATTGCTTTATTGTTAACTTTTCAGGAAAACCTAAAAAAAAACATATAGAACATCACTAGTCTGAGTTTGTTCCTATTTTTAGTGTAATTTTTCTTTAGTGAACATCTCTTAGTGTAGTTATCACAGACTGCAGCAGGATTTACCCTCCCTCCAACCACCCCCAAAAATTCACAAGCTTACAAAACCAATTCACAACCAGTTCATTGGATTCGTATCAGTTCTTCTATTACCAGTATCACCATCTCTAAGGTTTCACAAGAAGCTTCAAAACATTCCCCTGTTGTGTAACTACTGCTGATCTACCTTCCCTTCAGAGAGCTCACAACATCCAGCAGTCTCAGGGAGGGGCAGCAGCACTAAATCCCTGCACAACTGCTACTCCAGATAACATCCACAGAAGAACACGGCCACAGCAGAAAGAAAATGTGATATTTCTGCAGATGGACTGAACTGCACTTCTCAATAAGCTTTATATCGTACTTCCCACATGCTCCCCTCTAACAGCTCAGGCAAATAGCAAGTCTCAGTGCAATATACCACCCGTACAGATTAAACAATGAGCAAGGCTTGTTCAGTGAGTGATCAAGCAGTTGAACAATTTCCATTGTAATTCAATGCCAACCCCATTAAACACACTCAGAAACACAGACAGCATTAGAAATGTCCTTCACATAGGAAGTGTATGGCCTGGCAGAAAGAAGGGAGCACCAGTAAAAATGTCACCAGCCCAGGTATTGTGAAAGGGCTGTGTTGTGTACTGACTACCAAGCTCCTGAGAGTGAAGCAGTTTCGAGCAGCCAGCTGCTCTGCTCTGTCCTTGCTTGCACTCTTACCTTACTCCAACTGGAGGTAAAGTACATTTGCTAACCTGAGTGAAAGATGAACAGCAGTGATGACTTAATTGTCAGGGTCATATAGTAAGCTGCTGGCACTTGGCCACATTCAATTATTTCACCATTCCCTAAGAAGAAACACAAGTTTGACTCGGAGGTCATCACCAGCCCAATTAGCTCAGATGCACAAGCACACTGAGTGCAAGTAATGATATGTACGCTCTGAAATTTTCACATCTCTTCAGAAAAATTCTCCTCCAGAGAGAGCTCAGGAGAGAATGTGGTTGGACAGTTACTGAGCCAAAGGAGCCTCTGAGGAGGAGGTGGTGTCTGGGAGGAGTTGTTCCATCCTTCTCTGCCAGTTATTAATGCCTCAAATATGGGCTGCTTTGGTAAACACATCTTCTGCCAGCTCCCTCCACTCTGCCCAGCTTCCTGGCACTCACATTTGGGCAACCATTCTGTCTTTGGAACAATCACTTGCACTCCCACAAACATTTCCTTAGATGGAGTTTTTACATTCCATTGATGAATAAGGTACAGAATAAAAGCATTTTAAAAGCATACATGAAAACAAATATGTATTTATGCACATACACACACACATACATGCACTTACAGGCCAAGAAGCCTATCCAAATCTCGAAAATGTCAGAATTTCTCCTTCTACCTTCTGGCAACTGAAAGCCAAGAATTAATTCTCAGAACTTGTGGCTTCCTTTATCCCAAGCCTCCATCCTCTGACTGTTAGCATTGTCTTTCAATGTTACACCACTGTGTATCTTCTTGGCTCCAGAGTGGCCTACATCAAAAGGTCAGATTCAACAATTCCCAGTATGCTGGCACTTGCTGCACAGCTCTCACTGTAGCATTTATGTCACAAACAGTATCTGAGGACACTGAGGTCTCAACAGCATGTACTCCCCCACCACGCTGGCTTTTGTTTCCTAAAAGCTTGTATACATTGCCAATTAAAAAAATGGAAAACACATCCTGACATCACTCTCATGAAAGCAGGTCACAGGTGCAAGAATGCTCTGTTCACTCTTAATGATATTGCTGTGGGGCCTACCAGAGTGACAAAGACAAATGACTGCAGTATTTCATTGAAGTGTAGTGCAATTACTATTTATACATTTAGATGTTAAAAGCACAAAGAAATCTGGTCATGTACAGAATTAACAATGACTTTAACTCTGGACCTCACATATTAGAGAAGGCCATCAACTTCTTAAAATGCACATCCATTTAGACAATTGCATTTCTTCTGATGATACTATAGCTGCACTAGTAACAGCATCTGTTACAAAGCTCCTGACAGTCTGTTCACACAGTTTTCAGCTTATAGTTTCCTCATTCTTCAGTTTCTTGGACCAATAACATATTTGCAGTGGGTGCAATTCCAAGTTTCCTGGTTTTGAAAATTTCCTCCTAAATGTTGCTATCACTACAGAACACAGTAGCAGAGAACTCATTTGCTCTGAAAATACCATATTTCACTACAAATGGGAGAAATGCTGTCAGGGCAACACCCTTTGCTGCAGCCATAAATATATCCACTTTCAAAAAAAACCCAGAGCTTGCAAATTCTCAAAGGAAACTGAGATTACAATACCTAAATTCACTAAAGATTTCTATCAGCCTGAAGTCGAGTAACACTTTTTTAAGCAAAAAGTGGGAGAAGCTTTAAACACAAAGAAATGTCAGACTTGTGACTCAGTGCAGGGGGAAATGCATGTTCTATTGACTCAGGAGTATATTCAAGAGGAAACCACTGAATGAGAGAGAGGCTTGCTTTATGTGTCATCAAAGTTGGAAAAGCAGTACAGAGTGGGAAGGGAACTGCAAGAAAACAGTTATAACACTAACTGCCATAATTATAGCAAAAGGGAACTCTCCTCTAAGAGGTGGAATCCCAACCAACAAAAGGCAGGTCTGCTAAATGAACACATTGTTACATGCTGATGATCTGGGTGATCCTCAAATTCAGAAGCCTCACTTGTCTTCAGAGTTCAGTTCTGGCTTGCAAAAATATTGAACCTCACAGGTGTCTCTGCAGATGAGCTCTGAACAGAAAGCACAGTATCACTCCAAGCACTATGAAATTATAAAAGTCAGGTTTTGCAAACTGCTCACCCCAAAGTAATGGAGTCTTCCAACTTCTAAATTTCTCCATTGTCTCAGTTCTCCCTTTGTAAAATACAAGCAGCATTAACCCTATTGCACCTCTCAGTAATGTTGCAGAGATTGATTTAACAGTAGAAAAACTCAAAAAAAAAAAAAAAAAAAAAGAGAGAATGGGCAATTTTGTGCCCAAAAGAGACCTTGAGCAGCATAATAAGCCTCTACAAGCCCAATCCAGCTCTGTTATGTTCAATTATCTTGATATCAGCCTGCATGAATATGGAACAGAGCTGTGCTAAAAGGCTGTCGGCAAATAGAACAGATCCATTAAAGAAGAGGGGCTATGAAAAAACATTGCATGTTGGTATATTAACAACACAGCACACACTTGCAAATACTCATAAACATGTAAGCTTAGTGCTGGCAACTCTAGTTTCACTGTGCGACCTTGATAATGTTCTCCAAATGAAGCAATTTCATATATAACAAGTAATAAATAACAAACTAAAACTGCAAAAGAAATAAATACATAGAAACAAGTCACATTTCTCAGAACTCTAAGTCACTAAGGAAGCCAAAGCAAAATATAACAAATTATTCAAGGTCAGTGCTGTCTTATTCTTTCAGCAATCTGGTCTAGCAGAAGGGAGCTGGAAATAGATGATCTTTAAGGTCTCTTCAAACACAAAACCTTCCACGATTCCATGCTTTGGTTGCTGAATGACAATAAATTGATCTGATGTGATGTCAGCAGGGCAGTTTTTTGCAGATAGTAACAGCTACACTTTCCTGATTGCCCTTTTTACAAGGAGAATTCTGATGAATTTACTTCAGGTTTAATTCTAGTTAATGTATATCCAGTGTACTGATACTGCTGAGTCTTGCTCCTTGACTCCTTCTTCAAAAAACAAAACCACTTAGAAAATGAAGTAATTGACCAAGGGCTTCCTTGTCTAGAAAACAGAGATGGCTTAATAGATTGGCTACTCCTCAACAAAGAACTATCTGTATAATCTGAAATTCCCTATCAGCAGCTGTAAATGTGTGGAAGGGAGAAAGAAAGCAGCTTGAACACTGAGAACCACAAACAGACTTCCGAAGCTGCCAGGATATGTTGATTTACCACAGTTGTGAGTAACACTGGCTGCTGAGTAAATAGTTTCAACTTTAAACAGAGGTAGTCCTTCATTGCGCCTCACTAACAGAGCATTTCACATGCCAAGACCTTCTTCTTAGCTTATAGAGATGAACCTTACCACAGAAGCTGGCTCTTACAAAACATGAAAAAAACTAATGGAAATTGAGAGAAATTCAAAGTTAGACAAACAACAAGAATCAATCACATGAACTGAGTGGTCTAAAAAAATGCGAAATAAAAAGATTGGATTAGTCCCAGTAAAAAAAAAAAATTCCATTGGCACGTCTGAAAAGTAATGTAGAAGTGGGTATTTTGCAGCACATACCAAATTCCAAAGGGAATCCATGAAGATTTGCTATTTCTCTTGGGGTAAAGTACCTCAGTTTTAGTGTTGACAATTTCATAAGCTTCTCATCTTCTGGTAACTCATCAATGTGTTTAAACACTGATTCAAGCTATGAAGAATATCAAAACAAAGAAATATGACTGATGCAGGCTAAATATGTAAAATTTACAGTCACATCTTAATAGAATATTTCCTTAATCATCAAAGTGACAAAGACAATAGCATGTTTTGCTTGCAAGTGTCATTTGCATTCTGTTTCTGCAGCCAACATCTCAACACATGAACTTGCAAGAAAGAAATCAATGTTGCCATGAGGACATTCATAATTTCTTCCTCCAGTTCCAAGCTATACCAACACTTAATGGGGCAATCACAGAACAAACATTTGTTAATGTCAAGGGACAGTGACTCAATATAACTCAGTAACAGACCATTCATACAAATTAAGCTGTGTGGATGCAGCTGTTTTAATACACTTGCTTTGAGATTATTCTGAATTCCAGAGCTGCATTCCTCTTATGCTTAGAAATACCCTATAATATTAGTGAACAGCACAGAAGTGCAGGAGGAAGGGGGGCTTGTGTACAGCACAATATTTTATTCAATATTTTTGCAATACAGCAAGTACAGTGTGTGTACTTTTTTTGTGAAAAGTATCTTTCAATGCTGATTAACCAGTACATTTATTACCTTCCCCAATGCCTACACACCACTTGGTCGTGAACTTAGTATCAACTTTTCAAAATACTCATCACAGATAAATAATAATTTTGAAATTCAAACATGTTAAACATCTGACAATATATACTGAATTACATGTGTATAAAACCAGCTCTTGATTCATAACTCTGTACTGTAGGTTCTCCATAGAACTAGTAATTTTTAAGGTTTTCACATATCCCTGTGAAACCTCTGTATGACATGACAGATAACAAAGTAATAGCAACGAATATTCTCCTCATGGAGAGAAAATTAATTTTGGTCTAAACAAACTGCTGTGTAGGAACACAAAGTAAACCAACTGGAAACTCAGTTGCCATAAAATGTACATTTAAAAGATTTTTTTTTTCTTATAATATTCAGAGTAACAAAGGAGAAGCAGAAAAAACCCCAAGTTTTGAAACAAGTCTTGAGTTTTAAAAGAAGTCATTTTAATATGTTAAACTATACACTTACCTGTACATCCACTGCTGTCTGCAGGACTGAGCCAGTGCCTTCTACATAGTGTCCATACCTTAACAACAACAGTAACAATCTTAAATTAATATTTCCACTGGATTTCATAGCACTGACAACTGCAAAGGTGCAGAGAGGTTACTTAGGTTCCTTTGCCTTGATGAACAACCAGCCTCCTGGACAGATAAAGCAGAAGTTATAAACTGTGCTCACCCCGGAGTGCAGTACCCTATGATGTGCTCTCTGCGGATGAGTCTGCCCTCAGTGCTCAAGGGTTTATCCACACTAGTGTCCTATACATGGCAACTACACAAAGCCAAGGAATTCAAGCATAGGACCACCAAAAAACCCCATCTACATTGCCTAAGCCAATTTTACATTAAGGCAAAATGTGTTAAAGGTCAATGGTCCCAGGGGGTCAAATTAGTTCTCCTTATTAAAAGGAGGACCACTAGTGTGAACATCCAGCTTTCATGTCAAAGCATTAGAAACAAAGTGGTTCAATCAGGTTTAACTTCTGGTTGGTTGTGCATTTTCCACCGAAGGAAGGGTGATGGCCAGGCATCTATGCAGAGCAGTAGAAGAAAGAAAGAAGAAAAGAATTAAATCCAAGTAAACAGCAAGTAAACTTGCATTC
This sequence comes from Prinia subflava, assembly GCF_021018805.1. Classification (NCBI taxonomy): domain Eukaryota; kingdom Metazoa; phylum Chordata; class Aves; order Passeriformes; family Cisticolidae; genus Prinia; species Prinia subflava. The sequence goes on from NC_086247.1 coordinate 133,612,054, forward strand.
TGAAACCTGTGATAGCTGTTCTGCATGCTTTGTGGTTGATTGCCTAACAAAATGTTTACTCTGTAGTCTCTTCAAGGCTGTAATTTAAATATAATTATGGGCTCTCAGAAACATGCTCTGTTGGTCTAACTATGGCAGTTTGAACATTCTGAACAGAAAAAGAGTGATTCAAGACAACAGATGGCTTCTCCCTGTGGAAGAACTTCAGAAGATCCCCTGTGTTAAGAGGGATGTGGTCTGCATCAATTGTTAAGAGACACTCTTCTCCAGTTTTATCTGTACAACTGTAAAGACAACTATAAGGGTCTTTTGTTCCACTTGGGACCCATTCCTAAAGCATGGCACAAGTTATGTTTCACAAGCCTCCCTAATTCCACAGTGAATAAAAGAATACTCTCCCTTCAGCACAGACACAATGACCTAGCATGGCTTAATCTTGGGTATTTCATCCTCAGCTGAAAAAGCTACAATTACTTCTGCCAATAACAGCTAGAGCAGCACTTATTTAAAGAAAGAAAGTGGTTATAAATCTTCCTTAGGATCAGAAGACCTAAACACTGCTACAGATTAAATACATGTGGAATCTAACTGTTTTATAAATAAATCATCTTTAATTGGTTAGTTGCATTCTGGAAATTCCCTAACACAAAGTCTGACGATGTAACACACACAGCATTGAGGAATCCTGATCCTCTTCCTCTTATATAACACCTGGTAATATTTCAGTTTAATATAATTGAGCCAAAAGAAACAAATGGGGTACAATTCAAAGTGGTATTGAAGAGTTTTATTGGGAGACATAAATACTCCTGTCTAAATAACTAGCACCAGAGTACAGAACTCCTCCCCCTCCCCCAAAAAATCCAGTTGGTGTCCATGTGCTTTGATGGCCGTGAGTGTGTGTGTGTGCACGTTAATTTTTTAATACAGATGTGGGCATATGGCTAATGTAATGCTAGCTGGATTAATTATTATTGAAACTGCTGACTACAGAAAAGTTAACATTTCTACCTTAGACCCAGAACATAATTAAACTTTGTCACAGTAAAAAAATTATGTATTGATTTTGACATTTCATTACATGTTATAATGAAATAAGTTTGCTTAAAAAATTACAGTCTTCAATTTTCATCTGATTTGAGATTCCCTCCCTCTTTTATTTCTGTAAGCTTAAAAAAATCATTTCATACATGCATTTTTTTCTGGGTATATTGTGTCGTATATTATGACTGACAAAAAGTAATTTCCACAAAGTGAGGAAGCTCTTCTGTAACTGATATTTGCACTATTTTGAAATGTATCATTTCTCGTCAATAGCACATCAAAAAATTAAAGCATGGCCAAAACAACTGTATCTAGAGAAGTTAGATATAATTTTCATTTCCTCTGTCCCTTAGAAGAGTCAATTTCCTTTCAAAACTTCAGCCACTGCAAGCATACTCCAAAGAGAAACCATGGTGTTGGTAGTCTCATGGAAGTCAGCAGTCATTCACTACGTGCCCAGGAATTCAGTGCCAGAATTGCACACAGAATTACCTCCTTGACCTCCCACACATTACATTTTGCTGTATACTCCACCAAAGCCTTTCAAAAGACATACTGGTATAGCAAAGATCACTGATCAACTGTCAGCATTTGAAGTCCCTGAATTAGCAAGGACTAGAGAAAGCATACCCAGATTATTTCCATCACATGAACCTTGCAAGAAATACCTGAAAACCAAAGAGAAAAAGGGATTTTTTTTCTCCCACTCTAAAGCTAATGGTCAGTGTGATTTACAAGAACGACATCAGACAGGCACAGCAGCACAGGGATTCTCTGTACAACCTGGAGTGCTGTTCCACCCCATTCAGGGGTCTTTTTCCTAGATCTTATACTTCAGAAAAACATAAAAACGGAACTTCTAGAACAGATACAGCCAGGACTTATTCTTGGCCTCAGAAAGTGAATTTAATGAGATGTGATTATAAACCTTCTCTTAATGCAGAGCTGTAAATGAGATGATTACACTGAGAACCATGCTGGCAACCTTCCTTCCCAAAGGCTCTTGAAAAACAGAACAAAGATGGTAAATCAGACAGAACTGCCACCGCAAGTACCTCCACATCAGCACAGGGACAAGAGTCACGTTCCCCTGGTGTCAGATTCCCCACCACTATGTGGTCACAGAGACTTGATATTAACTACTCAGGAGCCTCCTTCAGCGTGATTTTGATAAACATGACCACAAACTGCCATAATGTATTCTAGTGAAACCATAAGTGGCCAATTATGTTCGAAGACACTTAAGGCATACGTAAGACACATCAGGCACCATTCTGGCTAAGGGGTTTTTTGACTATTCTAGTTAAGAAAGAGATTTCACGAGATGCTGACTCCCTCTCAACTCAAGAGAGTGAGGGCAGAAAAGGCACATACATATATATCAATGAGAGCTGAGTGAAGGCCTTCCCTATTGCACTAATTTCAAACTTCTGAAATTCTTTTTCTTCTTATTATCTAAAAGTTAAAAATCAAAAAAATCTGCAGGAATTCTGTCAATCTGGCATTAATTAATTCAAAAAAAAGTTGCAGTTAGCTCATTATCCAAACCATTTTACTGAAACACTCAGCAAATTCAAAAAACCAACCCAATTAGAAAAAATTATCCTTACTAAAAATTCCCACAAATTTGAAGGCTGCTACTGGAATGTTTCAATACAAATGCATTCAGTGGAAAAGCTCCTCACCAGTTGTCCACAGAGTTTCAGAACACTTACCAACTTCTAGAAGTCAAACTTAAAATTACAAAGTACAAGTCAGAAACCTACTAGGCAGAAAAGCACTGATGTTCTACTCCATCAAATATGATTTGTAATGCAGCAACCTAACTGGTTTCACGACAATCCACAGCTATTCTGATCTACATAGCTGAAAAATCCAAGAAATCAATAAAATGTACAGTGGAGACAGATTTAATGAGGAATGGATCTGTCATGCATGACACTTTGTAACTTCATTGAGCAATATAAAGAAATTCATTAATGAATCAGCACTATAGCAGTCTACTGGAACTATATTTCCGCAGGGGTAATTAAGCTTCTGTGAAGGTCAACAACAAATGGCAACTGTCTTTTGTGAATGCCTTTTTGGAGTGGGCACATGATGTTCTGCCAGACAGATTCTCATGTGGGCACTCCACTGGACCAGCAAGCACAGGACATAAGATTTCTTTCAAAGGCCTGGGATTTTTTGATGAAACACCTCTCTGTGATTTTTCAGGACGCAAGCGAGAAAACATACTTAAAATTTCAGGACATGATTTAGCACGACATTTTCTTGGCAACCTACCCTTTTGTAAAGCACGTGGATCTCCGGCAGGTGGGTTTAACAATGTCCAACAAGAAAGCATAGCGCAGTAAGGACTTGGGTGGTAAGAAATACTGACTCATTTCTTTATTTTCCTCTTCCAAGAAGTCTTTTAGCATTTGAATAGAGGAATCATTATCCTGATTATGTTTCCTTTCCATTTCTTCTACTGTTTCAAGCTTAAATAGAAAGGCTCCTTTTGGTAAACTCTTCTTACTGCTGCAATCTGGACCAATGTTTGGATCCAGATGCTTTTCCTCAGAGGACAAAGAAGAACTGGTTTCTACCACTTTGTCAGCGACTTTTTCCTGGAGTAAATCTTCTGGACCCTGATCTGGGAATCTTGTCAATATCTAAGAGGAAATTGTGATGAAAACAAAATTAAAGAACTGTATTTAATAAACAACTTGACAGCCAACCATACAGTGAATAAGAATTCCTTCAGAGATCCTCAGAATAAAGCAAGTAACCTTTAGATCTTATTTTCATGAAGATTTCAAAAGCAGCAGCATCGAGATTAGCTGACCTATTGGCAATGATGTCAGAACAACCTCCAATAACTGCCTTTGCAAAATGACCTTTTCAAGTGTGTAAATAATGTAGCAGTATGACCCCACTATCAGGCTAGAAAATACATCTCCCAACTCATTAAAGACACCTAAGGCACAGACATGCACATCAGTCCTTACAAAGCTCGATATCCAGGCTGAAAAAAGGACAGACTTTAACTTTTCTGTTGGAATCATTTCTTCTCAATCATCAACACACACCACTACATTGAAAATTTAATTCTCAATCTTCATGAAATGAAACAAATTCAAGTAATACGAATAGACTCACTTGACCAGGAGCTTGAAAGGAAAATGGTTCTTCGTGAAGCTTCGCAATTAGAAAATACCGCAGCCTAGAATTTGGAATGCCAAGCTGTAATCAAAATTCAGGAGCCTTTAGTCCATGTGATAGTAGAGAAAAAATGGTCTATAATATCATACAAGCTATCTGCCATTACACACAGTAACAGGACTATGAGATACTAATATATTTTGTGACTTCAGAGATATCAGCATTCACAGAATCAGAGATTCATAAAATGGTTTGTGTTGGAAGGGACTTTGCAGGTCACCTAGTTCCAAGTCCCCTGCCATGGGCAGAGACACCTTCCACTAGACCAGGTTGCTCCGAGCCCAATCCAACCTGGCCTTGAACACTTCCAGGGCTGGGGCATCTACAACTTCTCTGAGCAACCCAATCCAGTGCCTAACCATCCTCATCACAAAGAACTACCTCCTGATTCTAATCTAAAACTACTCTTCAAGTTTGAATCCATTCCCCCTTGTCCTGTCACTACAGACTCTTGTAAAAAGTCCCTCTCTGTCATTCTTGTAGTCTCCCATCAAGTACTGGAAGGCTGCAATTAGGCCACCCTGAAGCCTCCTTTTTTCCAGGGTATTCTCTAGGTATTAGTCAATAACACCTACACACTTGTAACTTCCATATCTAGGTACTTACAAGCAAGCAATTAATCTTTGTACCTCATAGTTTTGACTTCTGTGTAAATTAATATGAATATAAACAAAATTTTATGTGATGCAAGAAGAAAAATTTACATGCCTCATGATTTCTTGGGACAGGTACTATCTGTTTTTTGTTAAAAGCAAAAAAGTCTCTTTTTGCCTCTTTAAACAAGGAATTATAAAACACCTAACGATTAAATAAATCTACCACAATTGGTTTTCAAGCTACACTCTATTAGCTTCTCTCAAATATTTATGGTACTTCACTGATTCCAGTTAGTCTTGCACAATCTGAAATCTCTCTCAAACTTTTTTTGAGTTGCCAGGGTAACATGGAAACAAAGCTCCTCCTCCCACAAGAAACAGTCACATTTTCTGTGCTGGGAAATCCAAAGGCACAGCACTTCTGAAGCAATGAGGCTCCTGCAGGGAAAACCACCTTCCTGGTTACAGTGTAAATTCATGCCTTCTTAAAAATATGAAATGCCAGCAAAGCAGTATGGGACTGGGATCTGAACACAAACAGCAATACAGTTATGCCACTATGAGAAATCAGAAGTCGTGTCAGTTGGTTTTCTCATTCAAGTGTGTCTTCAGCTTTGGGCATGACTCTCTTTTCTAATACAAAAGAAAATTTTCAAGTGTTCTTGGACTCAGTGCACTTTGAACTATTAAATAATATTAGAGCAAATTTAGTACTCACACAGGTTGGAGACAAGAGAAATTCCTGATATTTAAATCCACATGTTGCTAGTGTTTGCAAAAGTTCATTTCTGAAAGGAATCAAAAAGTAATTACTCCCTTCACATAGTCTTATCCCCTTTTTTTAATCCTAAATAAAGACAGATTAAATTCAATATCATATTTACCAAAGCATTCATTGAAATAACTGGACAGCAAATTATTAATGTCATTCACTTCTGAACTTGAGAAACAACATATGAAGTTCAGTGTTAGAGACTTATACATTCAGAGGCACCTCACTCTCACTACAGTGTAAATGCCTCTTCAAAAAAGATCCCAGCTCTAGGAGAGTAATTGTAATACATCAACAAGGAAAGTAATCAGAGGGCAAGATACTCTCTTTATTGGAAATCATAAAACAGGAGATTAAAACCACTACAAATAGCTCACTACTTCCTTCTGCTCAAATACACAGCACCAGCTAAGCCTAACAAAAAGGCTAAATCGAGGGATGACAAATCTCAGTGGCTTTGATTATAAAAGTGAGGTGGAACTGTGCTTTATAAACAACGGAAAAAGACTGCAAAGGAAATAATCTTAAAAATACTTTTCTTCTGTATTCCATGCAGACTGCACTAGGCTGGAACTATACAAAAGGCAGGAGCTGTGACCTGTACCCAGCATTTTATGTGAGACTGCATCCCACTGACTGTGAGCTGTCACTGAGAAAACGAATGTCCTAAGTGGGTGTTTTCTGAAGTACAGCTTGTCCCAGCACTGGCCAGCAAGGCACAGCCTAGGGAATCCCAGGCTGTACAAGACAGGACCATGAACACTGAACCAGTGGGAGATCTGAGCACGTCTCCCTGCTGCCTGCCGTATTCACTAAGAGCATGATATGCAGTGCATGGAACGATCTCACTCTATTCCAGCAAGAATTGAGAATGAAGATTGCAACTCTCTCCTGCTTTGGTCACAAGAGAGAAGAGAAGAGTGCTCCTGCTGTCATTAGGTAACTGTAGGGACACCTTTCCTCTTCCACATTTCAGACCAAGACTGAATACGACTTTCTTACAGTATCTCTGGATGGTATCCCTTGAACCAGGGATAATCTACTATCGACAAAAGTACTCAAGAAAGCCCCTAGACTGTTCTGTAACCATAACACAAGATGCCATGGGATCCTGTCATGCACAAGGCCCTGGAACCTCTGAGTGTTACACCTATTGTTATTTTTCTTTGAAAACTATTTCTGACCTTTTCTAAAGAAAACATGGCCATCAAATCAAATACTCATCAACTAAAATGAAAAATAAAATACTGTTGTATTTTATCCACTTAGAGACATAACAAGTTGTCTAGAAAGTTCTTTTCACAACCTAAAATTTTAATTCCTGTCCCGTCTCAAGCTGTTTTGTTAACTCCAATTCTAGGAAATAAAAACCCCTTCTACAAATCCCTTGTCCTTCTAAAGAATATATCCTTTTTGCAAACTAAAACCTGCATATTTTAGTAAGATTTACCTTGCAGAAGAGGATTCAAATCCTTTAACATTTTCTAAAAGTAGGTATTTTGGAAGCTTCTGAAGCCTACAGGGAAAACAAAAAGCAAATCAGAGTACCAAGGTGTAAAGTACATTATATTCATCCACAGATCTGTTTAGCTAGCAGAAAGATCAAAGTGTTTCCACATCATGCTAGCTGTTAAAGTTTAGTATCCTTCAAAAAACAACTGGATTAAAAATGTGGACTGCTGGTAAAAACCACAAAGCCCACCTATGCTTGGATGAACAGTTGTACCCTCTTGTACTCTATGCATGTACTTTTGAAAATGTTTATCACTGTTCATTTCCTAAAGCACAATAATATTATGCAACAGATTCAGTGTATAACAGGAAATATAACCGTTGGGGGAACATCGTTGCTACTTAGCCATAAAACTGTTGTTTTCAAGTGCTTGTACCTGAAATCAATGTCAAAATGTCACATAAACCTTACTGGTAACACATCAGAACCAGTATTCATTTAACTGATTCAAGAAACACATCATATTTAGAGTTCAAACTGCAGATATTTTCAATTTTCTAAACTTGACTTTTTTATTTTGATGGGGAAAAGAGGGGTGTCAGCTTTAACAAGATCAGTGCAAAGGTCTGGAAATAGGCACATTCCAAAACCAGCATATTAAATCTCTGGAGAAATGAACATGCCCAAACTGTGCCAGGGACTGTTCCAACAATTTAGAAGCATAGAAGATTGAGATTCAAGTCTCTGGGAACATTCTGTAGCACTGTAGTAAGGCCAGTGTAGACACAGAACGTCTGTCACACACTGGGATCTCAGAACAACATACAGAAGTAGGATATTAATGCCCCCAGACAGCAGCTTCATGCTTATTGAAGTTAGTGGCTCTGGACCTCCATTGGAACAAATCACAGCAGAATTTGTTTCAGCACATTTTTAATTACCACCAATTAAAGACATCCCACGAATTAAAAGAACCAATGCCTCTCACAAGAAACTAGAAAACTTACAAGAAACTATACCAAATTTAATATATATTAAAATGAATACTGAAAAATAATACTAAGCTGAAAAAGGCAGCAGCAGCCAAATTCCTTGCAGAGGAATGGAGAATATATCTGCTAGTATGTCTACCCACACTCATCATCATTGACTACTATAAAACTTCTTTTTTAGCAATGAATCCAGAGCACAGTATGAAATGCAAGCACTTGTAAGGGATCAACAGATCACAAGGCAAGTAATTATTGTACAAAAGAGGAAGTGTTAATTACTTGGCAGGTATTAACATTAAAAATGTTTCTGTAAAAGCAGTACTTTGATGTTTTAGCATTGGACTTTGCCAGGTTATGGCTTGGACACAATAAACAGACAGTATCTGGACCATTTGGGTTGGACTTTGTTTGCTGGCTGGATGCTCCAAGGATTTCCCAGGTCTTTCCAGATCTTGAAGTTGTCCTTTCCATTGTCTCTAATATTTGTCATCCCAGACTACCTCTGAGCCTCATTTCAGCAATATTTCATTATAAAAGGCTGAACAAAAGGTAAGTACATCCAAGGGATGAGAAATTATTTCACACTTTCCTAAAACTGCATGCATACCATATCAATTTGGAATGTAAAGGCATAATTCCTGTATTAAGAATTTCCTTTTTTGGGGCTGAACTACTCCATACTCAATGTCTCACAAATGTATCATATTCAAAAAACACATAAGCGCTATCTTAGTAAAACACAAATCCCCCAGAACTGAGAAATTCTACAGAAGCCATCATGTTGAACCTTCTAGTGACTACTTAGAGTAGGTGCTGCTTCAAGAACCCTCCCCAAGGAGATAAGGGACATTAGCAGTGTCTCCTGGGGTGTTGAGATAAAAGTGAGACAGCCAAGCCCAGGTCCTTTGCATCGTCATGATAAACACATAGGCCCTGGAGTGTCTAAAGCTTTGGTTTTGAGAAGGAAAAGCTTCTGCCATTTATCCAGCTAAGCCCACAGCAACTGGGAAGCAGTATTTCCTTACTAATGCACTATAATGCCCAAAAGCAGCCAGCCTCTTAACCATGTCTCAGTTTAGAGGAAAGGAATCCCCAGGTCACGATGCCTTTAAGGGATGGAAGGTACTATTATTCTGACAAATTATTAACTTACTCAGTACCTGCCAGGTTTTATTTATCATTGTAACACATCAGCTGGAAACCTCTGTTACACTTCTTGTTCCATGAAAGACATGCTTTGCAACTTCTAAACAACTCAAGTTTTCTCCCTAATTTTGTATCTCTGACAGAAACAGGGAAGTCGTAATAATTATTATTTTTACCTAGGAATTGTCTACCTTAGTAGGCTACAGAATCTGTGTTTTGTTCTGTGTTCTCTGCCACAGATTTCTTATGTATGGCCCTGTAAACCACTCAGCCCTTCTGTGTCATTGTTCTGTCTCTGCTCATGACAAGTGCAAAGACACAGTTCCATTTAATGTTGTTGGCTGCATGAAGTTTCTCAAACAAAGATCAAGACCCTTTTCTGCCAGTGCTAACACCAGTTTGAAAGAAAGGCATTTTGGTACTGGCTTCCTTCTGTGTTGAAAGCATTCATTAAAAAAAAAAAAAGAAAGAGTAAAAGAGACACCAAAGATTCATCTGTCCTTCCCCAATCCTGACAGCAAGATGAACAAATGGAGGAATATATAGGGAACAGTTTTCCTAGTCTTCAGCTGAATCAAGACTGCCAAAGTATGGCTGTTTCATTAGGAACTGAGATCTGAGCAAGCAAAAATGACAGATGAATACAAAGACAAGGACACTGTTCAGACAATGCAGTGCTATTTGAAGTCTTTAGTATTACTACTCAAACAAGAGATTGCACTATAAACCAAAAATACACAATCTGCCCCAAGATATCTAGAAGCAGCATCAAAAAGAACAGAGACTTTAAGAAAGAATGGAAGAGGTTACAAGATGCATTGCATTGTACAGTCAATAACATATTTAAACCAACTTTCAAATGGTACCTCTTCCAAAGATAACTATATGTTCACTCTAAGCTTTTGTTACCCAATATTTTCAAAACTTTTCATGTTTCCATGAGACCAACAGACAAACTATTATATTATCTACTCCTGCTTCTATGTAAAATCAATGCAAATTTGATGTTGAACTGAAAAGAACTCTTTCCTCTCATTTCTCATCTAGGCACAGTTTAAAGACATGCAATGAAAAGGAAACCAGGCAATGAAAGCATAAAGAGCAACAATGAGGTGAGCATTAGTAAAATACAAATATTTGTAAGTTACATATGATTATGTGAAATCAAACACAGGATACATCACAACACTAGAAGTATCCCTCTAAAACATTACAGATGTCTTGGCCCACTGAAATCAGAAGACCCAGTTACAACAAAGCCTAGTTACAAAAGGGCTTTACAATGGAGGTAGCATTCATTTATACCTTGGGAGAATATCAAGGATATAGAGAAAGCTCTTTGTCCGTGGATCAGACACATCACCTTGCAGGCCAATTCTAAGAAAGAATAAAGAAACATTGGTGTATTACTCAGAGCAGACTGACATTTGGGTTACATTTTTCTACAGAATGCTCACACTTTGCTTTGAGTTTTGAAAGGCGATTCTGCAAAAGCATCATATACAGACAGGAGGACCTGCTCACAGAGGCAGTGTCCTGAGAGATGCTCTAAGGAATAAAAGTCTGCCCTTGGAATCCATGAGCTCACAGCAAGGTTAAAACTGAAGCATTCAGTAATGAAATCACTCCCCAGGCTGCAAAGCCTTTAGCATTCTGGTCTTGTCCAGCGAAGTCTTTGAACATACTTGGCTCTGAATGAACAAAAAAACCCCACTGGGTTTCTGGGAATACCCTGCTATTTTGCACTGAATATATTAAATTATTTCTATGAATTAAAGCCTCATTGTTCACCATTTAGCAGGATTGAGCCCCACGTGAATAACTTTGGAACCAATTTTGTAACACTAAAATGGAAAGATTATATGGGTTACAAAAATTATAATGATTCCAGGCCTGTGTTTTCCTAGCTTGTACTTGTATTAGGTCATAAAAAAAGAATAAAAGCTTTGTAGAAGAGTTTTAGCATGTATCTAAATTAATCAGTCATACATAGATTTTTCTTCTCACTATATTGTAAAGAAAAAAATCTGAAATGTATCTATATGCATCACAGGTTTGCACTAATTCATTTTTATAGATCAGCACCACTTTACAGGGATTTCTTTTCAATCTTAGGACATTCAATGAGATACACTTTCTTATACAATCAGTATTATCACCATCAACAGATTTTTTTTCAAGAAGCTACTACTTTGCATGAGTGCAGTAACTAGAATCTTTTCCCACCAGTCACTGCTGTCAAATGATACGAGTTACAAATTAATCTGACCAAAAACATCTCAGTAAACGCAGTCCTTAAATCAGTAAGATACTCCTCTTTATCATCCACAAAATCATTTCAAAGCCATAAACCTTCCCATCTTGGCTAAAATAGAAATATTCCTCAGAATAAACTATCTGTCTGTGTATGTGCAATTTTCAAAGTAGAAATAAAACCACATTACACTTTTGAGTCTCAGGCAGAACTGAGAAATTCCAATCCTCCTTCTGGAGTTGGCCCAGGAAAATATTAGATTGATATCTAAAAGGAAAGACAGCACTCCTAAACACTAAATTTCACTATTAGAGAAATAATACAGTGCACAACATTTGTGCTGTAAGAAGCTTACTTAACTTAAACTGAATTAATATATACATATGCAAGAAATGTGATCAACAAGGTGCAAAGTGCTGCATTTCTTTCATCATGGTGAACAGAGCTACAACATATCTCAGGAAGAGAAAGATACACAGATCACCCACACATAATGTCACTTTTGATAACATTTCTCCTTTGACCGTGTATAGTGCAATAACTGCACTTTTTTCCCCAAGTGTGCTGTACCTACCTTGTAAACGGCTGACAGGGAGGACTCATCAAAATCATATCAAAAGATAGTCGGTCAAATTCTTTCAGTGTTATGCCCTGAAAACAGGAAAAAAAAATAGAAAAATGTTGAGTGTTGTAAACTGTATGAAATTCTCAAGTCATCTTTCAGATCAAACTACCCCACTTACTTTCTCTGTACCTAATCTCTCATTTGACCTAGTAATCTCAAAATCTTTTCTACCTTGGCAAACCATAAAATGTAAATATGCTCTGAATATAAAATCAAACACTAATAAGGTTATCATTTACACATAATCTTAAGGTTTGTATCTGCTTATTCATTGAGGTGTTTAGTGGTTCCTTCAGTACCTTTTAGATACTGACCTGTTATTTCTCCCCAAAATAAACTATCATTATTCAGAAATGAAGTCTTTGTACATCAAAACCAGTGTTCACATACTCAAAATATGTGTAAAAACCTCTGAGAAGAAAAGTGTAAATATGATAATTTTTACAGATCCAACCTATGGGTTTTAGCTCTTCGGGGGTTACTGGCAAGGCACCCTATAAAGTTTATTTCATAGTTTTTACCCTATAAACATTAGTCAGAGATATTGCATGGCTGAAATTCTCCTCTACAAAGACAATTCTGTTCAGAAAAGAAAGAATTAGGTCTGTGGTTGGAATCAATCACACAGGTAGAAATTCCTCTAAACTAAATTTTCACCAGAAGGTCAACACATTAAGGGAGCAGGAGGAAAGAAGGACAGTGATCAAGTAACTATGACTTGGACAAAGAAATCACTCCTTACATATTCTGAGGGATATCTGTACAGCAAATGTAACATAACTACCCTCAGAAAACTAGAAAAAAGCTGATATTTTTTCCATTATATTTGAAGAAGGTTTTACCAACTCTAATAATCTGCTCTTGTCTACTATAAAATGACACAGGCAAGGATTCTTCTTCTTTTTCCATTATAAAACTATAAACCATCATTTAGACAGTTATTATTGAGAGCTGAATAAGCATTTAACCTTTAGCCACCTATTTAACTCTTACTTAAGGTGGTGTCTTAAAACAGACACAGTATCTTTTACCGTCATGTTGTAAAACCGTGAAAGATTAAGAAGTATACGGTAATTTCTAACTCTGTCCAAGCAAAACTCCATGCCTACCTTGCCTCTCATTTATTAAAACAAAATCCAATTTTACTTAGTTATTTTTCAAATAATTTGGCAAGTAACAGAATTCCAGATAATAAACATTTTATCTATTGAGCCCATTAAAAAAGATTCAAGAGGGTTCAATCCAGTATAATTTGTTGTGTTTCTCTGAGCCCAACTATAACTGCAAAACAAAGGCATGCTCCCAAGTAACTTAATTAAAATTTTTCAAAGTACATGAAAATATTTTTTTTAATCTAAAAATATGATTTTTTACATTCCTTTACTGGTGGTAAGCATTCCTCTTGACATTTATATAACCTTTCTTGATGCAGAAGGCAAGACTTTAAAAAGAAGCCTGCAGCAAGAATATCCCTCTTATTTCAACAAGTGACCATAGCACAAGCAATCAAAGTTATTGTAAAACTGCTTTATTCATAATAACACAAAGCTTTTTGTTTGTCTTGTTACTAATAAAGACAGTGAAAACAGCTTATATCTTACAAATGCCAGACTACAGTAAAAAACACATTAGTTACTCACCTCAATAGTCTTTGCCCATAATGGCGTGCTGGGAAAGTTATGCTTATAAACATCATTGGCAAGAGTGTTCACATCAACAGCAGCTACAACTTCTGCATATGTGCAGCTTTCTAAAATTAAAACAACAATTTGAAAACTTTAGCTTCTCTTTACTACTCTTACAAAAATGTATTTGTGTTACAGAATTGCTCAAACTCAAAAGGCAAATTACACAGTCAAATTCTGCTGTGTTGTCTTTGAAACTCTGTATAAAAAACACATGGTTTTTCTAATCATCTGGGCAATACTTCCCTTCTTTATAGATCCAAAAATGGCAGCTAACCGTGCACCTAATTAGTAGATAAAAAAATTCCAAACAGGGTGCACCTCTATTACATTTCCAGCTCTGTGCAGGTCTCTGTGGCCAGCAAGTTCCCTGGCTACAGGAATCCCAAGTCAACCTGCCAAGCCCCACTGCCACTGCCTTATCCTCTGACAACTCACAAGAAATAAGTGTGTTACTTGAGAGGTTTACTACTTCTTATTATAAAAACATAGCACCAATATCTTTGACGTATGTCTACTCTTCCAATAAAACTTTTAAGTTGCCTGAAAAACATTTGTGCTTACATTTCAGTAAAGCCTTAGGCCTCAAACTCAACTGCTGCCTCCTTTGTTAAAGGTCCCAAAATACCAAACTTGGCAGCTTCTCCTCTCTTGGAGAGAGGTGTTATTGAAGAGAGGACAGTGTAACAAATCCACAGCTAAAACCCTGAAACAAAAATACACTACAAAGAATGTAAATAAACAACTGTTAATTTACAGAGTAGAGACGAATAGGTTCTACAGAAGCTAAAGAGATAAAAAGAGCAGTGTTTACTCCTTTGGTCATCATGTCACACTTTTGTTATTACTAAACACAATACCTTTACTGAGTCTTTTTATCCAGGAAGATGGGCTGTGGTTACTGTCACAGCTGCAGGCAGAGGAGTGACCCTACCTCCAGCTACCCGAGATCAGCATCAACCACCGGGATATTTACATTATGGTCATTACAAAGCCTCAGATGAAACAAAAGCAATTAAAAAAAAAAAAAAAAAAACTTTTGTAAACCAAAAGAAACAAGGCCACATGCCTTTGAATAATCTCACAATATGCTCAAGTAACACATTAACAAATGACCTTATGAGACACCATATGAATTACTGCTAGTCAGCTAATTATTTACAGTCTGAGAAGATGAAAGCACAGCTGGGATGATCCCAGTGGATTTAATTTTGAATAATGCAGTTACCATCCATCTACTATCTTTCAGGTTTTCAAGGCTACCTTAGTCAAAACTAAGATGAAAGAGAAACCTGGGTATTGAAAAGATTGTAGCAGACATTTTAACAAGGACCAAGCGAGTTCTTCCAGGTTTACTTGGTGATATTGAGGGCAAAAAGATAAGGATTTTCACAAGATAAATACTTACAGACCATTAAGGGTCAACATACCCTTACCCATTATTTGCCATTACTGTCTTGACCTTTTGACCACAAGTTGTAACTGAGAACTAAACACAGGTGTATCCACAAGGACAATAGAATGACTACACCTGAGATTACAGAACAGGTATGTTAACACTGACACCTAGCGTGAAAAGAAGCTGGATGAATGTCTCAATGTACAAACGTATTCAAAAAACAACACTTTCATCTTTCTAAAACAAAGCTGCAGCATGTAAGTAACAGGAACAAACTTCCAATACTGTCAAAGAGACTGCTTTTCCCACTTACTCCTTCAATTCTTAAAACACATTGTCCCAACAAGCTAACCCTTACTGTGTTTTCCAGGTACTCCAGAAGAAAAATAACATTTAAAAAATCAACACCCTCAAATCATTATCTAAATTAGCATATAGTTTTAAAAGGGCAATGGGAAGGCAAGCAGTGTGCTCTCACAACTCATGACACAGACACTCCTTTTTTACTGCCATCCATCCAATACCTCCCTGTGTACATACAAGAAAAAAGAACTGCTGAGGACTTCACAGGCCCCAAAGCCTGGAGGTGCTGGAAGACAGCACAGAGCTGCAATCTCCCTGCAATACAATGTTCAGTCTAAACCAGTGATGTAAACCAGCATGGAAAAAGGACAGGGACTTTTCCTGCAGTATTCCACCTGAGACCCTCTCTTCCTAATTCAAAGACCTGATAACTTTTTCAAAGCTTCTCCTCCTTTTCATTTAAAAGTTGCAGCTCACTTGGGAATTCCTGTTACAGAACTCCCTCTAAAAGCTGATTAAGCATATTTGTGTGGAAATGCCCTGGAAACGCATGAAGGAGCAGGAGCAGACAAGCAGCTCTCACACATCCACCCTAACAAAGAGAAGCTTGTGTAAATTTCAAACAATGTGAAAATGCAACATTTTTAAAGAACTTCTCCTGAAAGTTAAATAACTTTATGTCAAACTGTGATATGCTGCTTTTCTACAGCAATTCTACAGCAATTACATTTACTACTTGAACATTACTATAAGGAATGCATCATAAAAAAAGCCTGAAAGCAGAATCTAAGGAAAACAGAATCAAGACTGTGTTTAACTATTCCCACTGACAAAAGGCACAAAACCAACTCACAAATCGCTGACTTGGTGGGATGTTAAATCAACTCCCCAAAATACATAGCAGACCTTCAACACAGAAACAGACACAGCTCTGGAGACTCTTTTATTCCCCTCAAACAAGTACATCCGATTTTCAGAACACAGATATTTAAGAGAATTACAACAATGTAGTAAACAGTATCATTTTATTCAGACTAAAGAAAAAATAGTACACATTTCCTAAGTGAAACTAAGAGGCTGCTGGAATACATGATTTGCAAGATTCCTCAACACCAGTTTTTGAACAGAGATTTTTCATTTCTGAGCAAGATGACATAGTTCAACTGGAAGCCACAGACATGATGGGGAAGTTACTGAGGGAGATATTATGACTCATTTTTAGGCAAACTAGATTGTAATATACTCCCTTGGCTGAAGGTAAGTGAAATCAAATTTGTATCATCCTATTAGTAATGTACTGATTTCACACTTAAAGCTTAAAGCCTCTAGACAGAAGCTCTTTGACTATTACTTAAACAGTCAAACTGCCTAAAGAGGCAGCAATCACACTTTGGGTCCCAGTTCTCTACTTTATTGAATACACAATGCCATTTCAGCTATGGAGTTGTCATTCTTGAGGGAAAAGGACACTGCTGTAAGGATTGAAAGGTGATGCATTCAAAACAAAGAAAAGACAGGGTGTGTGCATTAGCTTCTGATTTGAAAAAGTAAACCTGAACAGTGTCACCTTCAAATGCCAGAAATAAAATTTCTGTCCTTTTCCTCTTCAGAATTGATTCCTTTGTCATGTGTTTCTGTAGACTTTAAAATTAACATAGATCTGTTTATATTCACTACTGTACTTTTGCAATAGAGTCATCAGTGTCAACAGAACACATGAAATATACTGGGTTATAGCAAGGGCAGTTTGGTAGATTTCAGCATATTCCAAAATAGAGCCAGAACAATTATCTATTTTAACAGGTATATGGAAACAGATGGAAAAGGGAAGATTAGTCACACGTTTTGTCAGACCTGTTTCCTTTTAAAACAGAGAGCAAAGATTTAATTTCTGAGTTGGCAGCTCTTGGCTGAAATGATTAGGCTGAACTGTCCATGGCTACAGTCAACACGACTATCAGTAAACCTGATACTTGCTGTCTGCAGGATACTTAGCAACTTCTTTCACTGCTCTGTTTGTACAGGATTTGATCATGTTAAGCCATATAAACTTTATAAACTTACATTATAGCACAACTGGCACCATCCCGTGCTTCAAAGAGCTATATTTTGGAGAAGCATTGAGTTTAGGTGTAAAAATTTGCTCAAACATGCAATATTTTTGGTTTGCATTGTAGTGAATCCTAAAGCTCCTTGTCAGTTCTGTCTCCTTTGCCTCTCCTGGTGCGATAGCTCTGCTCAGTGTAAATACACACATCAGTTTACTGTGCTGTGCAATTCACAGAGACAAGTAAAATAAACAAACATGCATGACAGAGCACAAGAGACAGAAGTTTTTACTTTGTAAAATTGAAGTATAACAATTGCAGAGGAAAAATACCGCCATCTTCATCATTGCAAAGTTATGATATTTTTTAAAATACGTCCTTTAGTGTTTTATGCAAGACTTTTTTCAGGGACCTGGCAGATTACAAATGCTTGTGGCAGAGACATGGAATCCATCTTTCATGGGAAAACTGCCTGAATTAATAGGCCAGTTTAAGTTTGTTTTGGTTGGGAAGGAGGAAGAGCGGGCTGTTTGTTTGATGGAATGTTGCTAAGGAAATGAATTTGTACCCATAGATTTTCTAAAAATAAAATACTATTTTTCACTGCAGAAACTCTGCACTTTATAAAGAATGAATTCACTCACACATAAAAAAAAATCATAGATTTAGGTGTGTATGACTTACATATCAATGTTTATAAATCCCAAAGGGCTTGGGGTATGGGGTGGGAAGAAGAAAGAAATGCACATTCCTCCCTTAGCTGCCTCAGTCTTTCAAGAGTGTGAATATGAACAGACTCACTGATTTCGGACCTTAACTGAGCTCAACCTTCTAAATTGTATCTTTTTGCAGGTCTTTAATGTTAAAATACTATTATAAAGCTATTCAAAACCTAAAACCAGAAATTCTGCACGTGCTGAATTATCTATAGCTAAAGTACCAACACAGAGCTAGACAATCCCCAAGATTTTTCTTTTTCAGCTTTAGAATGAAACCTAAATTCTGGAACAACCTCGCCTTCGCTGTCAAAAAGAATACAATTAAACTATGAAACCATGTACTCATAACTTCTATGTGCTCTTTCACAGAAACACTTACAAGAGACTATAAACTTCCACCAACATGGGGAAATTCAATTATTTTTTACTGTAGGCAAGGACAATCCCAAAACCAATTGCATACTTTTTGGTGCCAAATGCATTCTATGTTAGTGACAGCAGCCAAAACAACGAACACCCTCATCCTGCAAGCTATCATAAAACTAAGTTCTTGGAAGATCACAGCCAAGAAGGGCACCAAGGTAGAAAAGTCAGCATCAGATTTCCTGACAAATACCTATTTGCCAATTGAAACAGTGGCAATTTCACAGAAAAAGTAGGAAGTTGGACCAGCTGAACTAACCATAACTGACCCCTTTTCACAACCCTTTTGTAGAACAAGGCTTTCCTGGGATGCTACCACTGAAATACTAAATGCTCCCTCTGTCTTCTACATACTCCTATTATTTTGCTTGGCTTATAGTTTCACTAGAAACCATACCAAGAGAATATATTATTATACATAATCTTCCTCTGTGGTGCATCTGGCTTCTGGAAGCACTGGCACAATGGAGGCCTTTCTTTCAAACTTCATATTTATATGGAAAAAAACCACACAACCCCTCTAATATTTCGATACATGATTTAAAAGGAAGATGCTGAACAATCTGCCCATTTCTAAATGGTGGATAGGATCACAGACCTTTTCAAACAGCGTGGTTTCATGTACACATACAGGCCAAAAACATAAGAAACACATTATTAAAGTACTTACAGAGGAACATTCACTTCTTTTCTGTTTTATTTGCATGTAAAAGCAAACACTTCAATGCCCCTTGACTTTACTTTGTTCCTTCATAAACTGTGTAAGAAAACTGAATCCAGATGTCTAAAGGACTTTAAAAACCAGCAGAAATTATCAAATGCCCAAGTATATCTCTGCTCCCAAACAAAATCCAGTTCATCAAAAACAGTTTTATATAATAACCTGTTAATATATACTTCATTTAGTGCAAATTTCGTAGTACACTTTTTAATCAAATTGCCTATTACTTTTAACAAGACTATAACAAGATTTTCATCTAGAAGTGAATGGCTTGGACCTTTCCTGACACAACACAATGCTTATGGGCTGAGTTCTCATCTGCTTCCCAGAAACATAAGCACCCAGACTGAAAATGTAAAAAAAACTGCAGTGCAAATAGCTTTGTGTCTATTCACTTGGCAAATTTCAATTGGTACTTGACCATTTTGAACTAGATAAGGTCATTTACAGAAATAATAAATTAAATGTCCTTACTTACAGTCCCTTTATCTGCTTTGGCTGACACCACTACAGAAAAATCTCAGTCTCACTGTTCATACCTACTGCAATTTCTCCACTCAAATGTAAACATGTAAGAACAGAAATTACACCAAAGACTGACATTGAATCATTTGTGCTCAGCAAGTTCAGAAACAGTAAATGTGGAAGTAAATTTACCTTTTCAGGAAATAATACAAGGGGTTTAGTTAAATCCTTCAGTCTCCAAACTACACCCATTAGGTGACATGGTTTCAAGACTTATGTGTAGTAACTATCCACTGGGGCATCACTAATTCTGTGTATCTTTTGGATAAAAGTTTACAATATTCTGAAAATCTAATGAGGCATTTCCAACATTTCCACCCTTTTAAGTATATATTGAGTTGCAAGTGATGTCACAGGTGAGAATTCACAGGACATCACATCTAGCATTGTAATTTACTAAAAATTGCAGCACACTACTGAACTGCCCCAAGACATCTATTATTATGGCAAGAATACATCTTGATAATTCAGCAAAGAATGAAGGAAGCATGGTGTAGGCTATCTTTCAGGAACCAGTCTGCTTTCTACGGCAATATGGAAACTGCCTACAACACAACAAACATGGAGAGCTTGCCATCACTTCAGAAACCTGATTACTAGAAAAGCAGCATGTTACCATTAGCATGCACACTATATACAAGGCATAACACACTCTTTTCAGTCTACAAAACTCCAAAATCTGCAGTTCCAGAAAAAGCTATACTTTCCTCTTAATATTGTAAGAATGTCTCTGGAAATAAGGAAAATACATCCTCAAAACATTGTACCTAACCACAATGTAGGGACCAATTTTGTTGTGTATTTTTATATATAATAAATAGAATAAAATGCATTATTTATATTTGTATTTATATTTATATGTATATTTACATTTACATTTATATTTATAAATAAAGCACATATGCACATTCATCAAAACTAGGATAGCAGGAAAAATGCCACACTGACAGTTGAGAGTGTGTTTTAAGTAAATAAATGATGCTAAATGGATTTCACTCTGTAAGCACTCTCTTAATATTCCATAGCTCCTTGGAAAAATAGCAAGATAAGACAAATTTCTACCTGATGTTTTTATTACAATGCTCTCTGCTAGTGCTCCTGAAGACTGACAGACTTGAAGGATTGCAGTTACAGTTAAAATTATGGTGATTCTCATAAATTATACTAATGTGTGTTGAAACCTGGACTTCAAAGTAATAAGGGCCAGGATACTTTACATTTACAAACGAAATCAACAGTTTTTAACTCATTTTTTAATTTGGGAAAGCCAGTTCACAGAGTCTGCTGAAGGTCACCCAGGCCATGCTGTAACAATTCAGCAAACTGAGCGCCAGGGTTCCTTGTACCAGATCAAAAACTCACCTGAGCTGATTGGCTAGTGTGACCTGTCCATACCAGCTCAAATTCCATATTCAGTTTTCATGTTCATAAAAAGTTACGCCAGCCTGAGTTGCTCAGATTCGCTCATATTGGAAGATGGCTCAGCTGTTCACCTAACTACAGCCTCTGAAAACCAAGTCCACTGCATGCCAGTGGGAAATCCTGGCTCGTGGTTATCACCCTGGGCATCTCAGTGATCTCCATCCCATCTCTGCCGGGGGGCGTCTGTATTGCGCAGAGCACATAATAACAAACACAAAATCACGGCCTTTCCAGAAGCAGCTGCCTGGGCCAAACAAGGTGCAGAGATCTCTAATTTCTGTCCCAACGTGCTTCTGGTACCTGGTGCCGACACGCCAGGACGGGGAAGGGGCTATGGGAGAAGAGGAGCCACCTTTGCCCGCCCCATCGAGAAGAGGGGCACCCTGCATTGCCCGCCCTCCCTCTAGGGCCGGGGTCCCCTCTAGAAGACGGAGCCGCCGAGGGCGGGTGTCCCGGCGGGGCAGGCACACGGAGCCCCGCGGGACGCGCCGGTACCTCTGAGGGCCTGGTGCATGCCCCCGATGCCGCTGTACAGCTCCAGCACCCGCAGCGCCGCCATGCTCGGCCCGGCCCGCCGGCCCGCCCGGCGCCTCCCCGAGCGCCGCCCGCCCGTTCCGCCGCTCTTTCGTTCCCCCGCCCGCCCCGGCCTGCGCTGCCCCGGAGCGGCGGCGGCCAGGCCGTGGAGGTCGCTCGGGGAACCACGGGCGGGATGGGCCCCGCGGGACGAGGCCGCCCCGGCTCAGCCGGCCCAGAGGTGTCCGTGGGGCGGCTGCTGCGCGCGGCTCCGCCACCTGCGCCCTCCTGGCAGCGAGGGGCGGGCAGGGACCCGCTGCCCTCCATCGCTGCCCGGGGGTCAGGGGAACCCGGGAGAGCAGCGCCGTGCGGGTGGCACTGGGGCCTGTCCTCATGAGGGCTGAGAGCTGCCCCGACCGTGGGCTGCCCCTGCCAGCGGCCTCGACGCTGCCGTGGGCCCGGGCGTTCCGTGGGTGCGGCGTACGGTGATGCTTTCGAGAAGCCCGCACGGGAAAGAATGAAATACCTGATGAAACTGCCGTAATTCCGCCCAACGCTTCTTGCTAAATTGAGAATTAAGAGACTACTCAATGACAGTGTTTCCCCTGCAAAGTGTCCTTTATGTTGTTAATATTTTAAACAATTATACACGTGTGTGTGTGCATGTATATCAACCAGAGTAAATACTTTGCAGACTCTTACATGGGTTACCCACCAGTCAAGCAGACACTCACCTATGCCTCAGTTTGCAGATTCAGATTCTAAAGTGAAGATGAAACATTAAAAAATAATAATTAAAAAATCAACAAAACCAAACCTGAACATATTTCTCCACTAGTTTCTTGATTTATTTATATTGTTGTGGAGCCTTTAAGAAACCTGTCAAAAATAAGGTGGGTCTAAGGAACAGTTATTTTTCCTTAGAAGCTGCCTCATACAGCATGTCAGAGTAGCTCCCACCTCTTGACTTGCAGTGGGGGAAGAACTTTTAGCTGAAACTGGAGGGCAAAGAAGAGATAAATGTGCTGCCTTTCAATGCAGTCCTCCAAAATACAGCATGCATCACCTGTGGAAAACAGTGGAATTAGAAACAAAATTTCAAAGTAAAAATATCAGTCTGTGCCAGTTTTTTCAAAACAATGCTGTCATTCACCTGTGGATCTTCATTATCAGAGTCTGGGGCTGCTGCTTTATTTGTCAGCCATGGAAGTAAGCAGGTGAATAAAACAAGAAGTCCAAGTCTAGGGTTTGTGAAAGGAAGTGCGGCATCTGAGATATCAGAGGAGAGCAACAGGCATTGCAACTAGCTGCATGCAGGTTTCTTGCATTGCTGGTTGACAGGGAACTGAGAAAAGGAAATCACATGGCGCAACAAAACGAGAAATATGCTTGCTGGAGAAAAGATTCATGGGACAAAGATGCTGAAGGCTCTGAAGAAAATTGGTCAAGATGATGAAGATGTGCTACAAAGAGCAAGGTTGTCATCAGCTGGGAAGATACACTTTAGTAGAACCCTTTCAAAATATAGATGCAAGGTGAAAATAAATAAAAAGCAACTTCTAGACTATTGACATCAGTAAAGAAATGAATGAGTTTGAGTTTCTTGTCTTGCTGTTCCTGTAACCTACAGATCACACAATGCTACATACTGTGATGAGAGCAAACTCTAGTCAGCCAAAAGCAGTTCATTTATTTGGAGCTGCCCAGTACATGAAGTGATTAATATCAGACAGGAAAACAGGGCTGAGACCTGCTTTTCCTTCTCCTTTCCCTGACTCCAAGGTATTTTTGCCATTCATACATAGGAAAAGTGGAGTCTGATGGAAAAAGGAGCAGAGATGTCTCTGATGTGGTGGTAGCAGTAGAACATACCCTGCTCAGGGGAAATCCTCCACCTACTTCCTCTTCCAGTGTAGTAAGCTGGAGAGTATAATCAACATGCCTCCATTCTGGCAACAAAGAAATTCATAAACTAGATTGGGATTTTATTGGCTTCCTCTTGCAAAGAATGGGAAGCACCAAAATTTCCCGAGTGCTCATTTTTAAGTAATGGCAGCAGCCACTTTTATAATTCTGTATAACTGTGTCTGCCCTAACTTGGTTCTCATTATTTATTGACAGCTGCGAAAAGAACCAAAATGAACACAGGGAATCTGGAAGCAGTTACTTGTAGTGTTCTTCACTTTAAAAATGTATCATCATAATAGTAACCATATTTTTTGGATCCAAACTTACATAATAGTATTTAAGGCATGCTGCTTATTTCAGACAGGGGCAGTGGCTGAGAAGTGCTGAGATCCATGGCCACTCATATATTTCTTCTCACAGGAAAACTCAGAATAATGGCAGAGAGAGGGTGAGCCCTGTGAAAGCAAGTGTTCATACTTCACTCAGAAAATCTTGCTAATGTGCTGGCACTGCCATAGGGTGGGCTAAACATTGCTCACTTTGTCTTGTGACCACAAAGCAGCCACGTGTCTGCAAAATTTCCCAACTGGATCTCTCTGACTTACTGAAATTTGAGTATTGTGACAGCTCCTTTTTACTTTTCTCCATGCATATAGAATGGATAAGATTCCTGTAAAACTCCATGAACATTTGATTTTATTAACAGAGGAGATTATTAACAGAGTTAAAGTCCAAAGTCTGGACTCTGCATTTTTTAGGACACAAGTATGGGCTGTTTCATGTATGAATTATGGCTCCACAATGTAGTTGGCTTTAAATAACAAATGAAAGGCTCTTCAAAGACAACATTAACTCACTCTAAATGGGCACATCTACAGAATTATGATAGTGCATTGATGAAGCAGCTATTTGCTTGACTCTAATATATTTATAGTAAAAATATATTTTAAGCAAACTGATCTTTTAATGATATTTTTAAAGTTGTTGACATAAGCATGTGATATCAGCATTTTCCCTGAGACAGATTTGAAAACTCTTGCCTCCTACCAACTTGCAGCATTTCCTCAGTGCAGAAGTTTCTGGAGTTTGCCCACATCTCTGATGAGTGGTATGATACAGGTAATCATGCTGGTCTGAAATGGTTACCTTGGTAATCAACAAACACATCCAATGAAACAGCTATGTGTGGTAAGAGGAACACGAAACCACTGGGTTATTTCCGCTTCTTAAAATGCTTCAGAATTGTTGAAAACGTTACAGCTAGCAATGCTGCACAATAACATCACAGAAACATGCAAAATCCCCCACTTTAGGATTACAATTAGCAATGCTGCACAAGAACATCACCGAAACATGCAAAACCCCCTTCTTTAAGATTTTGCATTGTACTTGGCAACTGAAATGCAAAATTACAAAATATGACTGGACGATGGAATCTTGTCCTCAAAATGAGAAGAAAAGATTTTCACTGCTCTGTTTCTATTCAACAAATGCACACAAAACTCCACAAGCAGTTATGTACGTCTCCTCCCTGCCTCCCCTCTGCAGCAGAGCAGAGCCAGCAGGGCCTCTGCTCAGCCCCGGCTGTGACAGAGGCTGCCAGTCTGCAGTGCCTGTCACTGCACTTTGTTGGGGCCGTGAATGTAACCCCTCAGCCTAAGGCTGGGTGACAAAAGGTAGTAGACCTGAAGCTGGGAAGTGTTTGAGAGCATTTCCTCTATATTCAAAAAATGGAGAGAGAGCAGGGAGGATCTCCCTCTGTTTGTATACCAGATGTTTAACAGTGCCTTCACAGTGCTCAGCCAAAACTTCAGTATAAACAAATATCAGTGCTGATGGCTGAACAAAAAAAATCCTTCTTCTGTCCAAAGGTTCGATATAACCTACTAAACACCCAAGTGAGGATCAGGAAGAGTGTACAAACATCTCAGCTGTCTGGAAGGGAAGCTCATGTTCTGGGTCAGAAATCACTGTGGCCAGGAAAGAATGTGAGGCATGTCATACCCTTCCAATGCAACCAGTGAATTGAAAAAAAAATCACTGAGAGTGTATGGCATCAATTATTTTTTCCATAACCATTTGCCCAGGAGCTTACTAATAAAACTGAAAACCTTTTGCAGTTTATCAAAGTCAATCTTAGTCGGATGTTATGTTTCAGGAGGGTATTTATCAGAGTTGGTTTCTGCTGAAGTGGTGCTCAGTAAAAGAAGCTGTCAGCCACAGAGGTGGTGCTTCCAGGAAGCCTGCGTGGCTGTGCCAGGTGGCTAAGGAAGCCTATGATTTTTCATTTATAGTGCCATGCATTTACAAGACTAGCAATGAAAACCACATCAAACCAGATTTGTCAGCCTCTCTCGATGCATTTTCTAAGAACTCTATACCAGGGAAATTTATGTAGCTGAAATTATTTGGAAGTCATCAAACACAAATATTTTTAACCTTATGCTTTTCAAAGATATTAATAGCTCCATTTCATGATTTTATTTTCAGGTTTTGGTGTTAGGTATATATTCCGTAAGGAGTAAGGAATAAAAAGACATTGCTTTTCTAATTAAATCTTTACTTTTCTGGTTTAAATACATTTAAATCTAAATAAATCTGGCTTGTCTGTTACATTTGGCCTGAAGTGGTTACCAGTCTGGATGAGAGGCACATGTTTACATTATGTTATTGACTTTCTTTAAATTACACATTCCAGTGCTTGACAAAAAAGTGATATAAAAATTATATATTCACTGGACTGAAAAAACGGACTCGAAGCTTTTTAAGGCCCCTGCAGTCATGCAAAAGATTGCTGGTGCAATGAATGTGTTTTCACGCAGACCTCTGAAGGGTGACAGCAGGCACGGAGCCAGCATTTGTTAAAGGGGGATCAGTTCAGGATGAGGTAATGGCGTGGGAGATTCCAGCTTGCTTGCAAGGGCAGGAGGAAATGATGTGGTGCCTTCTGCTCTCACAAAGGGAGGGGAGGGAGATGAGGGAAAGAAAGGAAGTGCAGACGGTGAGCCTGGATATGCCTCTTAACTTCTTGCTTAAGGCAGGAATTTCCACCTCTGGTATCCCTGTATGATTTGCACAACTTATACTGTGCAAAATGAGAAAGACTTGTAGCTGTATGTCAGTCACACCTTCTGATCACAAAGCCATCTAGTATCACCTACAGCTTTTGTACATTGCAGTTTTGTCTTTTAAAGAGTTAAGTCCCTGCCC
The DNA here is from genome assembly GCF_021018805.1 of Prinia subflava. NCBI lineage: Eukaryota > Metazoa > Chordata > Aves > Passeriformes > Cisticolidae > Prinia > Prinia subflava. The sequence continues at coordinate 133,639,019 of NC_086247.1, forward strand.
AAACTTGTTTTTTCCATTCAGTCCATGTGGTGAGTTTAATCTCTGACTACGACTAGTGTTAGTTAGCACAGGAAATAGATCTGCCATGCTGGTAGGATTTCAGCAGAAGGGTATTTTCTCCAGAGAGAAAGAAAATCTTTAATGCAGCCAATAACAGAACTGTAACTGTGGCCCTGCTGAACGACATATAGATTAGATAAACCAAAATTGTACACAGTGAGTACTGCAAAATCTGCCCAAGAAGCTGAGCACTTGGTGCCTAGACAGCCCAGAGATGTATTCCATCCTATTCTATTTGCTAGCATTTGCAAATGAGTTACTTTAAAGCTAATATAAAACTATTTGATATCAGTTATGGACTGCAATTACAAAAGTTACTTTACTTAAAATATCCTCTTTCTGGCTTTGGACATGTCCACAGATATCTGTCAAACACACTGATATAATATCTGCCTGAAAGTCTCTTAGAAAATACTCCACAATAAAACAGATTTGAAGAAGTTGTGAGATTTTGTAAGGATAAACTGAAATAAAGGATAAATTGAAAAGTTATTTTGAAAAAAGTCTAGGAAAAATATAACAGTATCATTTTTGGCTGCTTTTGGGGTCCCTTCCCCTTTGCCTCAACTAAGAACAAAAAACTTCAGGTTTTTCTACAGTTGAAACAAACTTTATTTAGAAAAAAGACTGTGAAATTTAAATGTTATTTTTTTTGCCAAGACAGCTTGGACAGAGGAGCCCCAAAAAGCCTAGTCTAAAAGGGCCAAGAAAGCCTAAAACAATTATTTCTGAGGAAGAGAAATCTTGCACAAGACATATGCCAGTATGGACTGGCAGTGTCAAAATTCAGTGGTAGGGAGCTGGGCTTACTTGAAACTCCAGCAAATATGTTTCACATAACTCACCAGAAAAATACAATGGGAGATTGTTGGAATTGTCCATTGGGAACGCTGTGTGTCAGATGAAGTCCCTGAGGATGATTTTATCACAGTTTTGGTGCCAAGTCAGATGTAGCACTCATCTCCAACAATATAGAACACTGTTGTTCAAAACCTAACAATATTAAACTCAAGTAATTAATTAACATAAGCTGTGAATTATTCACATTGTCATTGGCAGTCCAGGCATCATGTATATTGTAGTACAATAGTATTGTGTCCTTCATCTGCAGGATATCTCTCAAGATTCTTCTTGATATGACAGAAGTTTATTATCTTTGGAATACAACTGCAGGACAGAGGCATTACCATATTCAGGGAAAACCATGCCTTTGCCTTTGAAATATCCTGACATCTGACCTGTATGTTGTTTCATCCTGATGTGCTGGACTTACATGGTAGGCTTGGTAAATTCTGTCATGGAGTTGATAAAATTGCCTGATCCATGTTAAATGAACAGCAACAAACACTGGCAAAAGTCTGAGTTAGTAAAACTGAAACATCTGTAAAGTCCCTGAATAGTTGTTAGGTCCTTCCTCCTTCCATCCTACACAAGCTGTCTCTCACACTGTATACGTATTGGACCATATACAAGACCAAATTCTTAAGGAAAATGTCAGGTAGACAGTGAATTGTCTTTGTATTGAGAAACAGGACACTGTTCCACCTGAAAAATTATGGACACCTCTACTCTTCCAGACATTGGCTCTCTTCCTTCTTCAGCCACATGCATCATCTCTTCTGTATTTAACTAATTTTCCACTCAATTCCTTGTGGCCACAATATATGTATCTTAAATCTGAATCATCTGCCCTCCTTAATCTCAGCTGGACAGAGTACATTTATGCTTGAAAATTAGGCATAGAGCTGGCATGTAAAAACAGAATGTCTTTTTAGAAACTCAGTCTTCTCAGTTTTGGGGTGTGTGCAGCACCACCTCTTCCCTTTGAAAGGAGCCAATTAATCCCAGAATGGCTAACACAATGTACGCTCAGTTTATGAGTCTCACTGGAACCAAGGATTTGGCACAAGGATTTGGACTGAGGAATCCACTAAAAACTTGGCCTTCAAGGAGCCAGTACTGTTCTGCTTGTCCTGGGCTTCTCAAAGGAAGACTGGAACAATTGCTGCACTTAATGATTCTATTGCTATGTCCTGCCTCTTCCTCAGACAGGTCATCATTTCCTGGTATATCATGGCAAGAAAACATTATGCTATTTATGCTTTGTGTAAGTGATGGAACTGGGAGAGAGAGAAACATGAAATCACTTCTCAGATTTAATTATTTTTTGGCTAGAGGAGCTCTTTAAGCAGTTTGATTTGAAAAAGCTTGGCCAAAAAGAAGTAGTAAGTGTTTAACTGACAGGGTTCATTAATGACGTAGAAGAATCACTTCTTTTCTATTTTCTCAAAGAGAGAGTGGATGCATGGATGGATGCATGGATGGATGCATGGATGCATGGATGGATGACTCATCCTTGAAAAAGTTTGCAACCTCAAAATTTAAAACAGTGAACTAAGACAGGGCTTCCCATTGTAATATGGCAAGTGACTGTTCATGCACACTGTTGTTCTACCTGGACTAAAAGTTTGCTGCAGGAATTGCAACCTAGTGCTGAGCAATGTCAAGATGGCCAGGTCAGCAGTGTGGCAAAGGACAAGAAACAAGCTACAGCACACTGTGCATTTTGCATAGATTCTCCTGAAAACTTGATCTGTTTAATTCAAACATTTTATCTGATATTTAAGTTAAATGGTACTTATAAAGTGCCTATCATGATCCTTGAACAATTTCTTGGTCTTTGACAATGTACAAATTTCATGAAACGAGGATGTGGGGAGGGAAAATTTCTAACTATCTATTTTGGGGCACCCAAAATCAAGACTGAGAGACTGTGTATTCTGAAAATTGGTTCTGCTTAAAGATTTTCAGGTTGAGCATTGAACCTTAAACCATGCCAAACCTCTTCTTAGTTTGGAAAACCTCATTCTTTATGTCCCAGTCATTGCTAACTGTATTGCTCCCATTCAGCAGTCAGTGCTATTGCAGTTAAATGAAGTGAGACAGGGTGTTATTCTTGATTTGTGTTTTATTGATTATTTTTAAGGGATGGATTATATAAATTGCTATACTTGTAATAGAGCTTAAAAACTCCCCTCCCCCTCCCCTCCCCTCCCCCTCCCCTTCCCCTCCCCTTCCCTTCCCTTCCCTTCCCTTCCCTTCCCTTCCCTTCCCTTCCCTTCCCTTCCCTTCCCTTCCCTTCCCTTCCCTTCCCTTCCCTTCCCTTCCCTTCCCTTCCCTTCCCTTCCCTTCCCTTCCCTTCCCTTCCCTTCCCTTCCCTTCCCTTCCCTTCCCTTCCCTTCCCTTCCCTTCCCTTCCCTTCCCTGAGGTGTGCATGATGTTTGAGAAAGCCTCAGGACACAGGGCTGTAGTGGCTTTTAAATGAGCACCTGATTTGGTACAGAAATGTCATATTTTGATACAGAAAACTTCCTATTCTGGCAACTAGAAACCATAGTAGAGAGGAACCTAATGCATGACAATAATTCTTCAGAAATGTAAATCGTGCGACTGGGTGACTTGACTCATGTTCATGTCACTTCCTTAATGATGAAACCCCTGCCAGTTTCATATAGTTCATTGTACATTAAAATAGAATATTTTAGACAGACTTGGTTAGTTTTGAGTATAGAGCCTAGTCATTTACCTGAAAAAAATCAGCAGCTAGTCATACCAATTTGATATGCTTTACAATGCTGGCAATGACAATAGACAACATAATTTAAAAAATAAATTTCATGAAAGAATTTGCCAGTTTCTTTCTCAAGATGAAAATTAGTCAAGGAAGTTACTCACAAGGGGAGATTTCAATGCTGGAACATTTAGATATTCTGCAGCCTGGTTATATTCAGAAATTCAAATCAGCTTCTCCTAGTCAGAATGTAGGGAGATGGATTATCAGGGTTCAGAAAAACCATCATTTCACTGGATGCACTGGCCTTGGGGACTCCTCCTTACACTTGGCTCTCAGCTAAAGGGACTGACTTATCCCAGCTGAAGATTAGAGCCAGAATTTTTTTTTTTCTTTTTAAACAGGGACCTTTCTGTTTTCAAAATCATAGCAGTCTTCATGTTTTTAGGCCATGGCTGAAGGTCTTCTTAGACCATGAAAGTCACAGCAGTCACTCAAGTGATAGGCCACAGCACTTACTCTTGCTGAGCACTAGTGTTCCTCAATTGTCTGTAGGGTGTTAAGGGTCTTTTATTTCCTCATGGTAAAGTGTGGCCCCATTGCCCAAAATTTGTTTAATATTCATGGTGCAGGGGATGTGTCAAGGAATGCCTCTACAGCCCCATGCATGCCAGGGCTTACGGTTACTGTATGGTACTGACAACAAAAATTATTGTATTTGCATGGCAGGATGTTTTTCCACGGGTGTTTAATCTTTCTATATCTTTCCACACCTCCTGGAAGCAGAGACTTTAGAAACTTTACAAAAAGGGCATAAATCTGATTAAGAAAAGCATTCACATCTGTTTAGTCAAGGTTTATATAGAAAGCGCATTCAATATTTGGACTAAATTGCTCTTCTTTCTTACTGTTTAAATTAAATGGTAAATTAAAAAAAAAAAAAAAAGAGAGAGAGAGAGAAGTGAATGCCAGTCTTTTCAGCTATGTTTTCATACCAACAGATATTTTTGCAAGGGAATAATAGAAATTCTGTTATATAGACTTTTTAATTTTTAGTACAACAGATATGCAGTATAAAGGGATTCAGGCACCTGTACCTTCTCTCTGTGCATATCCATTTTCCCTGTTAATGGAAGTTACACACAATACAGGTGTGTTTTTGCTAAATTTCTAGGACATGATTCTGTATTTCATTCTTGGCAGTAAACTAATACATAATTATCTGGGGAAAAAAAGGCTACAAAAAAAAAGGTAAAAAAGAAAATTTTACTGTGAACTAAAACTCTTGGGATAAAAATACCTATTTGTTTTTTCAAAAGTGCCATTGGCTTACCTCTGATCTACCTCTGTATAGGTGAAGTTTTGGGCTGACCAGGCAGCTGCATGACTGCACACTGGAATTGCAAGGAAAGGCATTGCAGTAAACAGCACAGATGACAACCAGTAGTTTATGAATAATGCCCAGTGTGGTGCTGAGTGATGCTCTTAGCTGTCTGCTCTTCATGTCAGAAGTGGTCAAGGTCTCCATCAGCCACCGCCTCTGAGAGTGCCATAGCATTTTCCATGAAACTAGACAGATTCCTGTGATTTCATTTCCATTCAAGGTACACTCTCTGTGTTGTTTATGGCTACACTGAGACAGTGTCTGTTCTGAAGAGGACAGTAGAGATATTTTGCATTTCAAGGGGACATATTTTAATGCCCTTTGGGGTTTGCAATGCATATGTGCCTTAAATTTATTACAGCTTACAAGAAACTTACAGCTTCTTCCATTTGTGCATCTGTGTAAGTGCCAACCAGCAAAAGGCACTTAAAGGTTTACTGCAGTCCCAACAGCCAGCAATATCTGAACATTTCATAGTGAAACACAGAGATGAGGCAGGTGGCCAAAAGCACATATGGCAGCAATGACATAAACATATGGAAATTACACTTGAAACATGAAGTGAGCGGGTCATATTTGCTAAAACAAATACATTGGATTTTAGGGACAAAGCATTTTTTGAATGGGGATGATTCTTGCAAAAGTGTGTCATTGAAGGTTTTGTGAAGTATCATTTGTGCTCTGTAAGGAAAAACAGATGGGGCACCAGCACACCTTTAAAAAAAACAACAGTCTACTAAAGCTATCAGGATTGCTAAGTACAGCATCTTTAATCTGTGAGACTGTTGGTTATGTGCTGTTTTGCTTTTTGCCTACTCATAGAATGAGTATGTACTTCTGTGCCAGGGCTCACAAAGGCTTACAGCTCAAACTTGATGGCTTAAATAGAGCTCTGAGAGGGCTGGGCAGCACAACAGGGATCAGGCTGGGCTTCGGGAACCCTTAGCCTCAGGAATGCTGTGTGACCTCTGCCTCTTATTCAGTGGGTGAATGGAATGAGCTGCAGCCCAGGACTTCTACTGCAAGCACTTCGGTAGCTCAACCTTGTCAGCTTCCTTTGCTTGACTAAGCTTCAGTGAACAAAAGAAATTAAAATCTCAAGGACCTACATTTAGATACAAACTACATTCCTGCACTTCTGGTTGCCAACAGAATGAAAGCAAAGCAGAATTTTATTCAAAAAAACATCAAGATCTTTAATAAAATATACAGGTTCACATTCTTTCTTGTACAGTACATTACCTGAAGTACAGTAGTTGACTACTGTGAATTGGGCTGTGAAGTTTACCTTTTTCTCTACCCACTGTTCATGTTCAGGTTTATCAGTACTTCCAGTGAAGATATTTCTTTCTGCATGACTGCAAGCTAAAAAGAATCAAGAATCAATGATAGTTTTGTATCCCCTAAGTGCTGAAGTAATACATTACAGATAATATCTCTGCAATGTATCACTCACTTCCTATGGGAAGGAGGAAAAAGATGTCCCTTACCTGATGCATCAGTGCAGGATTTCAGAATGGGAGTTGTGCTTTGGCCACCCTAGTTTTAAGTTAGCTAAATGGCAGAGATTCCATCATCTTTCTTAAGCAATTTCTGCATTCATGCTGAAACAGTTTGTTGCTACTCAAAGTTTTTCTCTGTTAACTTTTATGCCATTGCTATTGTCCTGTACTACCTACATCATTCTTTTCCATTGCTAGTAGTTCCATTTTGATAGTAAAATTGCTCTTAAAACACTGCGATTTTTGTGTGGCCTTTTATGTTACACACATATTTGCAGATCGTGCTCTCCTAAGACTCTTACCATGTGCCTACCAAAATTAACAGCAAAAGGCTGGCTCCAGACAGCAGAACAGTGGAGTACAACAGTGGAGAAACAAACCTTTGCTAAAATCAAGCCTGCTACTATCCTAGTTATTATCCAGGAGCAAGATCCTGGTTGCAGCAATTTCAATAATGTACTGTCCACACAAAGAAACCTAAGTTATTCCTGGGACCGTTGTTACAACAATGGCAGAATTAAGCCTTAGGCATGTAACTGCTTACCCAGCTACAAGGAAAACATATTTAACCTGTAAAGTTTGGAGCTTGTAAAGCATAGGAGCTGAGATTCTTATATTGGGAGGCAGCTAAAGAAAACACATACATTATGTTTCTGGTTATTTGTTTTGAACATTAGGCAGTTCTTTGTGAATAGTTAGCATAATTTTCCCCTGATTTTACTCGTTCAGAAAGCTCAAAAGGAAATGAAAGGTTCTTAGAAAGATATATAAGATACATATGCATCATACCTATAGAAGGGTTTTAATAGGTTATTCGGAGTGTTTTGCCAGGCCTGCAATATAACATTAAACTTGCCAAGCCCTTCTTGCAGCCATCTGGAGGGGGACAACGAGATGCAAGGGGGAAGCTCAGCCACGTCCGCCGAGGATGCCGCTGCTGTCAGCCCCGGGCGCGCCGTGCCGAGGCTCCCCGCGCCCCCCGTGCCGGCACCGCCCTGCCACGTCCCACGGCCGCGGCGGAACCCTGCCGGTCCCTGGGGACTCAGCCCCGGCTGCCGCCCGCCCTCCGCTCCGCGCCCCGCCGGCCGAGCCGCCCGCTCGCCTCCTTTGTGTCCGCGGCCGCCGCCCCTTCCCCGCGGGCGGGGCGGAGCAGGGCGGGCCCGGCGGGGCGGGTTCGCGGCGCCCATAAGAAGGGGCCCTGGCCGCAGCCACCGCCCTTCTTCGCCGCACTCTCCTCCGGTCGTCCCGCTCCGCTCCCGGATTACAAAGCCCGCGCCGCCGCCGCCGCTATGAGCATCAGCACGAAAAACTCCTCGTACCGCCGCATGTTCGGCGGGGGCAGCCGGCCCAGCACCGGCACCCGCTACATCACGTCCAGCAGCCGGTACTCGCTGGGCAGCGCCCTGCGGCCCAGCAGCGCCCGGTTCGTGTCCGCCTCGCCCGGCGGCGTGTACGCCACCAAGACGTCGTCGGTGCGGCTGCGGAGCAGCATGCCGCCCATGCGGCTGCACGACTCCGTGGACTTCACCCTGGCCGACGCCATCAACACGGAGTTCAAGGCGAACCGCACCAACGAGAAGGTGGAGCTGCAGGAGCTTAATGACCGCTTCGCCAACTACATCGACAAGGTGCGCTTCTTGGAGCAGCAGAACAAGATCTTGCTGGCCGAGCTGGAGCAGCTCAAGGGCAAGGGCACGTCCCGCCTGGGCGACCTCTACGAGGAGGAGATGCGGGAGCTGCGGCGACAGGTGGACCAGCTCACCAACGACAAGGCACGCGTGGAAGTGGAGCGGGACAACCTCGCCGACGACATCATGCGGCTGCGGGAGAAGTGAGTGTGCCCGGGGAACGCGGGTCCGGGCCGCCGCCGCCTCCCGCTGCCTGCCCCCCGCCCCGTCCCCTGGCGCAGAGGCAGCCCCTGCGCATCCCGAGCGGCACCGGGCGGGCGGGAGGCTGGGGAGGGGATTTGGGTGAGCCCCGCTCCCTCCTCACCGCTGTCCTGCCCCTTCCAGGTTGCAAGAGGAGATGCTTCAGAGGGAGGAGGCCGAGAACACCCTGCAGTCCTTCAGACAGGTTAGCGGTCGTGGAGGAGGGAGGGGCCCGGGGCGGAGGGTGGGAGTGCAGGAGTTTGCTTTCCTTGCACAAAGAGATTCCGTCAGTTCTCACGCAAGCCCTCCGTGTTTTCTTTAGGGGGATGCTGCAGTCTGAGGGGAGGGGAGGGAAACTATTGTCCTGCTTTATCCAAGTCTAGCCCGTTTTACAAAAAACGCCCCAACGTGGAATCACTTTCCGATCCAATAAAAGTGAAAGGGGGCCATCTGCGCGCTTGGCTGAAGGGTATTAATGGTTTCTATGGGATTCACCGTGGAATGCAGATACAGGCATTATGGCAAGTGTGGTGGCAGCAGATTGAAATAATAGATCCCTTTGTGTCGGAGGGGAGGGCGCAGTGGGCTGCATTCTTACTAAATGTGTAATGGTGCAGGAATATTTCTAGCGAAATGTGTCTGTTATGGGCCAGGTTTTGTACAAAACTGAAGTTTTTGATGAATCACTGGTCAGTGCATTACTGGGCAAGAGTTTCAAATGTAAGGTTTTTCATATGGGTGTTGTCTGCTGACAAGAAGTAGACAGTATGTTCCTTGGGGTGAGGTCACAGGCTTGAGTTTGCCTCCTCTGAGTGACCATTAAAAAATGGAATTTAATCCTCTGTAAAACAAAGGTGTTAACCTAGGAAACAGAGTTTTGTCTTTATAGGATGCTGTGATGTTATCTGGATAAAGTAAATTTACATGACAACCAGAAACAACTGTGCAAACAGTGTTCGAAAATACTTAGGCTCAAGTTTTCACTTGTGCAAAACCAGCTTTCAACTTAGATTAAGCCTTGTTTGGACTAAGAGATATTTAGGAATGTGCCTTCTCAAAACAAGGTCTCTTCCCTAAAACTGCTGGTGTAAAACAGCATTGCTAGCATTCTTCCGACTGGAAGTGACTGCCTTTATCACCACGCAGCTGGGTACAGGCTGACTTTGTCCCAGAGCTCTTCGTAGGCATTAACAGGAGTCAATATTCAGGAAATGAGCACTTGATTGTCTGTGTTTCCCTGGGAAAGGCTTTTGACTGCAGTATATTTACAGTCCTTGAAGGAGGGCAGGTGTGTTCAAGAGTAGTGTGGGGAAACTGAAACACCTACTCCCATTCAGAGCCTGGGAATTCAGTCTCCACTAGTGTTCTGGGGACAAAAGTTTTAAACAACAGTTTGGGATACTGCCTTAATTTAAGCTTCTGGGGGGTTTTTGAGTGCTAAGACAATTTAATGTAGTGGAAAGTTCTCTAAAGGAGCATTTAAGTTTTAGAGAACCTCATCTGCTCTGATTCATTGCTGAATTGAGTTGAAGGATCAATTGACTTACGGTTGGCTTTTACATGATCTTTCATATTTAATTTTGCACTTTAGGCATGTCTGTATTTTAATCTAATTGAATCTTATGAAGGCTCTGGGCTTCAAAGTGAGCTTGGCTTGGTGTGCATACCCCACTCTCATTATCCAGCTCTTCCCTCTACTTTGGAAAGGGGTCACTCAGGAGTTCAGCCTCTAGCAGATGTGTGCATGCAGGACAGTCAGAATTGGATCCATTTAACCTTCTAAGCTGCAGCTTGTGCATAAGAAATGCAAATCATTGTCTATGGAAACTACACTAAATCCTCTTGTGACATCACTGGTGCTTGCTGCTGTGCTTAATTTGAACATCAGTCATACCTCATTTATCCTTACTGGCAAGGATGGAGTTAACATACAGGTTTTGAAACGTAAATCTGTTTCAGTGTAAGTTTTGTTCCTCTGAAAGTGAAATTAAATTCACAGAGCACTGAAGCTGAAAGATCCTGTTGTGCATTCCATTTTAAAACCATCCACAGCCTTCTCTTAAATCATTATATTTTTCCACTGGAAAGTTGTGTAGTTGTATAGATTTGGAACACTTCAGCAGGTGCTTTGCTGATGTATCATCAAAGCTACTTCTTGATGGAGCAGTCGTGTACTTCAGTATTTTAAAATAAAGAATGAGTATTTGAACTTAAGCTTTTATTTCCAAAAGCTGCCTGTTTCAGAGACTGTTCAGCTCATATGTACTGAATTTTAATTTATTTCTTCTGGGAAAAGATGTGATTTTACTTATGTGCTGAGGGGTGTACTGCATAAAGTATATGTGAAAGTTCAGTGAGGACTTTCCTTTGGGGCAGGACAAGCATCACAGTTAGTGAGGAAGTTACTGCCCCTTTGCCAGCTAGTCTAGCAGCAAGGAATAGGTCCTGAACCTGTGGCAAACCTAACAGGGCAGGTCCTGGCTAACATGAGGTTTGTCTGAAGTAAACGTGGATGCTCAGCCCTGCAAAGTGTGTGGCTTGCATTGAAGAATCTCCTAGGATAAAATCAGTGTGCACTCCAACTGCATGTGTTTGACTTCTCCTTGTTTGTTCAGGCTACAAGTAGCCTATTCATTTATGTGGTTCTCCACACATCTGGGAACTGCTGAAACACTGAATCCTAGTGATAGGGAATACATAAATGATAGCACATAGTAAAGTACATACCACATATTGTAAGTGTCTTCAGTTTAAATTGCTTTCAATTTACTATTTTTCAAGGTCCTAAAATCCTGTAGCTATTCAGTTGTTATAAAAAAAAAATAGCCTTCAGGGTGAAGATTTCTTTAAAATCCTCTAGAAGATGTTTGGATGTCTGGCCAATTATGTAAACATGTTGGGTCATAGCCATGTCATTTTCTGCCAGAATGATCTTGAGGGGGTTTAGGGGGAGGAGAACAAATTAATTAGGAAATTCTTTCCCTGAACTGAAAAACAGAGCTGATATGAACTGTGGGTGTAAAACTGGAATTGATAGAAAAGTTATGGCATGGTGCATGAAAGGGGTAGTTTGCTGGATAAAGTAAACAGAATAATTCTTCTGGAGCAAGGACCTTACCCCAGAGTAGGAGTGATCCAAGGCTTTCTAGGAGTCTAAAGAAAACACTCCTTATTTCAAAGGTGCCATAATAAAGAGAGCTGCTGATTAGGAATGCTTATGCTTTGGGCAATCCAAAATAGCTTTAGAGTAAGCTGTGAGAACCTGATATGTTAATACCCTGTGAGCACAAGCATGTGGCTGTGTATGTAACTAGTAGGAAAGGAACAATCCTGCCCTTTGCAAACTAAATGCCCTACACATTCAAAATGTAAGAAGTTGCCAATCAATGTTTAGTCTTATGTTTTTGGAGTAATTTAAGTTGCTCCCTTGTAACATTCATGACATATCTTCTGTTATGCTCTAAATGAATTTTTGCTGTTGATTAAGACTATCTCTGTCCAGCAAAAGGTGGAGTCTTTGCCAGCAACTGTGAGGGTGTAGGCAATGATGAGTAGCTCAGTTTGTGTTTATGCTCATACCTTCTTAAGGGAGATCTGTTAACCTGCATTAAGTGAATGCTGCAGTTCTTATTTGTACCTCACCAACTTTACAAGTATGCTTTAAAAGTGTGGTCTGTGGACCTAAGGGGCTCTGTGCTTGTTCACCAAGGAGTCTATAAGTGAAGCCCACTGATAGGTATGAAGGTTCACGTGTTGTACTTTTAAGCCCAGCTGAAAAAAGTGGAAGTTTGCAAATTGCAACTCTTTGTCAGTGTAATCAAGCTAGGACCACCTACTACCAACTTCTGACTCAAGTATTTGAAGGATTTACACCCATAATGATTTGTGTGCTCTTGGTCATGCTTAGCAGGATGTCAGCAAAGATGATATAATCAACATATATGGTATAGTTTCCAAATTCACAGTATAGGTGTATATAATAGTTTAAGGCTAAGGTAGGAGGCGGCAAAAAGGTTTTTTACAGCTTTTGCTTTCCTATTGCCAAAAAGCTCAGATGTAGCATCAGTCTGTATGCTGCTGAACTGGCTGTAAAAGACTTCTCTACATGAGTTTTGTAAGATTATGAATCGTTCTTCTCTCTGGTCAGGATGTTGACAATGCCTCCCTGGCACGTCTTGATCTTGAGCGCAAAGTTGAGTCCCTGCAAGAGGAGATTGTCTTCTTGAAGAAGCTTCATGATGAGGTAAGCTGAGAAATGAGGTCTGTGTTTAGATGCAGACTGTCTAGCAAGGAAACTCTTTGCTGGATCTGTCCCAGAGTCCCCCACTGTGTGTGATCTATGTGCTTTTGTGCAGTAATTTTGAGTGTCTGCTTCTCTCTAAGGAAATCCGAGAATTGCAGGCCCAGCTCCAGGAACAGCACATCCAAATTGATATGGATGTTTCTAAGCCTGATCTTACTGCTGCCCTGCGGGATGTTCGCCAACAGTATGAAAGTGTTGCTGCTAAGAATCTTCAGGAAGCTGAAGAGTGGTACAAGTCCAAAGTAAGTAAAATGCATCAGGCACTGTAACTAATTCTGTTTAACAGTTATGCTGTAGCACTTTCTGTTCCCTCTGGCTTTCTAATGGACACGAACATAACCATGGCACAAAGTCTTTTTTTAAATCCTAGTCTGGGAAGGGTACAACTGAAAACATTTTGTGCCATAACTACAGCAGCAAAATAATGGGTGCACACTGGGAGTCTTTCCTGTGCTTGTACTTGAAAGCAGATGTTGGATGAAGTACAGGAGAAATGAGTGAAAAAATGGTGAAAAGATGGGAAATGTGCAGGGTGAGGAAACAAGTATGAAAGTTTGCTATTAGTTACAATATAACATTTAGAAATAGAGAGGCACTTCAAGAGTAATACTAATATTTAAGCATTTCAGGTGCTAACCTTTGTAATACCTTCTGTTGCCCTCGACTGCTGTGTCCACAGAAGGTCTGTTTCACCATTCCTGTTGAAGTGTTGTGCTAACCAGAGTGGGTTTTCCAGTTTGCAGATCTCTCTGAAGCTGCTAACAGGAACAACGACGCCCTGCGCCAGGCCAAGCAGGAAGCGAACGAGTACCGCAGGCAGATCCAGTCTCTCACCTGCGAAGTCGATGCTCTGAAGGGAAGCGTAAGTAGAAGACAGCAGCTATTCTCCTGCACTGCAGTTTAATTTTTAATTGGGATGTGAATGCAGGTGACCTGCCACACAATTCAGCAGCATGTTAGTACTTTTTGAAAATGATGCTCAACTTGTGTGTAGGCACAACAGTGCACTGGCTAGATTGATACACTGAATTAGTCTTACTTAAGCTGTAAACAATAAGTTCATTCTCTCGCTGTAATATTCACTGTTTATGCAGCACTTTCTGAAAGTGTTGATGCCTTGTCTGTCAGGTACAGCTAAAATTACAGAAAAAAAACTGGAGGAGCAGTGAAAGGTGCAAATTTTGCTATTGCTAGAACAAGGCTGCCTTAAAGACAGGCTTGAAATGGATGTAACAGTGTTTAGCACACCTCCAAATCTCTACTAAGGACTGTCTGCATGCTGACTTGAACTGCATGTGTTGGGCTTTCTGTAAAGGATGGCTTTGCCACCTGGTGGAACAAATATCTGGCATACTTCTGATCACACAGCAGAATAACCCTCCTTGACTTTGCAAAGGGAAAATAAGGAGATTACAAATTTGGGACGTATATGGGCATTTTCAGAAAGGATGCTAATGTAACACAACTTTCCTTTTTTAAAATGCTAAGGGTCTTGAGGGTGGGAAAGAGTGATTTAACTGCAGCAGTGCTTGATTTCACTCTTGTCTTCCAGAATGAGTCCCTGGAGCGCCAGATGCGTGAAATGGAGGAGAATTTTGCTGTTGAAGCTGCTAACTACCAAGACACTATTGGCCGTCTGCAGGATGAGATTCAGAACATGAAGGAAGAAATGGCTCGCCATCTCCGCGAGTACCAGGACCTGCTGAATGTAAAGATGGCTCTTGACATTGAGATTGCCACCTACAGAAAACTGCTGGAGGGTGAAGAGAGCAGGTAATCACATGCAGACACTTTTCTAAAACCAGGAATTACTAGAAGATACTTTATAGCCATGCCTGATTTTATCCATTTATTTTTTCCTTCAGGATTAACATGCCTATTCCAACCTTTGCTGCTTTGAACCTGAGAGGTAAGCTGATTCTGCTATTTCAGTTTAGGCAGTTGTTCTATCATTAGCATGAGGGTTCTGGATACTTCCTTTTATGCTGGTTTTTGAACTTGTATAAGTGCAGTTGCTTGTGAATACTCTTCTTGGATCTAACTACAGTATTTGCAATTGCTTAACCTTGGATGGTAGCAGCTCTTTTGCTCCTGGACACATAGTTTTAAATATTGGTACATAGCAAGTAATTCATTTGGATACCTGCTGAAAGTGTTTTAAGGGGCACGGAGAGAAAATGTAGACGACCTGGATTATTCAGAACAGGAGACTTCTTTGTATACTTAATTGGGATTCTCCAAGTACACACTAAAATCTGTTACACCTCATCTCTTTGAGGAGGCTCCTCATCTAGACTATTGGTAATAATACATCTTCTTTGCAGAAACCAACATTGAGTCTCAGCCAATGGTTGACACTCACTCAAAGAGAACACTTCTAATTAAGACCGTCGAAACTAGAGATGGACAGGTTGGTGGTAACTTTAATTTTATTTCTATCACAGCTGCTTGCTTTAAATTCTTAAGTTTGCCTACTGCTTCCTGCAGCTTGTATGTGGTAGTAAGTATTGAGTAGAACAGCAAGTGGCACTCCAAGCTGTGTAAACATACAGGTATAGCAAACAGGTTTCTCTGGAAAAAAGTAAAAATTCATCTGATAGTAAAACTTTAAGTTGGTGACTGTTACCTGTGTATTGAGTACTGAAGTTCAGCTGAGTTAGCAAATTCTCAAGATTTCCTCAGGAAAACATGAGGCAGTAAACAGAGATAATTTACTTGCTTTGGATAAGATGCTGTGGTTGGTGTAAGTAAGTAAAACTTGAATGGTTTCTGTATGCTATTTGCAAACTAGAATTTCTCATAAGTGAGAGCTGATACCCACTTGTTCCCAGTTTGAAAGTGGATGTTCCACTTTTAACTCTTAAAAAAACCACAAAAAATCTTCCTACTAAAACTTAACGCAAGTGTTTCTGTTTTTCATTAGGTTATTAATGAAACTTCCCAGCATCATGATGACTTAGAGTAAAGCTGAAGATGCATACTTACTAAAGGAGAAGTTCTTACCAGCAAGATTGAAGAAGTCCATGTCTTAAAGGAAGAAACAGCTTTCAAGTGCCTTTCTGCAGTTTTTCCATGAGCGCAAGATGATTATGCTAGGAAATAGGTCTTAGATCTTGCAAACTGACTCTCCCTGAAGGATTAGAGTTTACAATGGAGTCTAGTTTACAAATAGCAATATCTTGTGCTGCAATACTGTTTTTAAGTATCTGAACTCAATAAAACTGCTTTTTCCAGCACAGTATGAGCAACCTGTCGCTACTTCAATAAATCTTTGGAAAATGGCTCTTGATGTGTTCTAATTTGTTAACTTCATGACTTTCTGGAAAGCCATAACAACATAATGCTGGAATTGTTATACGGTTGACATCTCTAGTACTGGCTGTGTGGAATGCTGTTTTTTCAGTTTAACTAGATAAACTGTCTTACTCATTTACTTCTTAGGTTTTGGAACCAATTAAAATGGATTATAACTGGCAGATGCATAATGTATTATGATATTTCTTATCACTTGAATAAAATATGATACTTCAAGCTAATAAAAAATTAATCTTGCTTCCATGTACTAGTTAATGAAGTTACTAAATGTCAGAATGCCTGAAGTACCTTAACACTTGGCTTTATGAAACATAGTAGTTACGTGACAGAGAAATAGTTTATGTGAGCCCTTATCTCAGACACCACCTTGCAAAGTTAACAGCTGACTTGGTGCATTAACTTATTTTTCCAGGAAAAACTAGTTCCCAAAGGCTTGTTGGTATTAGAGAAGCTACATGAAGGCTTTTGCTGGAGTGGGGGTTAGGAGAGACTAACTTGCCTTTTTGCTGACAATTCCAGTATTTAAGCCCTTTTTAAAAAAGGAGAACCACCATGCTTGGTGTTCTCTGCTGAACATCAGTGTAAATGATCATCAGCAGAATGGGAACAAGGACATTCCACTCTGCCTTGCCGTAGTCTTCCAGGAGGCAGTAGTGGAAGTTGATGTCCTCTCTGTACACTTAAGTTATTTTCTGCAGAGCAACATACTTCTCAAACACAATAAAGACCCACAGCAGAACCGCATGAAAGTAGCTACTGTGTTCTGCATTACTTCTGTAAAGTCTGCTTGCTGTAAGCTTTTACTGAGGTACAAATTTTCTGGAATGAGTAACTGCAAACTGAAATTTTTCAGTTAATATGAATAGCAGCCAGGGTAAGGGTAGTACTAACATGTTGTACAGACACTCTCGGTAGCACTTGGGAATTGATCTGTAAGAAAACCTTACTGTTCCCTCCATCTGATAGGGATGAAAACAATTTAGTCGTTTTCCATCCTCATTCTTCCCTTTGCTCAAGCACGTGACTTGCTGGATGCAGTGCAGGCACTGGGGGGGCTGTGGGGGCAGTGGGAGGCTGCTTTGCTCATCCCAGTTGCTGGCAGCACCAGGTCCTGCAGCCAGGATACTGAAGAGGGAGGTAGACAGTGCTTGGGGTGTGCTGAAAACCTCTGCAGCTCCAACACTCTTGGGCATGCTAGGCAGGGCATAGGCATGCCAGCAGTTTACATCTTTGAGCCACCCAGGCAGAATTGCTGCAGCTGCTCTTCACAGCAGAAAAGCACCTAAATTTTCAAACAAGGCATGGTGCTGTTCTTAGCCCACTTTCCTCTAGTAACTTCAAAGGCTTCAGCCTCCCACTTCCCATCAGGCCAGGGGGGAGTTTTCTCTTTGCTGTTACACCAAACATGGGCTGATGATACATGTAAATCCATTAGGTCCTGTCCAGCTTGGTGCTTTATGTGCTTCCCAAGAGAAAAGTCCTGCAGCTGGTCCAGCGTTTGTTCTGATGACTCCCTTCATGCAAAAAGGGCCAGAAGTGACTCTGAGGAGAGTGCCTGGACCCAAGTCTCTGCCACAGCTTTTGCCTCAGCAAAGCAGAACAGATTCAACCTATCCTATCCACCATATTGTGGGTAGGATAGTCCCACTAGAAATTGAGAGTGAACCCAGCCTTTTTCATGCTGCAGAGATTACAGAAACCAGGTTTTCTACTACCTTTCAACACCCAGACTAATAAAATAAAGCACAAATGCACTCTCATGGGAAGTATTTTCTGTGATAATAACAGCTCTGGGCATGTGTAATGTATCCTTTTTAAGTACTTTATAGGCATGAGTGTCAACAACTTTTCAGGACAAGTGGAATAAGGGGCTTATTCTGCCTGTTGCAGACTACTTAAGTCTTTCTCTGGATCTAGTTATTGAAAAAGTTCAGCCAATGCTAAATGTAATTTCTTGCCCCTAAAGCAATGTGAGAGCCCTGATTGGTGGCACCTGGCACTGTATGGCAGGAAGAGTCAGCTCCACTAGGATGGTGGGCACCCTTGGTGACTCTGGGCAGAGACCAACAGCACAGTGTGCTTTTTGAAATGGAGTTTGTGATAGTCTTTCAGATATTGCTCCCACTCTGGCACCAGTTACCTGGCTCAGTGCTTTCTGTTGTCTTTGATCGCTTCGCTCAGCAGATAAAAGAAGTGCCTGTATCAAGCACTGACTGCAGCAAAGGAGTTATTCCTGGCTCTTCAGGGTTTGGGGTTACTCAGAACATAGAGAAGCATGTGGCACAGCTCTCAGTCCCAGGAATAAATAGAAAAATAAATAAAAATAAATAAACCTAGTTACCAAGGGGATAAGAAGATTGCAGGAAACCTCAAAACCCCACATCCCTGCGAGTGCAAGAGCACCCTCATAGTGGAAAGGAGAGTGGACAGTGGGTGTGTAAACTTCTCAGTGTTTGATCGAGGGGCACCAGGCTTATGCCCGTATATAATTACTGCGAGCTGCTTAGTGCTGAGCCAGCAGCTGACCTCAGAGCAGTATTTCACATCCTAATAACTGCAGGCAGCAGCTGCACCAAGTGGGGCAGCCCCCACCGATGGCTGGGAACTTGTCCTGCCCTCAACGAGCCTCACAAAGCTGCTCCTGGGAGCTTACATAGTGAGTGCCTTCAAATGTGTGAGCTGTTCCCACAGCCAACAGTAATAATCCTCCAGATGACTGAGAATCCTCAAATTTAGTTTGTTTTCCTCATGTAGCCAGAACCTTGTTTTCCATGTTTTTTGGGGTTTTTTTAATAACCTTGCAAAACACAGAAACTGTTAGCAGAGACTCCATATTCCAAGCCCCTGGGAACACGTAGCTAACTCAGTTCTTCTGCCATCCAGTTCGTCTGCTTTAGTACTCAAAAAATATATTTTTCCCTCCTTTCCTCCCTCCCTCTCTTTTTCTTTCTTTCTTTTTCTTTCTCCTCTCCTCTCCTCTCCTCTCCTCTCCTCTCCTCTCCTCTCCTCTCCTCTCCTCTCCTCTCCTCTCCTCTCCTCTCCTCTCCTCTCCTCTCCTCTCCTCTCCTCTCCTCTCCTCTCCTCTCCTCTCCTCTCCTCTCCTCTCCTCTCCTCTCCTCTCCTCTCCTCTCCTCTCCTCTCCTCTCCTCTCCTCTCCTCTCCTCTTCTCTCCTCTCCTCTCCTCCAATTCTGTCCCAGACAAAGGCTCTGGCCTTCTCTCTTGCCCTCCCTGTGGCATCTCTTTTCAGTTGTTACATCAGTAAATCGATCTGGTGCTTTCACTGATGCCATGCTCCTCTGGGTGGGAACATCTGTATTTTTTAAGTGCATGGAGGAAATACCTGAAGACTGCTCTGAGGTTTTGAATGTTCAGTAGTGAGGTTAACTTGCTCGGGACCCTCTGGCTGAAGCCTGCTGATGAAGCTGTCCATCATGGTGCTGGGGGCTGGCCTTGCTGGGCCTCAGGCTGCACCTGGGCCTGGGCAAAGCCACAAAAGCATCCAAGGAACCTTCAGAAAACTGCTGATAGGAAACCACTCATCCCAGCCCACGGGGAAACTCCCCAGCTGGGTCTGGGCCAAATCCCACCAGCCCAGGCCCAGCACCTGTGGTTAGACACTTACAGGGCTCACATTCAAAGTCCTGCCTGCAGGTGCAAGGTCCCACATGTAAGTGCCCACTGGGCACTTTGAGACTGCTCTGTTTTCCCATTAGTCCCATCATTTAAACATATCCTGTAAATTCTCAATCACCTTTAGGCACCCGTGGAGCATGGAGACACTTGTGGCTGGCATCCCCACCTTGGTGGCAGTCACCAAGGACCCAGTGCTGCATGGAGATCATGTCCTGCTGGAGCACACCTGGTGTTGGGAGGGACCTGCTCCTGGCCAGGGCTTGCTTATGCCAACTGCTGGAAGGGAAGGCATTCAGAGGATATAAATTTCCATGTTTGGGGAGGGTGAACAGTTGAGTGGCTGGATAGAGCATTTTGCTGGTGCCCTAACAAGTATTGGAGATTTTAATTATAAAATCCTTCCACAGGGAAGGAAAGCCTGGATATTGAAAAAAAAAAAAAAATTAAGTAACTTACATAGAATAGACTGCTCTAAGAGACTCATTTGAGTGCAGTCACACATGCAGAACTAGGAAGTGCCAAAATAAAATTACATCTTCAGTCTTCACTTGGTCTCTTCATGCTCATGCATAATCCTGTGGATTTGAGCTGCAAGTTCAGGGATCTTGTCTTGCACACACCCACCAGCACTTCAGGAATCACTACTGCTCACTGCTAGAGCATTTTAGATCTCCTGCACTTGTGTTTCCCGAGTTTACCTGCTTTCAAGAGTCTGAATTTTTAATTTCCTCTAGAGTACTCTCTGCTGTTCTTCATGATCCTTTGCAACCCCCCTGCAGGAGGTGAGGTATTGTCAGCCCTGTTTGAAATGCAGGGCCATGGAGAGCAGCAGTCAGGACCAGAAGTGGAAGGCAGTCTCAGGGGTCCACTGGGAAGGTGTTCAGCACGGTGTAACTTTAAGGCATTCCCTGATTTCAGGTGCAGGTATTTTCCCAGTCTAGATTTCAGAATGAGTCCCCACAAAATGAAGCTCACACATTGTGGGGTACCAATGTAAAGCACAGTTCAAGTGAAATTCTCAGCTTCAGCCAGGAAGGCTACAGCACAAACACGGAGAAATCCCTGTCTCCAACAGTGTAGAGTTACCTCAGCCGTAAGACTCCTCCTGTCTGCAGCGTGTCCCATCCTTTATTCCGTGTCCCCTCCCTCTGCACTGAGGGCAGCAGTGCTGTCCCTAACAGGGCCCCTCTCAGCCAGCCCAAGGCCATTCCCTAGGCCCTCGAGCTGCCAGAGGAAAATGTTGCGTGTGAGATTCCGTCCACAGCAACCAAACCCTCTGCTCTGGAAAGGGCAGTCCGCACAGCCCCACCTCTGCACAGTGCTGGCACAGTTTCCCTACAAACAGCCCGACATTTTGGGCCGGTTTCTTTTGCAGAGACGTATTGCAGCTGTCTCCCTGTGGTGGGTGACATGCACTGCAAGGCAAAGGCAGCCTGCGTGGAGCCTTCTTCTGCCTGCTGGGTCCGGCCTGCAGTGAATACACAGGGGGGGTGGGATGGCTGCAAGGGCAGAGGCGCTGCTTTCTCCAAGAACTGTCCTGCAGCTATTCCCTGCTGCTGTCAGCGAGACAGGAAGATGTCTCAGACTTGACAGGCAGCATATTTATATATATTTATATACATTTATATATTTTTATATTTATATATAATACATTTTCAGGATGGAGAAGTGTGGTGGGTTGAACTCAGCCAGCAGCCAAGCACCCACAGAAATGTTTGCTTCTCCTTGTCACTACCAGTGAGATGGGGGACAAAAAAGGAAAAGCCAAAGTAAGAAAATTGCTGAGTGGAGATAAAGGCAGTTTAATAGGTAAGCAAAAAAGTGGGGGAAAACTAAAAGAAAAATAAAGGCAATCGGGCACTGTGCCCCACAGCCGGACGGAGGCCCACCTGGTCTCTGAACAACGACACCTTCTTCCTTTGTCTCAGTTTTTATTGCTGACGACTGAGCTGATCAAACATGACGTATGGCATGGAATATCCTCTTGGCCAATTCAGGTCATTTGGCCCAACTGTGTTCTTTCCCAGTCTCTTTCCTACTCTCTGCCAGACTTGTTGACTGGTCAGAGTGGGAAACAAAGAGAAAGCTTTGATGGCTTGCAAGCACTTTTCAGTCAAAACATTAGTGCACCATCAACACTGTTTTAGTCACAGGTCCCAAGCAGAGCACCCCCAGGGCTGTTGTGAAGATAGTGAACTCCATCTGGGCCAGAGTCCCTCAAGAATCTTGCAGAAATTCAGATGGGGTGTGTGTCTCTGTACCTGGCAGTGGGGTGGAGGCCATATACAAGATCTGACAGTGACCCAGATTCAAAGTCCATGTTTTCCAAATTAAGAGGGGGTTTTGAAGCCCAGATCTCCCAACTTAAGACACCTTATAGGGTTCATAGGTGTCCAAGAAATGTATGAACTAGAAGATCTCTTCCCTTTTATACAACCAGCTTTAGAATACATGGAAAAGTGAGTAATACGGTGAGGTTTTGCTGTCTGAAGCACTCCATGTGCAGGCCAGGTTTCCATTTCCATCTTTAGCTATTGTTTAACTACTGCAAACGTATCTTGGCTCCTACCTACTGTAAACCATTACAATCATATTTTTAAAGTTTATTTTGCAAATTGGAGATCATATTTGCAAACATACTTTCTGCTCCAGCAGTCCTTCTTTGATGATGCTTGCTGGAATGCATCCCAGTACTGAGCAGGTTTGCTGCCCCTGACTTTTCCTCTCAGCTCTTATGCCCTACAGCTGGGTGACTGTGAAAGTGTGTTTCTGTACCACACAAAGTACTTTCACTGATACTTTAGGCTAAAAAATACTGGACAGTGATCTAGGAGGGGTCTTGAGTGGGACGTTCTTGCATTGGTAGGGTATGCTTCTATCATGGCCAAATCCTGTTCAGTATCCAGTTACTGAAAGCTTTTTCTTATATGTTTCACAGAATTTCTTGTTTTTTGTTTCATGTCCATTGCATCTAGCCCTTCTCCTGGATGCCATTGAGGAGAGCCTGGCTTTGTCTTTGGTATTCCTGACACCAGGTATTTATATGATGTAAATTGATGTGATTTATGATGTCCTCATGGCCCTTGGCTTGACTTGTTCCTGTACATCCATCTCTTGTACTGGGGAGCCCAGAGTTGGACCTGGCATTGCAGAGGGGCTCACCAGGGCTGTGCAGGGGGAAGGATCACCTCTTCCAGAAAATTTAGCTTCATTGTATCAAATTATACTGACTAGTCATAAAAAGGATACATAGAAAGTGGTGGCCTGGCAGACCTGGGGGAAGTAAAGCCCAGAGCTCTACAACAACATAAGAAAAGCCATTTCAGATCAGGCCAGTGACCTGCCTGGCCTCCTACAAAGCTTGCTGGAAAAAGGGCATAAGAAACAGGGCTCCAATCCTGGAACAACCTTTATTTTAAGGCAAAGAGAAATTCAGCGTCTTTTTGAGCCAGTGGCTTTATCCAAACAATTGATGAAGTTGTCTGACTTGATTTGAGTAGTTGTGTATTTTTAATTTCTAACAGAGTATTCCATAATATGATAGTATACCAGGGAAGAACATTGCCTTTTGATTTTATCCTTATTGTCTGACCATTCTGCTGACTTTCCAGGAGTTCTTGTGTCATGAAATCTGGTAAATAATCATCCTGTGCTCAACCCCCTCCATGTTATCCCTCATTTGACAGATTTCCCTTCCCTGGAAGTGTTCAAGTGTTAGCGTAGGAAAACATATAACCACACAGAGGCGATCATATGCGGTTCTTTATTCAAGCGCGCGGGACACCGGGGTGATAATACACCCAAATCTGATGTCCGAAGGATACAGAGTTGATTCGTGATTTTTATAGTTTAAATTATACACATGTTAACTAACCCCCACCCCTAGATACTGATTATCCTATTCCTTAGTTACTATCTTAAATCATACCTACGCTTCTACCCTGATCCACACTTGATTTGGTTAAAACAATAGCATGGAGCTGTTTACAAAAGCTGACGCTTGTTCTCAGCTAGCTGCATCAAGTTCCAGTTGTACGTTCTCTACTTTCCTCCCCCTGCACATTACTCAATCTAGAAATTATATTTTTTAACCCTCCACCAACACAAGGACAGGTTGGATGGGACACTGAGCACCTGGTCTAGTGAAGGTGTCTCTACCCACAGCAGGGAGGTTGGAACTACATGATGTTTAAGGTCCCTTCCAATACAAAACATTCTGCGAGTCTATGATTCTCTACTCGCTCTCCTCCAGCACATTTGCATGTTTTAACATCTATAGTGCCTTCTCATCAGGAAGTCATCCTGTAACCCTAATAATCCTCCTCACTCTACTCCTCATTCTAGCTCTGCTATGATCTATTTAAAACAAGGTGACTAAGAACATGTGATCTTCAAAACATGTGCATTGGAGCAATACAGAGTGACACAATGAGAACTCCTGTTTTGTGCTCAAAGTAAGTAAAAATATCCTAGCTACTTTTTTGATCACTGCTCAGTACTGGGATGATGTTTTCAGAAAGTTATCCAAAGTAACTCAAAGATCTGTTTCCTAAGGACAAATACCTATGAGTTATTTTTTGCCCCTACTTTACCATCTCTGACATTAAATTTTCATTCCCTCTTTGATCACCCAGTTATATAAGAACACAATACTCTTCTGCACCTTTGAGCTCAGCATTAATATTGATTGCCCTTTTTTTTCTTTTGCCAACCTGCTGGACAGCCTTGGCTAGGTCTCTGGGGAATGTATTGAATGGTAAAGTCCAATGTAGGAATACTTGTGGCAGCCCACTGACATCTTCCCTGCCATGGTGAAGGCTCTCCATTATTTCTGTCATTTCCTGCCTTCTAGCTTAAAACTGGGAGAATATGACCTTTGTATCTCTTAGAAATCTGAAGTTATTGTTACACAAAATATTTTGACAAAATCTTCTGTCTGCACCACCATTACACACAGAACCTGTATAATCCTATAGATGTTTCCACCACCTCCATGAGGCGTGACTTCCCCGGGAAAAAATGCATGTGGACTCCTACCCAGCACAGCTGCTCTCACAGTTCCTCCTGATCTTGCCAGGTAAAACATTAGTGTTATTGCTCTCTAAACTTCAGCTTCTTTCTGAGGGTCTGAAGTTATACTGACTATTGTCTGTTCCTCTGACACCAGATGCATTACAGTTCACAAATTGGCAGTTTCATGCTGAGTTGCTGCAGAGCTGCTTGATGGTTGCCATTCTGCCTTTTTATCTGTCAGTGTATTGATTTGTTTCAAACCTTTTCAGTTGAGATTGTTCTTCATCTGTCTCAGGGGGCTCCTTCACCTTTTTACTTAATGAGTTGCATTCATCTAAGTTTTTTCTTATTTTTGCTGAGTAATCTTTCTACTTCCTATCTCACTTGAAGCTGCACTGAATTTCTGGCAGACATCATGGTGTGGATGTGCCTAAAAGTGTTTTTTATTGGCATCTTGCCACTTGAAAAAGTATTTGAACCATATCATTTAGAGATCTACTTTTCAACTGCCAGATTTTCCCAGGTTTCCCTTTTGGACATGACTTCTGTAAAAGTCTAGTAGTTCCTTTCACTGTCCTTTTAAATTTGAGTGGTGCTTTCTGTGAGCTTTTTGTTTTTCCATTTCCTTTTTCTTCCTTGAAGGCTTTTCAGCGTGATAGTGGGCAGTTCCCAGTTTAATATGGTGTCATGGTTTAACCTCAGCTGGTAACTAAGTGCCAGACAGCCACTTGCTTGCTCCCTGCCCCCTCACCCCTGGTGGGATGAGAAGAATCAGATAAAGTAAAACCCAGGAACTGAGATAAGAATAGTTTAATAATTTAGATAATGTATAAAATATTAGTACTACTAATAATAGTAATTACAGTGAAAAGGAAGATTTCAAAGAGAAAGAGATGGAGGAATAAAACCCAGGAGAAAGAAGTGATGCGCAATACAATTTCTCATCACCCACTGACTGATGCCCAGCCCATCTCAGAGTTCAGCTCTGCCCCTCTAGGTCAACTCTCCCCAGTTTATATCCTGAGCATGAGGTTCTGTGCTGTGGACTATCCCTTTGGCCAGTTTAATCAGTTGTCCTGGCTCTTCTCTGTCCCAGCTATCTCCTCACTTTCAGAGCATGAGACACTGAAAAGTCCTTGGCTCAGTGCAAGCACGACTCAGCAACAACCAAAACATCAGTGTGTTATCAACATTGTTCTCATCCTGCATCCAAAACCCTGCACTGAGTTTCTCCCAGGTACTAGGGAGAAAATGAACCCTATTCCCACATGAAACCAGGACATAAGATGTATCAAAAAATATCTTTGTGTCTAATCAGCATTTTAATTTTTCTGGCTTCTAGGGTTTGTTGTGGGTTTGTTTGTTTGTTTGTTTTCTGTGTATGTCACGCAGCTGCTATATCCTTTCCACCTCTAACCTCTCCACTTTCCTCACAGACTGTAAATTACTTCTCTCTCTCTGTCCTTTGCAAGATATGTTTTCAGCTTTTCTCTTCTTTAACCCATAATTCTCCAGCTGCCTTTTCCTCTGTAAGTAGTAGAGCTCCTATGTACCTGACTGAATTTGGAACAATTGTTTTGAATTTCACAGCATCTCTTTCAGACATGAGGAAAAGCTTTCAGATGGAAGTTTATTATTTTCCCCCAACTTTATTAGATGGACTAATAAAACATAGGACTTCTATCCACAGACCTTGACTTACTGTCATCAGATGAACAAGCATTGTAGGTGCTCCCCCCATGGGCTGACAGGGAATGACTTCACCACCATGGACTGTCCCACCTCCTGCAGCCAGGGAACAGAGCAGGCTGCTGTGGAATGACAGATGGAGCAGCCTCAGCCCAAGGTATCAGGAACCTCCATGGGGAAGGAGGTGCTGATGCAGAGGGCGTCTGTTCTGATCAGGAAGAACAATTAGATGAGGCCTTTCACAGCCTCTCATTCGCTGGCTCTGGTCCTCACAGCAGACTGTAACCACACTATCTGCTGGAGGAAGGGCACAGCCTTGGAGGTTCCTGGAGAGCATTGACGAAAACATCCAGACCCAAGTGATAGAGGAGCCAGTAGGGAGAGGAGCCCTGTTGGACCTCACACTTAAAAAGAAGGGAAGGCTCCCTGAGGATGTGAGAGTCAAAGGCTGCCTTGAATGCAGTGACCAAGAGATGGTGAAGTTAAGTAACCTGAGAGGAGACAGCAGGGCAAAGACCAAGATCCCAACACTGGCCCTTAGGAGAGAAGACTTTGATCTCTTCTGGGTTCCGCTTGATGGAATCCTACGGGATAGAAGCCTAAAGGGAAGAGAGGTCCAAGAAAGTTGGTTGATACTCAACAATCACCTTCCTTATGCTTAAGAACAATCATCTTAAACAATAGAAAGTGAAGCAGAAATGTCAGGGGGCCTGTATGGATTGCTAAGGAGTTCCTGGAAAAACTCAGACCTCAAAATGAAGTATGCAGAAAGTAGAATTAGGTCAGGTAACATGCAATAAATGTAGACACCTTTTGAGCAAACAGACATGGGTCAGAAAGAGTCAAAGCCATCCAGAATTGGCAAGGAATGTCAAGAGCAACAAGAAAAGCTTCCATAAATACATATGGGGCAAAAGAAGATTGTTGAAAATGTGGGCCTGCTGCTGAAAAGGGCAGGTGTTCTGGTGATGCAGGATGTGGACGAGGCTGAGATACTTAATGTCTTCTTTACCTCAGCCTTTGCTAGAAAGACACAATTCAGGAATCCCCAGAGGCCAGCATGAAATACTGGAGCAAGAAAGTTGTACCTTGATGGAAGAGAATCAGGTCAGAGAATATTTAAACAAACTGGACATACATAAACCCCTAAGCTCCAAGACAATGTATCACTGAGTGCTGAGGGAGCTGGCTGATGTCATTGTAAGGCCACCTTCAATTTTTCCTTCCCTTGCTTCTGATGTTTCTCATATTTCCATGCAAAACAACAGTCATCACAGGCTTCTCACAATAGAGCAGTGTCCCTTACATTCTGTATCATCAGCCTCCTGTTCGAGAGTTGCACTTTACTGCTTCACACTTAGAGGTATGTTGATGTTTAAGGTAAGGCATCCCCTTAAATGATTAAAATCCTGCATGAATAAATTGTGCATTCTGTGGTCTGAATGAAGCCTGCTGGAGCTGTTATGAGGGCAAGAAGGAGAAGCAGAGGTGACAGAAATGCTGCAGGATGAGAAAAGACAGATTGGTATAAAGGTTATAAAGGTTTGGAAAACCACTATTTTATGCATGAGACAAAACAAAGTACTGAACTGGTCTTCTACCTTAGTTTAAGCTCCTTTGCATGTACACAAAGCAATTTCAATTAGAGGATTTGCTTTTCATCTCTCAAGTATTATTTCTGCTCATCCAAGAAGTCCTTCCCCAAATGCACTGGGGACTTGCTCTACACTCCAAATGTTTTTTTCATGTAATAAATACTTGACATTTTAAAAAATCGCTTCTAAATTTACACAGTGCAGAGCTCACAGTTTGAGATTACCCTCTAAGCACCCTGAAGTGCCTGGCGCATAAATAAATGTCTTTGCAAATAGATTCTCATTTATTAGTTTTGCAAGAGTATTTTCACTTCTTGGAGATTGTAGTAATCTGGGTGATTACTACAGGATGAAAGAAAAACTTCTGTTTGAAAATGCAGGAGAAAGGGTTGATCATAAAGGTTAAATTCTCTCCCTGATGTTTTGATGTTTTCTATCTCTGTAATTTAAATTTCATAATAATAGTATTATGTGTCTAAACTGTCCAGTTGTGCTTTATGTCATAGCCAACCAAGCATAGATTAAGCTGTGTGAGAAACAGCAGCAAGAGATAAACTGCCTTTTTCAGGGACAGGAAATACTGTCTGTCTGCAGGTCATGCAGGGTTTCCATCATACAGGACATAAATAGACTTCAAGATGTACTGTCTACTCCCATAACACTACTGGGAGATGACCAAGCATCACTGTCCCCATTTCAGAGAAGGAATAATATAGGACTAAGTGCTTTGCCATAGAGAAAGCCAGGGATTGCTGTCTACTCCCACTACATAAAAATTGAAAATTTCCCTTCAAAGGCATTCTTCCATCAGAACTGCAATGCCTCCCCTCATTTCCAGGTATGTGGAAAGTGAGAAAAGATTCCTGACGGCCATGAATTGCTTGGCACCCCTTCTCACTGTCACCTGTGGATAGTGCCTGTGCTGCACAGGTCAGAGTACTGATGCAATTAATGGTGCCATGTAAGGATACAACCAGTAAGCAAAGGTGATCTTTTCACTTTCTTTTGCTGCCAAAACCCTAAATCTCTTGTTCAAACTGTCTCTCTGCTGTCGGGGAGGCATAAGAGCACAGTGATAGATGGGATAAAGGGCCTGTTTCTGACTACAGAAGGCAGCCCAGACGGTTACCGTGGGACAGGCTGGATAGGCCAGGCCTTTCTTCAGTACAGACTGAGCCTTAGCAGCCAAAACCACAAGGGGCCAGGGATCCTTGGACATGTGTTCAAAACCCTTGAGCCCAGAGCCTTCAGCTCAGGGAGTGCCTGTGTTTTTGCATGAGGTCTGTGAGTCAGTAGCAGTGATAACCCTGATGATTCCAGACTTTTGTTTTGGTCTAGGTGTGCCAGAACATTGCTGTTTGGCCAAGTCAACACTTCAGTGAAGCTGAAGTAGTTTGACACTTTTCTGACAAATGACAGATGAAGCCATGTGGAACATATTGAGGAAGGGGGTGTGGGAGGGTGTCCCTGTTAGCACAAAATTATGGTTTTGCTACTGCTTACCTCTTCTCTGAGTGTGGGTATCCAGATTCAATGGACACGCTGCCCAGTCAAGCTTCATGACATTCTCTTTGTAGCACTGTGTTACACTGAGAACTGGCTTCCAGGTTACTGTTGCTTACCTCCAGGAAGGTCTCCATGGCTCCCAAAGTCCCTCACACTCACAGCTCCTTTATGCCTTGCTAATGAATTTATCCAAGTGAAGCAGTGAAAATCCCTAAGTGAAAGCTGTTTGACTTGCACTGCTAGGTTGACAAACTAAGCTAAAGCCAAAGTACAATCGGATTAAACCACTTTTAATGTGTCTATTCAGGGCTGCACAGCAGTTCGAGTACACAAATCCAATACTGATTTCAAAGGTGAACATTTGATAAAGAGCTTTAAAATTCTGATTAACTTTATGTGACTGTGAAAATTGTTTTAGGCGTCAAAGAAATTATGTTCAATAGGTTTGTTATTCACAAAGGTTAATCTATATCTATTCTCTTTCAGACAATCCTTATCAACCTAATCTCATTATATGCTGTCTCTGCGGGATGTTATATAGTCTACTACTTGGCTACTATTTCCCTTTTCATGAGGTGTAATTCCACAGGGTAATGATCAGGCCTCAGTCAAGTCATGGCTGTGTATGAACAAGGAAGGTGGTAGCTCAGTCTGGGGTTGTACCTGCATTTCACCCACTCCCTCAGGGTGCAACACTGAATGTGATGGCCAAGCTAGTCACTCTACACTCCCTCCATAAAGCAAGGAATCCAGGATTTATCACAAGCTGATTTAGACACTAAAACAAGCTGCTTGTATTATACTCCATTTCTCTCCATGACCATAAAGGGAATCCACAGTGGCGACTCTGAACTGTAGTGATGACACCTGCAGTCAGTTCCGTGGAAACCACCTTTGGTGTTAAAATGCATCTACTTCAGTTCACTGCTAGACTGTACAGCATTGAACTCTTCAGCTGGCCCACATTCCCCTCTCTTCTTTTTCTTTTCCCCCGGTCTGAGGTCACTTTGCAGTGATCTTTCATCTCAGCTGATCTCTTGCTGACTTTTGAAATTAATATCCTCAGCTAATCATTCGGCTCCTGCAGAGCACATACAACACAATCAGTATAATTACTTCATGTCATCCCTCAGTTGTCACTTCACTTTAATGGACTGCAAGTGAGATGAACTTGAAAAATGCTCTATGTTAATGTTCTTAGAGTTTCTGTTTTAGACTCTTCTGAAAGATGTTAAATATATTCAGAAAAAGAGATTTCATCCTGGAAATAATTATCTGTATTACAGCAAAGCAAATAGGGCCAACAGAATTCAGAGCTCCATGATTCAGGCACTGTTGAAAAAACATTCAATGTATATAGGGCAAGTGTAGGACATGATGGGACTGATCTAGTAAATGTAGGTGTTTATGATGTAGGAATTTATATATAAAGTAGTCACTGACTATGAAGAAGCCTTCTGTTCTTAAGGACCATGGAGCTTGGCATAAAAGTCTCTCTGCCTTGAACTGGAGACTGGGTGGGGAGATGAGTCTTGAGCGATTTCCTCCTGTCACTTCACTCAGCTTTACAGCAAGGTGAGGTGCCCATCTGCCTCCCACTCTCACCCATTCAGTGCTTCAACGTGTTTGGCTTTTTAAAACAGTTCTTTTACACCATCATTTGATGGACAACTGTGAATTCAATGTCATACTGCAGTCTTCCATTTTAGGTCACTCCCTCTGCCGCTTAATAATCACAACCCTTCATCCTTCCTTCAGAACCTTTCTCCACGATGTATCACACACAAACATATCCAGAGTACCTTAAACCTTGTCTCTCACTCTTCTACTCCAATGCCTCAGAAAACATTGTCCTTTTTTGATCCAGACTTGAAACTTTTCCTGGGAGTGTAAAAACTTTTTTTTTTAAAGAGAACCAACTAATTTAAAATCCAGCTAGAGAAGAGTCCTCTTGCTTCTTTTTTATGTCATAATCTGACTCCAGGACACTTACTGAGGCAGCATGCCATCACCCACCTCAACTCCTTCCTCTCCTACATGTGACTCAGACCCATAATTTCTGCTTTCCAGGCAGGAGCCCGCGGGTGGGGGTTGGTAGCAGCCCAGAGTCAGGAGCTGTGGCCATGCTCTGTTAGAGGGCACACAGAGTGAGAGGCTGCAGCACACTCCTGCTGTCCTGCTTGGGCTCACAAAAGGTTTTGCACAATACACATTGTTCAAGAGAAACTACCAGTACTAAAGGGGCAGTTCAAACTGAGGGACCTTTACTGAATGATTTTACTTTATTAAAACTCTACCCATAATAAAAGACCAATTTTTGTCCTTACGAAGATTAACAGCTAAACACAAAGAACCAATGTCCCTGCAGGGTTGGATTTACATAAGCAGCGCTGTGCTTAAAATTCAGTCAGAATATTTTTGCCTTAACAGTCTCTCAAGTTGCCTAATAAAAGTAATTTCAAATATGAAAGTTATTCCATTTCTAATACTTATGTAATTTTCCCAGCACATGCAGCCTTTCTTCCTCCGACGACAGCAGCAGCATGTGAGCTCCTGGACTAATTCAGCTTTGCTTCCCTGTGCTGTAGAAAACAGACAGCAGCTTAAATTCAGTCCTCACTGGGTCTCTTTTTTCACATTTGTTTTTCACTTTCACATGATAAAAGATCTGCAGTGCTATACTTAAGGACGAATGTTTTCATTATGGTATCTCCATTAACCAGATGGTTCTATCAGTCTGCAGTGGCCATGAGACCTTAACATTCCTATTTAGTATTAATTTGCTCTGGTGCAGAGTGAGGATGACATAGACACTTGATACAGGATGGAAAAGGCAAGCTAAAACTTAGCCATGTATCTCAAAACTCAGGCACATTTAGTTTCCAGAACATAGGCATACTGGGATCCTTGAGAAGGAGGCAATCTCTCCTCACCTTTTAAAATGCTGATGACTTCCTCGGCCCATTTGTGTATTTTTTCCAGCTGCTGGCTGGGCTGTAGCTGTGGTTCCAGATTCCCTAGCCCACTGCCATGGGCTTTTAGCTTGTGGACTTTGGCCATTCTCTTCTTCTGGACCAAGCCAGTGGCCTCATGTTGTAAAATCTTCACATGACTCTTTTTGCCTAACAGAGGCCAGAGGAAAACCTAATCGTTATAATTGCTCCTGGGAACATTCTTTCTAAAGCCCTTCTAACAGCAGTGACCAGGGGTTTCCCACAGCAGGAGTAGGTAGGTGGTAGGTGCTCTGCCCCCAGGAGCATGGATTGAGCTTTGTGTGATCCAGAGGTACAGTGACTCTGTGACAGGCATCACCTCAGTGCACAACCACTTCCCTCCCACTGACTTTCCCCAGACTGTTCCCCTTCTAAACAGGGAATAACACAAGGCTAGGAACTGTCTAGGGCCACACTCAGTTATTCTGTACTTGGACCAAGCAGTCCTGATCACCTGGAAGTGCTGCTCTTTCAACATTTAGCTGTTCATAAATATTTGAGATGGCTAAGCTCAATCTAAGACACTTTCCTCAGCAGAAATCACACTTCTGATTTAGAACCTGCTCTGATTATGGGGACACATTTGCATCTGCATCACTCATATACGGCATTCCAGCTGCCAGCACAGCAAACAAAAGAAACCCTTTGGTTCTGATCATCAGTGAAAGACTCATGCACTATGGGAAGGAGGTAGGCTAAAAGATCCAGATCTTTATCTTCAGGCAGAGGCCACTTGATGGTCTATGAGGCCAAATAAAAGCTTTCAGTTCTAAACCTCTGTTCTCTCTGCAATAAAATTTGGCAATTGCAGTTCAGTCCCTAGAGGGCCCTAAAGGATAGCAGTCCTCCTCACAAAACAGCTGCATGTACATATTTGACCTGACTTGACGAGGCAGTCAGCTTCTATTTGGAGAAGTCACAGTAAGTGGCACAGAAGTTCTACGACCGCCTTTGCACAAAAGTAAATGCTTGGAGGGAAAATTCTTTCTCTGAACTTTATCTGTTTGAAATTCATTCACTACAATCATCTTTGTATATGACCAAAACCTATATTAAGAAAAAATCCCAATGTAAGTGACTAAAATATGCATAGTAATCTACTTGATACACATCTATCAGACATTTACTCATGGTCAGTATTTTGTTTAAAAAAATTTTGCATCTGTTGTTTAAACATTTTCCATTAATCATTGCTTTTGAAGCATTTAGTTGTAATTAGAGACAGTTTCAAATTCAAGAGCTATTTTCAGAGGATGATAGTAACAATTGTGTTTTCTTGTTTGGTTCCTTCCCATGCTTGATGTTTCTTCAAGAAATAATTTTTGAAGGTATTTCAAGTCATTAGAAGTAACAAAAGATGATTAATTGTGTTGCCATTCAAGAACAGAAAAGACTGAAATCACTTCAAGGTACCATTTAAGCAACAGATACTTACACATGCACCAGTGCCCCAATCCCCTATACTTGCTTTTAAGCACAGTTGATTTTTTCCTCGCACAATTTTAAGGAACCGTCACATTTCCACGGTCAGTTGCTGATACCGTTCCAGAGGATTCAGATCAATCATTTTCTATGCTGCTGCCTCAGGAGACATATTTTTGGTTGTTTAGTCTCAAGAATTCACAAAAGAAAAACCCCACCAGAATTATGCCTAATAAGTCTTTATTTCCAAACATAAATTGCAAAAATATTCTATTACAGAACAGGTAACAAGTACAGAATTCTAAGTATGCCTTATAACAGTGAAACCATTGCCTCCTTGACAAAAAAATCATCAGGCACTTAAAACATGAAAACAAAGTACAAATTAAATCAGCTGTAACAGATGATTCAACAATACAACTTCATCTTGGTTTTCTGTAATAAAAGCACACACACAGCTGAGGGGCTTCTGCCTCCTCCTAAACCCTGCACTGAGACATTTCTATATTACGCTGCACACATTCTACTCTGACAATATCAAGTTCACATCTGAAAACATAAATAAGTTCAGCACTGAGAGAATTTGAGGAACCTTTTTGGAACAGCAGCAGCAGAGCCTACACTAGCAGCTTCAGAGAGCTTGGTGCATGTGGAGGAGCACAATTATACCAGCTCCACAGGGGAATAAGCTCTCCTTTGACAATTGCATTGGAAAGAATGGAGCTGAAATGAATGCAAACAATACACATTTAAAGAGACAATGAAACCTCTGGGCAAAAGCTATCATGGTAACTTTATGAAATTACATTTTGACACATGGACCGGACTCTGAAAAGAAAAGCCAAATATTTGCCATCCCTGAGGAGCAGCCCTGTGTAGGACCTCTCCATTCACCTGTTTTGTCCCTTGCAGATCTTGAACTAAATCAGAAGCAGAGGTTGCCTCTTAGGCCTATCTTAGAAAGATAAATCTAAGATGAACGTGTCCAAATGACTAATGAAAATACTGCTCCAGAAATCAGTCAAATACCCTTAAAATTATTTTGGCTTGTATGACTGGTTTTTAAGGCGACATTATGAAACTTCCCACACACTTTACTCTGGTGGCTTTAAAAACAAAGAATATTTAAAATAATTTTAATTAGGTACTCAAAAGAATATGAAGAATATTAACATAAAGAATACATAGGAAGTCACTAAATAAATAGTACATATAAAAATGCAGAAATGTCAGCTGTTATACTTCAATGTCACAAGAATTCAAGAATGGGCTTGTATTATAAAGACTGACAATAAATACACCAAGGAGGAACTATTTTCAGGGAAACATCTCACAGCCAAGCCAAGAGCTGAGAAGCCTAGCATGTTGTTGGCCTACAAATCTGCTGTGAAGAATCTCCTCTTATCAGGGACTAAAGTGAATAGAGAGGAATTTAAACCCAGCGATATTGACAATAGGCTATCCTGTCACAATCATTTGCATGATTCATTCTGATGTGTTCTTGAAACCGTGATGGGATCATTAAATACTTCCATCATGCATTTCGAGTTTTCTCCCTCTCCGGAGAAAAGAGGGATGAAACAAAGACAAGACACAGAAGTACCAGGTGCAGCAACAAACACTGATGTATTGCTGAAGGTACATCAGGATTTAGCAAAAGACAGACTTGAATGTTCTTTTGATGGCAACATGAGGATGTCACTCCTTGTACTTCACAGCCAGACTGTTTTCATCCTCAAACCGGTATCTGCCAACACCTGCCACCCAAGGGCAGGTATTGCCTGTGCTCAGAGTGATGTCAGCTCAATCACCACACGTCACAGTACTACACTGACTGCTGGGTCGAGGGCAAACTCAAGCCCTCGTGTTAAGCTCCTGCTGCACTGCTGGAATCTGCTGGACACTGAGAGCACACTGACGGGCTGCTACCCTGTAGCTGTAACCCAGTAACCCCGGGTCACTCCCCTGGTGAGCCGCGCTCCCAGAATAGGAAGGTATTCTGAAATGTGCCCTTATGAAAGGAGACCATGAAATAACAGCAATAGTCCCTTTGTTTAGTGGCATGCTGCACAGTGTTTCTGCTCTACTTGATCATAATGATAATTTCGAGCCAACTTTATGAAAATCTGGAACAAAGATTAATAAATATAAATCTGCCCACTTGTTGTATGCTGTGGGTGAAAAGCCTTAAGGACTTTCCCAGAGTACCCTGAGAGATTAGCAGCATTTGAAATTTTTCTGTCCAGAAACTCAGAGAAGGATGATCCTGCCTAGAATGACAGAATTTAAAATGAAGACAGTTGGGCCATCTAAAGTAACTACATGCCCCCTTGTTGCTGTTGTTGGCTAGCAGACCTAGAGATTAAAGAGATTTGCTGCTGAAGTACCACAAAATGAAGGACTACCAGGCTTTGAATATTTTAAACTAAGATACAATTAAGTAAAAGGCTCATGTGTAAGACATCTACTGCTTCAAAGCATGCAGCAAGTGGCTATCAGCTGTTTGAGACAGATCTGTTTCAGAATAGAGCACTCCACAGAATATTCCTTGGGATTGCTCTCACAGATTCCTGCATACAGGTGGATGTGTCCTTTGTGGACCTGAGTGACCCTGGAGGAGCTTCTGCATGGATACTCAGGAACTCCCTCCACAAATTTGTCACAGGAGAGCAAGTGACAGGACAAAAAAAAAAAATCTCTAGGTCAAATGGATCTAAACCTAGACTGCTGTGTTAGGCTGCAGCTCCACCAATGAGTCTGTGCAGGCTCAAGGTGTACATGATCAATGAACCCAGATGAATTAACTGGGTCAATTTGTTCATGGAATTAACAAATACAGATATTTGCACTGAATAAAATCAACTAATGCCTAACAACAGGAATATTTTGCTAGTAATTTAGAGAGCCACATAAGGTCAGAGGTCACCTAGATAGTTTAGTTTCTCTTCCTGAGTTACTCAAGACAGAGAATTTCATCTTTTGTCAAGCTTGGTGGTATGTCAGTCAACTCATGACTGTACAAAGGAAAGAGAATCAAAGTGAGAGTAACTGGTCTCAACCCCCTCAGGCCTCATTCACCTCTGTTCTCTGCAGATGCTGTTTTAGATGCTGGGATTAGAAGAGGCTGAAAGCAAAGGCACACTGAATAACAATCAAGTTTATGCAAGTCTACCATCACTGAACTGAGAATTTTTTCTAAGCACTTCTGAATCTGCTGGGGTCACCAGCTTGTTAAAACGACTGTAATGGGAAAGAGAGAAGGGTGAGCAATAATCAGCAGTGTAGGCACCTAGAGTCCTTAGTGTAGTTCCCTTAAGCACCTCCTGGCACCACAGGGAGAGATGGGCTCGGCCACCAGAACAGCTGCTGTGCTGCCAACACCCTTGCAGGGGCCCATCTCTCCCTTCTGACCAGGCAGACCCTCAGAGATGTTACTTTCTGAACTTGGTCAAGCTTTCAGGATACCACTGGGCCCGTCCAACAGCTGTCAGATAACAAAAGGCACACGTTGTGTCCCTACAATGCCATCTGCATGGTCCTTTGCTTTGACTCTGAGATTCCCCTGTCTCTTGGCATGAACCAATTTTCTCATTCTGTTGCCATGGTAGGGTTTCCCATCTCAGTGTGCCAAAACAGCTCGGTGTGGGACAGGCCAAGGCCAGACACGGCATGAAAGGAGGGGTGCAGGACAAGAATGGGGGCTGGACCTTGCAGCCATTCCAGCTTAAGTTTCCATGGAGCTACAGACCAACTTTAGCACCTCCAGTTAGTGAATGTGAATATCACACCAAGCTGCCCTCCTTGAGGTGTACACCCACTCATTTACAGCACGTTTTACTAAGCTGCAAGCATAGCAGTGTTTGATTCACAGTCACACAAACTCCCTAAAGACACTAAGCAGGGCTGCATAGCACTCCACAGGGTAAAGACAACCAACTCAAGGCAGCACAGGATCCTGAAGGAGGATGCAACATTAGAGATTCAGAGGAGAAAAAGGAATTAAACCAGCCAGGCACAGACTTCAATCTAATGGTGCTATGATGCAGTCATGCAAGGACACTGTCAGCTTCTGCAAAGGTACAGTGGAAATATTAGCACACTGTCAGTGTTTCTATCTTTAGAAAATTATTTGATCTCAGTATTCATTCCACAGCATGTGACAGCACTGAAGGCCCACAAAACCTAAAAATGAATATTCCTGATGTGAAATAGAGGGAATTGAAAGGTCCTTACTAGCCTTTGGTCAAGAATCCTTAATCCAAACTGATGTTGGCTCTGTCTTGCAAGAGTGTCATAAACATTCCCAGCCAGGTACAAAATCCATTTATTATTATTAACCTAGCACAGGTGTAAAATACATTAGAAATAATGTATTCAGCTACCCAAGAAAACATAATTTCCCACAGCAAGTGTACTTTAGCAAGTCTTGATCAATCTGATGGTACCCTGTGATGCAGAAATGCCACTGTTAACTTGCCCAACTGGCACCCAAATTAACTCGACCCAGCCACCCAGCACACAACACCAGTAGCTATAATAAAGCTGACTACAATGTCTGCCCTCCTCTAGTGTGAACTTCGTATCTGGTGCAAGGCCTGAGGATCTTAATCTAAAGTCTAACAGAGTGTATTTTTAATCTATGGAGAGTTAAGAGCATTTGTAGGAAAGGGTAGGAAAGGTCAACAATTCCTTCAAGCATTTCTTATCAGCCTTGTGTTCCACATAAATCACTGAGAGCCTTGAGAGCATGGATGACCAGGTCTTCAAGTCATTGGCAAGTTTAAACTTCGTGGAAACAGTGCTAGAAAGTCAGTAGCTGTCCATACTATAGAAATTTCCATTTGCTCTCAATTGTGAGTGCTACATTATTTCCTTCAGTTAAGACCTCTTTTCACCAAGGAACCCAGAATAGATTTCCTCTTTTTGGCTAAACCTCTCTTAAAATGTATTCTGATGATCTTTCTAGTTACTAATACACGTGTGGTTCAAATAATGTAGCTGCACAGAAATAGTTCTGACACACAGGAACTTCAGCTCTTTGTGGTGTGTCACGGTACACTGCTTACAGTTAGTCACTGAGACAGTGCAACATGGTACTAACTAACAAACACTTCTGAAAAAGGTTGCTTTCTTGCTGCAAGTAAGTTTCATTTTCTCCTCTGCCCATCTTCTACTTCACACAACCAAGTTTTGCCCTCTTACTCACACTGAGTAGTTAACTGAATTTAGTTGAAACAACGAATGATCTTGCATGATCTCTGTGTGCACATAGAGCACTTGCAATTGTCCTGGATACAATGTAAGAACCCGTAAAAGATGTATAAACTTTCCCCAAGGCAAACCATGTAGCTGCTACACAGCCAAGATCACCTCACTGCTCTACACTAGACCGGAATAAGTTACAGTCCTTACATGAACACAGGTGTGCATCTGTCTGAAATACAGCAAGGTTCTCCTCAGTGTCAGCTGTTTGCATCACCCAAAGGACAACTACATCACTTTGCACAGCTTCTATTAAAAACACTCCATGTGAGTAATTTAGAGCAGAGGAGATGCTCTTGTGGGAGCAAATTTGTCTTTGATCTACTACTAGGATGTTGCAGTAGGCAATCATCCATAACACTTGTAACATGGATGCAGGTTCTTGCAGCAGTCAGCTCTCTGCACACGAGCAGCAGATGCCTGTGGCCAGAAAATGGCAAAAATCTCACTGCTGGGGAAGGAAAAATGTGGATTGTGGTGCTGGAACTGGAACAGATCAGAGTAAATCAAACCCCTATGCTCCCCTCTTCCTTTTACCAGCTGGTAATGCAGATGGACTCGTCAGCTCAATTCTGCTCTCTTTGTTTATGTTAAAGGCTCTACTGACACTCAGAGGTCCTCATGTGCATTAGTGGCATCAGTTATTGCCCCAAAGCACTATGTATTTTTTAAAACCCCTTATTTTCAAAAATTGACACAATTGCTGATATTTGCAGTCAGAATTTATGGACACTACTGCTTGGGTAGGAGTAATATTGGATTCTTATATCATTATCCTGGAAATGGATCCAGATGCTGAATGTGTCTCAGTCAACAGACCTCTAACCATAATGATTGATTCTAATACTTCCACAAGTGTTTATGTGATTATAAAACTGCTGCAAGGTAAGCTTTCAAATATTACAGTACAGTAATGCTCTTATGGAGTATACATCTAAAAGGCTTTTCTGAACCTTATTTCATAAGGACCAATTCATTTAAGTGGGAAGGTTTTTTTTGCAGATATAATCCTCAAAGAGTGGAATACTGAATGCTCTTTAAATCACTTGATTTGGGATTTAATGCTGCAGTAGCAAAAGGAATTTTAGTAAACAAAATACCTGATTCACTCTGACCGTAAAAGAAGAAGGACACTATCTTTGAGTGAGTGAGTGAAACTCAACAGAATCTGGTTATTAAAATTTTTAAAATTTGTCTGCTTGCTTGGGTTTTTTTTCTGCAGTAGAACATATAAGCGGTAAAAGCTAGGGTAATACTGCTTGTCAAAGCTCCTGTAAATATTAAAGTCATTCTTTCTACTGCATTTTCTCTTGCTGCAGGATGATGCTCCACATGTATTCTTGGACCATATGGAAAATGTAAAGGACTACACAGGTTATGAATTAGGGGAATGTAGTCAGTTTTCTCATACATCCTGGTGTAGAAGAGCTTGGGGTTGATAGTAAGAGGAACATTCTTCTAATAATGCTCAGTGCAGCTTCATTATCTGTAGTCACATATGAATACAAGCTATACTACATGAAAATAAATTGAATTATAGGCTTGGTATCTTTCTAATGGAAGTTCCATCTCATGTATCAGACAAGACACAGAGCTGGAATAGCAAGGATGTTTACCAAGCCATGCCCTACCAGGACTCTGGGGATTTTAGTGTGGAACCAGGTTCACAGTCCCCAGGAGCTGAACAGGACCTTAGACAAGAACACAAGCAAGTAGAGTGGTTTACAAATAATTATAAAGCTCTGGTCCTTCATATACTTGTTCTCAGAATTAACATCACGCATAAGAGTGATCCTATTAAATCCACAGCATCATCTATTGCTCACAAAATGAAGGCCCATTAAATCCACAGCACTATTTACTGCCCACAGAATGAAAGCCCATAAACCACTTAACTACCTCTGACCTGAGGGATTTTCTCATCTGTGCACCCTGGGACAAACTAAGAATGACATGTCTCTGAATTTATCACTCTTCTGCAGCTCTTCTCATCGCTTCTCGCATGTATACAAATGCCAGTATTTACAGGATGAAGTTCTTAATTGAAAATGTTCACTGCCAACTCATGCAGCCACCATACAGAGACTACTGCCTATACTATGTGATATCAACAAAACCAGAGATCTTATGTCAAAATATTTTAATGATCCTCTAAGAAGCAAAACATGATGAATGTCACATATTGCCACCATCCTGAGATTGTGCTTTGCTACCATTAAACCAGCAGTAAGGAGTTTCAGGATTTTCCAAATAATTGTTACGTTTTGTTTTAAAAAATGATCATTCAAAATTTGTAAATGTAGCAGTCACTATGTGAAAAAAATCACTCCCTTTTCTCCCCAAGTGTAAAATATTTCTCTATTGTAATAATGCAGTTTAATCCTCACAAAATCACATCAGATCAAATCCAACACCAAACTGCTGAGATACACACAAATTGTCTCCTTAGGATCATCACCCTGAAATTAAAACAATAAAATATGTTACTGGTATTTCTTGTATAGTAGAAAAACTGCTTGTTATACTTGAAGTAAGCCAATAGTTCAGTCTTCCATGTATGAGCTGCACCTTCTGCATCTGCTTTTCATCTGTATTTCAGGCTGAGTGTGTGAGATCTCTTATACAGAATCGCAGGCTCTCAGAATTCTCCTGGCTAGGCTGGAATGCTCGTGCCTGCTCTAACTCGAGCATCTGCTCTTTCTAAAGGAGGACTCCTTCACTGGAATAGCCCCAGAACTGCTCCTGCTTACCTCATCTGCTCCACACTCTTCAGGCTTCCTTAGCTAGCCAAGGCTAGGTCTAGCCAGTATCTTCATGGGGACACATCCATTGCTAATTTGAATATGGATATGTTCTAAATTATAGTATCTTAATCATATTTTGGAATCACTTTTCCAAAGCAATTTCTTTCGAAATATCCTGTTTCCTCAACAGGATAGCTCTGCTGTGGAAAACCAAAACAAAACCCTTCTAGATATGTAAATACCTCTTCATTTGAACTGAACTCTAAAATAAATTCTAAGTTGATTTAATTTATAATTTTATATTCTGGTAGGTTTTAACCAAACCAGAAACAATTTATCTCTACGTGTTTCATTACTGACATTATTCTTAACATGTAAATTTAATTCACTTAATGCACAAGCAAAGTGTGTGCTTAAAAGCTGTACTGCAGGGGTGCTAAGGCAGAAAACCTTTCTTTAAATACCTAATAATTTCACTTTGGATAATATTTGCCCAAGTCAAGAATAGTCTGCAGTTTGGCTGCCTGACAGGAACCCAGAAGTATCCATATTTTTAAATGTGGTATCATTTTGCTCAAGGTAATTAAAAGTGAACTGTGGGTTGGCTCTTATTTCTCTAGCTACACTGGGACATCACAGGAATAAAAGAATTTAAGCTCATGTTGGCATTCTACAGTTATAAATAGGTTATGTGTAAGAGTATTTATCACTTGCTTGGATTGCAGCAAATTTCAAGATTAAAAAATATCACATGCTGAGAGAGTTTGGAAAAAAATGATTCTTTTTGATGTCAGTTCCTGAGAAAGTAAGGAGGCACCTGCCTGCTCTACAGGAACTGAAAACTTCCACCCTGAGTGGAAGGAGTCACTGCTGCTCTCTGTCAGAAATAGATCACATTTAATCATTTGGTTTGAGTTAAAAAACTCATACCTACTTTTTGCTTTCCAGATAAGATACACAGTGGACAGTTCAGCAGTTCTTACTTCCTAACCCCCAGCACACCTCTGCTCAAGCCCTCCTCCCACAGTCCTTCTGCTCAGATAACTGGGTACTATTTTCTTCCCCAGGGAAAAAGTCTCAGTTTCATTCTTCCTTTCTGTGTTTTTCTTTTGTGTTGACTGACTCCTCTGAGCAGATGCTTAATGTTACTGTTTTGTGTGTCAAAGCAACACATACTCATCTGCCCTGCTGTCTTTTCCTAGCAAACAGAAAAACTGATGGATTCTCGGTCAGACAAAATTTGCATTTTAACCAGGCTTCTGGGCAATCAAATTTATGCCAGTCTGATTAATATATCATCTGACAACTTTTCTAATCAGATTTTTTTTCTATTTTTAAATATGAATCAGGTCATTTTGCCTCCTACGTTTACTTGAAGCTAATGACATGCCCTTCAGGCTAGTCAGGTTAAACCAATGAACAAATAAGATTTCCTTCAGCTGCAAGACCACAGCAAAAATGATTTGGTAATCTAATAAAATAATAAAGATCATTAATTATATTTCAAGATTTTGCTGTTGCTGCATTTTCTGTTTGATACTCTATGATAGGAGGGCACCTGTGATGACCTGTACATGTCTGTTGGACATAATCCTAAAGGTACAGAAGAGGATATTAAGGCGGAATTTCCCAC
The DNA here is from genome assembly GCF_021018805.1 of Prinia subflava. NCBI lineage: Eukaryota > Metazoa > Chordata > Aves > Passeriformes > Cisticolidae > Prinia > Prinia subflava. The sequence continues at coordinate 133,682,513 of NC_086247.1, forward strand.
ACTGTGGGACTCTACAGGGCTCTCACATCTGACAATTCTCTCTATCCAATAAGAAAAATTGACCTTCCAATGCCAAGGATGGTGTTTAGGAGCAATACTGCCAAAAAAGATCCTTGGGATGCCATTATACTCTCCCTATAGGTGCTCCTAGCAGAGAAGCTTCCTTCACTTCTCATTTACAGCAGCAAATTTTGTGTCCCAGTAATGTGTGTGGGAGGTTCTGCCTGAGCCTTCTATGGGCATCCACTGGTGTAAGGAACCTCCAGCTACCCACAACGAGGGAAGAGCACAAAGCATGGAGAAGAACATAAAATGAAAATTGAGAAAGGAGATTGTTCAATTTTTAGAAAAAGTCATCTTCAGTAAAATATACTCATTATATAATTTCAATTATCTAATAGCTATAATACTAGCAAAATGGTAGTTCATACTGAAACCATTTCTTTGGTTTTCTCTTTGTAAACGTAAGTGTAAATTAGGGCAGCACAACTTATTCTTCTTGTGAATTCTTTTCTTTACAGCTTATTTGGCAAATATGGCCACAAAGTGATTTTCAGTCTGTCAAGCATGGACAGCATTTAATTAACACATACAGATACCTAAACATTTTTGTGGCTTCTCTCTAGAGCAAATATTTCTAAGGAGCTGACTTTCATTTTCTTAGCTCATGTAGTTACTACAATTAAAATTACACAGTATATCCCCAATGATTTATATTATAGGAATAACAAATACAATGGAAACTGCTGGATGTAAACAGCTTAGCCACTAAGAAAAAAATACGTTATGTATTTTTTAACCTTTCTATGCTGTAACCTTTTACAAGCAAAAAAAGCATACCTCAGCCACATGAAACTGCATATATATACAATTCAACTCCTCCTAGATAATCTCCTGCCATGGACTAGGAGAATGGATCCACTATATGGATTCTAGGTTCCTTCTCACAGGTTTTATTTTATTCTAATAATCTGAAAGCAACTTATTTTCCTATTTCTTAAAAAACCCCTTGAAACGGAATAAAATTGTGCCTTCCTGGTACTAACAATCTGCTATTTTAAAACTTAGTATTCTCTGATGATAAACTAAGTGTGAATGTATCTCTGACAACATGTTTTCAAAATATCAAGAAAGGACATTTTCAAATACATTTCAGAACATAGCCAAAAGAAAAGTGTCCTTAGCTTTTAAGCTTGAAATTTCTGGCTTGAATAAGAGGATGCTATTTATTTGAGTAATACAGTCATGAGATTACATCAGTCCAATTAAAGTACATAGTATACAATGGTAGTTCTACTGTACACTTCACTTATCATTATATTAACTTGAACCCCCTGGAAAAATAGAGTTCTGTGAAAGGAGACTCTAACAACAGTATTGTGAGCTCACAAATTTCTGAGTTAGCTTAAAGGATGAGGAAGTATTTATACAAATTGGTCTTATTTTGTCAACAAGGCAAATCAAAATTGAAAACATGCAGACAAATCTTTTCAGAGTCATCTCTAGTGTGTACATAGCAAATTGGCTCAAGGTCAGAGACCAGACTGTGCTGCATTTCTCCGAGGCAATACACAGAGGGTAGAGGTCCAAGCAGTTGGGAGAGAAAGAACAGAGGAAAAGGAATGACACTTCATCCTCTATTTGTAACTCCCAGATTCTGAGCTGCCTCAAGGTAAAATGCTCAGCAAGATCTGCTGTAGGATATGGCAGCTCCTTCACTGCTGTCCACGAGCTGCTCTGCAGCCCTGGGCTGTGAGTGCACACTGCTCGAATCTCTAACTAACAAGACGCAACGAGGCCATAGATGCATGGAACAATCCTCATCCTTACTCTGCTTCCTTCATGGAACAATCCTCATTCTTACTCTCTCTGTACACACCTGGAAAGGATTAGATGTCTCCTTTTGGAGATCACAATGTGTGAATGCCTTTCATAAAGCAATTCTTAAAGGAGGCTGGTACCTGGGAACTGATACCAAGCCAAACATAAGTTGGCAGAGACATGTATCTGAGATAAGGCGACACTTCTGACTATGATTTATGGGGATAACTTAGCTATGCTCCCCATCTAATGTTCACAATTAAAAAACATTTCTCAACTCTGAACACATATTTATTCAGAAAGATCCGACCTTTCACTTATTTAGGAATACAACTTTCATTGAGTGTATGGTAGATATGTCTCTCTAAGAAAGAACAGACTCACACTTTGTAAAACAAGTTTTCCCTTGGCACATTAGTGAAATAAAGACATTTCATGTGGTAAGAATGTGACCTACCTTTTTAGTCTGATTCACATTTACCAAACTGCAACTTCAAAACGCCTTTACCATGAAGCTGAAGGATCTGGCTGTATTCTTTGGGCATTGCATGGAAACCAGGTTTAGGCAGCTGGTTGTCGTAATAGTGGTGGCTGATTGGCATCTTCTCTGTGGATTTTGAGAAAGGCCAGAAGCCATAGAGCTTCACATTCTCACACAACTCAAGAGCAGCACTAGTGATCATAAAACCAGATGACAACCGGTAGGCCTTCACACCCTTAGTTCTCCAGAACTGGGCAAGACTTTTCAGATAAGCGGGGTGAAAAAATATCGCCCTTTGCGTTGCTTTAAACTCTTTCAGAGTGTGGTATACTTTAAAAGAAGTGGCTGTGTTGCTTCTAAAGGAAAATGCCGGCAGTAAAAGAAAAGCATCTCCATAGACCACAATATTTTCCAGAAATTCTGTCTTCTTTTCATTTAGCTTGTTGTATCTGCAAAGTACAAAATTTTAGGAATGGAATGTAGTATTGATACAAACATTAAAGACTGGAACAGCACAACTCTACTGGCAAAGACGTGTTATAAACTCTGCCGCAGCAGTTCAGCCTGTCTACACTGCAAATTTATATCACCCTATTATAAGTTCTCATATGTGCAGCTATGAAAATCTGACTACTGTATAGTAAGAACATACTAGGATTGAACTGGCAACACAGGAGATACTGAAGCAGATCGAATTCACTGCTAATGAGACTAGGACATGTTTACAGAATTGATCAATTCAAGAAATTAAGAATGCAAAAAAATGTTTTGTTCGTACTTTCCCTGTTTAAAAATACATGCACTACAATATATACTGTATGTGTTTGTGAAATGTGTATCTTACATCAACGGGTATACAAAAATCTCGCTTCAAAATCTCTATGTCTGCCCTGTGTGGAAATCCAAGGATGCATGTGAGCAGCCTTGGGGTGTTAAAGATTACTGTGTGCTCAAGTGCAGGATATACTTTTAAAATAACTAAAAATATAGGCATCCCTCTTTATGTCCTTCAACGACAAAGGGAACATATGGAGATCTATAAAGACTTGGAGCTCTAACTTCATAAATTACAAGGATTAATTCTCAGACGCTTTCAAAGAGCAAAGAGACTTAGTTCTCACCACTGCATAATTTTGTGCTCCCAAATACTGACTAGTGAAATTCCCAAGTTATCTGAGAAGTAATGCAAGCAAGGGGGTCACTCAACTCATGTCCCCTATAGATCTGACTTTTCTGAATCACCTAAACATGTGGAGTTTCCACCGCCTTTGGGACTTAAAGCACTGAGTCTTCTTCTGTAGGTAACTGTCTATTTGAGCAGTGTATTTTCACCTTTTGAAGGCTATTAGAGCTCACTTTTTACAAATGACACAGTGGGAGCTGGAAAAATTGGTTTCATTCTCTTCACAACTTGAGTAGGTTCAAACCCTCTTTTCATGCAGCACTTCAACACAGAGGACAGAAGTCACTGCCATTTCCATTCAAAACATTCATGGAAGAGTTACCTCTTGCACAACTAAATTAGTGCAAGGAGTAATATACCCCTCCTCAGCCTGAAGGGGTTTAAACTTACAGCTTCTGTATCCCAGAAAAGTGCCATTACCAGACTCTGAAACAAAATGAATGAGAGACTCAGGCCCTCCTGTTGATCCCAAGCCTCTGTGCATGCAAGCATCACACAGCCAAAACAAGCAAGAAATGCCTGAGCTTATGTCTAGAAAAAGTGGCTGAAGGGTGAATTTCTGGCCTCCACAACAACAATTTTCTCTATTTTTAGTCAGTGTAAAGTACTGGACCCCCAAGACAGAATTCAAATCTCTATTCTTCCTTAGCTAGAAACCTGGACAACTCAACAGTGTCTCAATCTCCTTTCCAGCTCTGCCACTCTAAGGAGAAGCATATCCCAGTTCCATTAGGACACATAAGAACTGTGCTTTTCTCCAAGAAAGTTCACCTACATTTTACACCCTGACAAACACAATTCAAAAGTTGATTAACCTTAACAATAACAACATCAGACTAAGCCAGTATGCAAACAAAGAATTAGAAATTACACAAATAATGTTGGAATAGGTCTTCTGAGAGAAGAAACAAACTTGGTTCTGCTAAATGGTACCAAGTTGCTTCCTGCTTCTTCTTCAAAAGCATTTACAGTTTCCTCTAAACTTTTAAAAAAATACTTTCTTAAAATCATAAAGTCCTCTTATACTCAATCCTCCCACAGGTTTATCTACCATTTCTTTTAGTGCCTATTAACTCCTATTAACCCTAGTGTGACTTGATTTGGCTAAAAAATGAGTGCAGCTGTGGCAGAACACTCTGATTAAGCCCATAAAAATTGTTGATCAGGTCACAAGTCACCAAGGCTGCTGAGTTACTGGACAATTTCCATTCCTCACATCCTTGTGCAGCCCCACTAACATCAATGAGCTAAAACTAGTTTTAGAGAAGCAATAATTTGTCATCATTAAAGTCAAAAGGAGTTGTGTAAGCATAAACATAGTTAGTACTCATTGCACAAAATGAAGTTCTATCCCTGAATCAATGAAAAATACCTGTTAGTCATTTCTATGTACACATTGTACTTTTTCCTTCTTCCTTTCAAGGAGAAAAAAAAAGCTTTGCCATATGTTGTCTTTTTGACAGTACAGTTATGACAGACAATAAGATGCAGTAAGATTAGCAAGCAGTAAATAACATGGCCCAGCAGTCCTTTTCATAGATAAGCTGCAGTTCCAGCCGGCTGAAGATGTCAGATTAGTCAGGCTGGCCTTATTAGATTTTCTTTTCATCAAGAAGGTAAAAAACCCCCTACCTCTGCTGAGAAAAAAGCGTGTGAGCAAGCAGTTTTCATATGGATTGAAAAAATGGATTACAGAAGCTGGGGCTCGATTCAGGAAACAACCTTCATCAGAACAGCCTCTCAGCACATTACCTAAGAACACGTGCTCACAGTACTGCTGATAGAGTCACACACACATTTCCAGGCTTTCCTGATAGATGATTACAATTTCTTTTTAAATGCTTGGGGTTGTGAGGGTCATGGGAGGAAAAGAAGAGGCTTGGGCTTACAATCACCAATTTTACTCTGCCACAAACTGTTGAGTAGTATCAAGCAAGGCTCTTGCTAGTCTGGGGATTGCTGACTCTTTTATACTACAAAAAAGGCCAGGTTTAGAAGATTTCCATGTAAACTTTACTACATATTTTACATGGAAACTAAGGCTTAATGAGGTAATCTACATGCACTGCTGGTATCCCAATGGATTTCCATGAAAATCTAAATCGTGTCAAACAATTATACACCATTGCACAAAAACAGATTTGCAGTAGTACTCACTTCTGAGCTATGATACTCGGATTAACAGTCACAAGGTTTGTTTTATTGCCAACGTCTTTGCTAAAGTTTCCTGTGGTTGGAGGGAGGTTACACCTGAAATTGAGAAACATTTGTTTAAACAGATGTGCACCAGAAATGCTTTGCAGTTATTATTTGCAAATTCCTCTCTTGTGCAATGATGCTTTCACGTCAGCTCCCAGGGATGTCTAAGCACTTTACAAATATTAAATAAGGCTTACAGCACTTCTGGTAAATATATTTAATCTGCTGTACAGATGGTTAAAATAGGGCACAGAGAGCTCATTTTCATAAATCATATCACAAACCAGGGGCACAGTCAAAATCCCAGGAGGAGCCAGTCTATGAATGCCCTGTGCTGGCTGCTAGGAAATACTGCCCATCTTGCCTAAAAAATGCATTGCTGCTGGAAGTCTTCTACTGTGTCTTCTAATAACAGCATAACTTGCCCTATCACAGAAACAGTGACTTCTGTAAAAGGTAAAGAAAGCAGTTTTTTAAATTCAGTCACTTAGTAAGTTTAGCATCTTAGTACAGAGACTTCTCATTTTTATTAAAACAGTTATCTAATTGGAAAGACTTTATTAAATTTTTTAATAGATTTTCAAAGACTCAAATATTAGGAAAAAGTAAGAAAAAGGAAACAAAATCCAGCATGCTGTGTGATTCGACATCACTGAGAAAAGAACCTTCCCTCTGTTGCTCTGTATTTTTGCACGAACTACAAACTGTGAGTCATATTCTGGGAGAGTGGGCAAAATTACGCTCAAAGTGGGCCTGGTTTTCTCCCAGTCTATCCAGGGAGATTAAAAACACGACTCACATAGATGCTTAATTTTTTTAAATGAGGAACAGATGAAACAAATCTCAGGGTAATTAAGTAGCTATGTGGGTGAGCCAAACTATGGCTAAGTAAATGCTTTGTTAAACCAGAGATACACACACCACTTAAAACCAGTCTCCTAAAGGATGTTAAACGACCAGAAATGTCAGGTTCTCAGATAATCACATTTCACATCAGTGCAAGGTGACTAATCAATCACAGATCATACATGTATCATCCAGCCTGCTCTGTATTAGAAAGCAGCATTCTGAAAACCACAAAGCAAAAGTATTCTTAAAGAGGCAGACATAAAGAACTCTCAAGATCCTTCCTTACTGCTATAAACTGGCATTGGCATACTTCCAATCCTGCCAAGTTTTTAGAATGTTGGACACACTTCAGGAAGATGAAGCACCTCTTACCTGAACACAAAGTCAGAACTATCGATTTCAGCTCCACAGCTGGAATTTTTCAGAATGCCTCCATTTCCAACCACAGCACAGTTCTTGAAGGGATAGACTGAAAGAGGAGAAGACTGCAAACAAATAAAAAGATACAGCCAATTCTTTATAAGTGTTTTGATTGTTTCTTTGTGTCTATTTGCTCTTGCAGGTTTAATCTGGTTAATCCCAGTAAAAGCACTCACCATTTAGCAGACAGGATTGCCAAACCTGGACAGCCAAGAGTCAAAAATAGGCACCAACAGACACGAGAATTGTTACCTCTTCTATCAGAACTTTGAGAGAATAACACTGGATTGTTAAAACTGGGTACCTTTTAAATACACTTAACACTAAAACTATCTAGTAGTGGACTGAAATGTTGATAAGCAAAGGAAATATTTTTATACTGAAGATATTTTAAATTTAGCCATTTTCCTTTGCACTGTAACAGACTGGGGGGTGTCATATAGTAATTTACTTTCTCAGGTAATAGAAGGTAACTTTATAAATTTTCCTCTCTTGTGTCATCACACAATTACATTTGAAGCAGAATAACAAATTTAGGGAAACCTGAAGATGCTGTAAAGGATGATGATGTGACCTGGCTTAACTCTTTGTGAATGTGAGGCCTCACTGAAGATGTTACTGTTTCTAGCTGTCCACCCTCTCTGCTCCTCTTCTTACAGCTTGCTGTCTTGCAGTGGGGAAGCTGAGTGGAAGCTAAGTGCATCCACTTGAGGACCAGCACAGTCCACAACCTACAAAATTAATGTAAATTGTTGGCTATTTAGATTGACGTTAATATAGCTGGCTGTTCTCCCAGTCTCAGAAACTTTTCATACATCTTGTTCAACCTCTTCTGCTGTGGGAGCACTGATATTCACCAGAGGCAAACAGCTGGGAAACTTTGCAGAAATTAAACCCAGTTGTAAAAGTGAGTCAAAACTTGCTTATGGAAAGCTTTATCCTTCTTCTCTCGTCAGCTTGCCCAAAGAGAAGCAAGAAGGGACACTGTTACAAACAAGGCAAAAAGTGTGGGGAAAGTGGCAAACATCATTATTGCCTGGCAATATACTACAAAACAACATGTTCAAATAGTTTGTTCAATTCTGAAAGGATGGTAGGACAACAAAAAGGCCAGGCAATTCTGTCTACCTTAGCATGTATATGAGCACATAAAACATACTATTTTTTCATTTCTCCAGCTTAAATTTGGAATTACTATATCATCTATTGCAATGAAGTCAGTAAAGACTGATTCACAGCAGTGTTAGGAAGTACCAGAGTCATAGTAGCTGGGATCTCACAAATCAAGAATGCCAGAGATGGTTTAAGAGGGTTCCCACGTGTTCTTAGCTTCAAGAAACCAAATACAAGCTCTTTGTCTAGTCTCAGGATCTGGTATGTCTGCTGTAGTCCTGAAGTACAAAATCTGATCCCTTTGTTCAACCTGTGTTTCTGGCTGCAAACCTCCTGCCCTAGTAGGTAACAAAGCTAGTGAAAGGGCTGGAAGAAATGTTCTATGAAGGGTGGCTGAGGACTTTGGACTTGTACAGTTTGGAGAAAAGAACAGGTATTTTCATTGCTCTGTGAGGAAGAGAAAGAGACAGGAAGGTGCTGATCTCTTCTCCATTGTATCTAGTGATAGATACACCAGAACGGTTCCAAGGTGCACCAGGGAAGGTTTACACTGGACATTAGGAAGCATTTCTTTACCAAGAGGATGGTCAGTTGCTGGAACGGGCTTCTAGAGAGGTGGTTGACATCCTCAGCTGTCAGTGTTTAAGAGGCATTTAGACCATGTCCTTTATACCTGGCTTAAACTTGGTCAACCTTGAATTGGGTCAGACAGTTGGACTATGTGCTCATTGCAGGTCCCTTCCAACTGAAATTTCTCTGTTCTACTCTATTATGTACTTTGCTATTCTGTATCACATTTACCACCCAAATATCTTTCTTATAAGTAACTTATAAGACTCCAAGTATGCACTGGAAATGGCATGGGCATATAAGGAATATGAAACGTTCTTCCAGGTTGAAATGCCTTTAAAAACAGGAATGATAAAAGTAAGACAAACATTTTCAGAGTATTTGCTCCTGAATTCAACTGGCTGCTAAGCCAGGCACCACTTGTGTTTTGTAGCAACTGTACCTCCAATCTGTGATCTATGATATCTGTAAATGCCTCTACCTCTGCAGAGGAAGGCTAAAAAAAAAAAAAACAACCACCTTGCAAGGTAAATAAAGAACTGCATGAAGTGCATAGAGGGGCTGATGGGTCTTTTCCAGAGGAATCACAGCATCTCAATTACTAACCCAAAATATAGATACTATGATTATAATAACAAGAAAAAGATACAGTTCTTACCACAGGCAGCATCTTAAAAATGTCCTCTGTAATGAGGATAGTCTTTTTACTGTCCACTTCATAACTCATGTTACTTCCCAGTGGGCTGTTGTTTTGAGAAGCAATAAAATTGTGAACTGCATCACAGCAGGAAGCTAATTCTGACCTGCAAAAAACACAAGGAAACAAAACCTGTTCAAAGACAGGCAAATAAGTAGAAAAGCAGTGCTAGAGAACCAGATCAATGAACACCAGTTTGAATTAACTAGCAGCAAAAGGCTACATTAACCTCCTATGATGTCATTTCCTTTGACTTGCTTTGCTAAGCAAATCTCTTTTCAGGGCAAATATTCAGAAACTAATCAGACCAAGAACTGATAACTTTTTTTATGTCTTGGTCTCATTTTCCCACTGAGAAAAAGTTGTAATCAATCTCCTCAATATTATTAATTGCTAAGATTAATATAGAAACAATGAGAGACTTCAGTCCCCAAAGAATTAAAAATGTGATTTTAACCAACATAGAAGAAGTGATTGTAACAAACTAGAAGGATGAAGAAGGAAAAAAAAAAAAGGAAATAAAAGAGAGATGGAAGGTACTGGCAGTGGTACTTAGTGAACATCTAGATGGTTGCAAGCCAATTAATTAATAATTAACTTCTGCGACTGTCAATCACAATTTTCCTGTGCACAGTACCACAGGTGTTAGATTTACATCACAACTTGCACATAAAGAAGACAGCTACCTATGTGCTAGACAAATAGGCTAGCTGCTCCCCAAAACACCTAGCAGAAGTCCTTAAATAAATAAAAATGCAAGCGATTCACACAAACCTTTTGTGGGAGTGAAGACTATCACTCATCTTAGAATTCCTGTTACCTCCAAACTTACAAAAATATTATGTGTGCAAACATTCTACATTATTAAAAGTGAGATGAAGTGAAATGAAATGAAAATATCCATCAGACCTTTGAAATCAGTCCCAAAACACTATAATTCATTTTGCTTTAGGCAACAACGTCCTCTCTGCTGCCACGGGATCTGGTTTTCAGGCTGTAAGGCTGAAATATTCATGGCCAAACATTATGGATCAATTGCTAGGACACAGCTTTCCCATTAGGTGAGATACTAAGAGAACTACTAACAATTCAGAGAAGAAAATACATTTATAAAAGAATTGCCCAGAATTTTGAAAATTCTCAACCACGCTACAAGTTGAGAAGAAAACAAAATTTACCATTAAAGCCAAAGGAATAGAAAAGTTCTATTTCATACAGCTTCGATGTGTAAAGTAAAACAAATTGTTGAAACTAGTTAAATATTAGCAGCCAAATTCTGCCTGAAAGTGAGTTGACTTTGATGGATTAAGACACAGCTAAGTTGCTACATTTTATCAACAATGTAGACAGAGAAAATACAATAATAACAATATTAAAACCAACAAAAATACTAATTATTATTATAAATAATATAAAATATTATAAATAATAACAGTTTCATGTTTCTGAAGAAATTGATGCATAGTCCAGCACATGGAAGAACTTAAAGATTGTGTTTCCCAGAAGACAGAGAATGAACAGGTCTGGTATAGATCAATCTCACTTCTCTTGAAAAAATGGTCAAAATTAGGGGAAAAAAAGCACTTGGGAAGCTTGGTTTGATTCACACATAAAATACCAAAGGAAAGAAAGAAAGAAAAGAGCACCATTTCAGTTGTCAGATGACTTACTGGTACATATTAACCCATTTCGAATACTGAGTTCTAAAACTCCTCCAAGGCAAAGATTCCAGAGGTATGAGGAACACTGGGAAAGACTGAGTGCTGAGATGGCACAGATCTGAAACCACCACACTGGGAGGGTAACGAGGAAATGTCACTCCTAAGAGAGGAACCAGTAGGGTTCAGATTTCCATAAGCTGCATTTGACTGCACACCCTAAACACAGTGATCCCCAGTGCCCTGCTCAGAACTTTAAGGGGCAGAGAAGATCTGTGGCCAATGAAAACCACTAGGTCCAAGGCTGTGGACGGAACTGCGACTATGCTCTGTGGTCAGGAGACACCCACATGGTGAAAACAATTTCTCTGTGTATATAGTATCCTATTTTAAATATATGGCAAAGTAAAAAGGGTGCAATAAGGCAGTAGAGTCAAATTACAATGTCTGGGAACACTGGATGTTACTGAATCAGTGGGTTTTGAATGGAGCACACTTGCTTTTCCTTCTTGTCACTTTTTGCTAACCAGCTCTTTACAATCTTAATACTGCAGCAATAAGAGGACTCAGATCTCACTGTCAGGTCCTAAGGGCATCACCAAGCCTCAGTACTGTCCAGCAGCCTGGGGCTGCCCCTACCCTATCTGGGGTCCAGGACCCTATTTCAATCTTCCAGAGCCATCAGTCGCTGCCCCAGAAACACCACAGCAGGGCCAGTCTCCAGCTGTGTCCATCCTGCTCCCAGGGAGGTGCCCATGCCTGGGCTGCCCCAGTCCTGGCTAGGGGCAGGATGAGCCCAGCTACCAGTTTCTGCTCTGCTGGCCAGGTTGCTGTGTTGGGATTCCACAACCCTGTCCCTCAGGAAGCAGCTGTCCTTCACTGCTCCCTGGCACTCACATGGAAATCATATAACCCTTTATGTCGATTTCCTTGTTTATTTTCTTGAAGCTAAATGAAGCAGGCCTAAACATTATCTGCGTCAACAGAACCTGGACATTCAGAGGAAAAGGAATAATGCCAGAATATTCCTGTCAACTTCAGTAAAACAGCTCTTTCGTGTGTGATGGCTACCAGACTCCAAAAAGGCAAACTGATAACAGATCCCATTCATTAATAGGGATGACATGTTTTTGCTTTTTATTACTCATTCCACAAGAACCTGTGCTTCAATAAAAGCAGAAACAGTATAGAAGAAAAACAGATATCAGAATTAATAAGAAAGTAATATTTTAAATTAATATTATGGATTCACTCAGGAATTAAAACAGAGCCAAGCTAGTCCAGAAACACAGTAAGAACAAGAGAATACATACTGAGCAATGACAAATATTCTTAGAGCATCCATGCTAAATTTGGTGGTAACAATAGAAACATTTTACTTAGATCAAATTATGACACAGAATCCCACTGTGCTCAAGCATCCCTGTACAGAGCTCCAGTGGGAATGCATGTAAACTGCAGCCAGCAATATCCACGGCAGCGTATTCAGCAATCTGTTCACACAGGATTTTGTACAAGCTGTGACAAGTGGTAATCTAAATCTGACAGCAAACAGTGAGGAAGGGGTAGAGACTGGGCAGTTCAAGCAATCTATTACTGCAATTGCATCAGAGTATTAATGTCATTCCCATGTTCTGTCAGGAGGTGACAATTCACTGAAGAGCATTTACTTCATAAGATTAACACCTGTATCCTACAAGGGCTCTGTGTGAGGAGTTGCAAAGTCAACACAACATCTTAACTTGCATCATGTCACCTGGGGAGATGGTGGGATAACAAACAATGGTCAAAATCTTCACAGCACGAAATAGTAGTTTTTCTTAATTGACTAGAGAGTGATTCACATTGTCTGTTCTGACTAGGAGATCTCTGACTAGGAGATAACTGTGAGATATGGAAGCTGCTCTTGGAAGATAGGATGCTGCTATGCCAGCAGGGCATCCATCTCCTACTTTCCAGAACACAAATGTAGCTTACAGTAGGGAGTTTTAAGTTCCAGCTTTTATCAGAGACTGTGAAGTTGTCCTGGGACAAAGGGTGTTTATTATCCAGGCATGACATGTCCAGACTGAAGGTGATGCTTGAGCTGAAGTACCCAAGTTTTGTAGAGCACTAGCTTGGCAAAATACCTCCTCTGTAGCAGAGGTTATTACTGGCAGTTTCTTATTTGGAGAAGCCTTTTCCTCCAATATTTCTCCTGCAGGGATTTGGAAGCTGAGTGATATCTAGGAGTTATTTTTAAATCCTGCGGCATAACTCCAAACACAGATATTTCTTCTGCCAAGATAAGCAGAAAGGGAGTTGATTGCATTATCTAGAAGTCACTTGGAATAAATGAGGAAAAAACCATTTTGACTGGCAATACATATCTCATAGGACTGAGTAAGTACAGTCATGAAAATCTTGGTAACCTAAGCAGAGGGGTATGCTGCATTTGTCTGGGAAGTTTTGATCACATTAGAAAATACAGAGTCATACACAGTTACACTGAAGAACGTTTTTTGTTGCTCAGCATACACTTGCACTGATTTTTTCCTTTCGTGGCTGAAGGATGTAGCACCCAAGTTTGTATTGTTGTTCGTCAGGAACAGAATTTTGAGCCTACGGCATTCAAATAATTTCTTCAGTTTCATGGTCACTGAGACCTTATGAAAATCCTGATTTCTTGAAGCAAGTTACCAAAATTGTTTTGGCTTGTGAGACAAGCCAAATAATGTTATTTTCCAACTGCTATGCCGTTTTTCCATGCTGAACTGCTTGCGGTAACAGAGGGCTGTTGCCTTGATTACATGCTTCCAAACTTTTCTGCATAACAAACACTTCATATAGATAGTCCACTGTATTTAGTGGAATACACATATTCTAAATATGCTGATATAGTTTGTTTGCAGCTCCTGCAGTTGCTCTGTAGCCAAGATAGCAGCAAAATCAGCTACCTCGGTTCTGTGCGAGTTTGAATTTATGCATTTTGGCTGATTCCAGCCTTCTGAACAAGCTGCATGTGCCTGCTGACAAGTCACAGTGTGCACACATCCTGAAGGTACTGCAAACACCTCAACACCTTCAACAATTCAGTGTGGACCAGCCACAAGGGCTAAAACAATCAATGGTTATTGAAGATTTAGCATTCTCTCTCAGCTGGTTCAAAAGCCAGCACTGACCTTACTCTGAGTGATATGGGAAGAATCTATAATGAGAGTGAAATCAGTCTTTATGTAAAAAGCTTCTGCAGTTTAAAAACTTCCCATTCTTCCAAGCTTTTTCCATTGAAAATGCTTCAGTATGACACCAGTGCCTGTGGATTTGTGGCCTGAAGGCATTTGTCATTGCTGAGAACAGTGTGAAATATTTCACTGTTGTTACGCATTGGACTAAACTGGGGTGGGAGGAGCAGAAGTATCAAAATAGTCAAGAAGTTTAAAATAGTAGATGCTCAACTGTCCTTTAAGACTATAGTGGGAAGAGCAAGGAAAATAGTTTTAATTTGCTCTAAAGAAACCTTAAGTTCACTATTAGGAAACACATTGAAAGAAGTTGCCGAGACAAGGTGCAAAATTTCAACAACTGGATTATTTTAATAGTGATCAGGACAAACTTTTTTTCAATAATGGTGTAAATCTGTTTGTTTTTACATCATCATTTGCAAACATCTATAAAGTGAATGTTTGTTAGCAAGAACAGTATCGTATCAGTCCTGTTATAATGCACCGGTGCATTATCCATACCAGCAATGCTTACATAATCTATATCCTTGTGGATTTCCAGTTACACTAGACACAAAAACATCACATAAAAGAGAACCCAACACAAATTAAAACTAGCAAATATTTGAACTGTAACTCCTGTGAGCTAAGTGGACTTCACAGCTTGTAAGGTCATTTGAACAAAGAGCAAAGCATTCAAGAGACAAAAATCTGTGGATTACTACAAACCAGAAAAAGCTTTATGCTTGCTTAATAAGCAAACACAAAAGTTTGTTTAGTTTGTTTTAATAGTTTACCTAGCTTGGATATTTGTAATCATTAGTTCATGTAAGTTACTGTGCTGTACATGTGAAGACATCAAAGACCTTGAGGTTTCATACTGCAGAGACTGTTGCAACAGTAGAAGAACCCACAAAAAATTCCACTGTATAACAGCAAAATTTCAAGTGCACAACTACAAGCAAGAAGACTACTTTTTATCTATCTCCACTGCTGTATTATTTTATAATAAGCAAGTAATTACCTTATTGTATTGCACTGGGGGCTATAGACAATGATACAGGTTTCTCCAGGCGCTTGTCAATCCAAGTCAATGTGTCAAAGTGGAATAAGTCATATTATGACATATTCCAAACTTTAGGAAAAGAGTGATTAAAACTGATATCTAAAACAGAACATGTTGAAGGGGAATGCTACACTGACAGTCCTTGAACTGCCTAAAAATGAAGTAACATCATAAATGTCTAAGACAAAGAAAGCCAAAAGGGTTGAATCTGAAATCAAGGCTGAATATGTAAAAAGTGTAATAAAACTTTCAAACCGAAGACTATTTAAAGAGTATGCCATGAAGACATAATTAGCTCAGAATGATCCAAAATTAGATTCTCTTTATAGGAATCCTCCATCCTTTAGAAAAGTATATAATAGTCTGTAGACCGATTAAAAGACTCAAGTATTTCTTCAAGCTGTCACTAATTACTATCTCTCCACCCATCTTTTTCTCTCCTGAAATAAAATATGTCTTTGAATATATACTCATTATTTTACATGTCATCTATTAAATCTGTGCAGCAAATGCACTCTTAATTGCTCTACAGTCTGAGTTCTGTGTACTTTCATGTAAACTGGAAGATTTCAGAGATTACAGCAGAAATATTGATCTGTTAGTGTTAGAAAAACTATTGATTATGACGTGGTGCAAGCTTATATAAGCATAAATTGACCTTGCAGTGTGTTTTATTTGTGTTTCAGCTGGGGTTCATTGCAGTACACAGATGTGATAAGCAACACTGTTATATGGGTTAGAGTGTAGCTTGCAACAAAACTAATCTCTTCAAGAATGGGGATTCTATAAGCTGCAGGAATGTTTAACACACACTTTTGAGAAGAGATATTAAAGTGGGAAAAGGGTAATAGAGGTCAAGTGGAATAAAAAAGAAGATGGAAAGTAACAGGACTAGGAAAATGGTTGATCTTTTAACTATTTTTTACTCTTTTTTTAAGACTCTGTCCTTTTTTAAAGTAATGTTCCTTTAGAAAAGAAAAAAAATTAAAATATTTTGGTTAGGGGCAGCTTTCTGCCAACTAGACTGCAGCATAACATGAGAAATTTTAAAACTGTGTTTTATACCTAGGGATATCCTTCTCCTTCATTATGAGATACAAATAAGGTTTTTCTGGAATGGTCTTTTCATGGGGAGAGGGCCCAGTACCCATAGCTCACTATTCCAGTATGATACCACTCCTGAAGTGCTGCTGCATTGCTTTGACAGGCTTCAAACTCAGTCAGACAGACAAAAACACAATGCTCAGAGGTTTCTCTGAAACTCAGCACCTGCTCAGCCTTTCTCCCCTCATTCTGAGGCTTAACTATTTTGTAGCTTTCTGCAAAAACTGGAGTTGCAACTATTTTGAAAATCTGCAGAATATTTGATAACATTGGTGTATAGCCCAAATGAGAGTAAATTACGCTTAAAAGTCTGTAAAGCAGAGAGATGTGCAAGTGTACAAAAACAATTACAGCTGGCACTTAATTGGGCTCTGTAATTTGTTGCAGTAATGAAATATTTCTTTAAAGTGGAAAACCTTTGAAGAGAATACTAATGTAATAATTAATATTCAGGTTACCTAGGGAACTTGAGACTCTACTGACTGTAGCTAGAGATCCTTTGCAGAGCAAGCTACCCAGCACAGCTTTTTTTCCTACAGCTTTAAGGATAATCCTTCCAGGCAGCTGTGAGATTATCTTCTCCACTTGTCCAAGTTTGTACCAAGTTTCTCTCTTACAGACAAGAAGAACTCCAAGGACTTGTTCTGTGTAAAACAAGTTAGAGCTGACATAAATCTGAACAGGGAAGAAGAATTCAGGTGAGCTTAGAAACAAAGGCATAATACAAAGATGCTAGATGACTGAAGAGCTGCAAAGAACAAAAGGAATTTTAAAAAGGTCAAGAGAAGAAGAATTTTATAAAGGAAAAGTCACGTAACATATAGTTTTCTATATGTCCCTAGCAGTAAATGTTAGAGAGAAGGCTCCCAAACCCACTGTTAGCAGGATGCTACTTACACCACTCCTGTAATAATGACTGACTGCGGGGCACAATAAATCTTAACCAGATTTCAAGAGCAATGAACCAAGTGCTTGCACTTGCTCTTCTGAGGGCAGCCTATATCTGGCAATGCTGATGTCACCATTATAGACACTAAAATAAGTGAAATGCCAGGAGTCTAGTTCCCTGACACAGTCTGGACAAAAATCAACCACAAAAGAGTGACTGTGGATATGGGAGATATTAAAGAAATCACGGCTTGCGCTTGCTTCCTGGTCCTTCTTGATTTTGAGAAATGCAAGTGTAAACATCATATAGCTGTCAAGAACCAGTGAGCACTGCCAGATAGCAACCTAGCTAAGAGCATGTGAGCCTGCACAGCAGAGCAGCTTTAGAGGGAGCCAGCTGGGAAAGGGCAGCCCTCGGACGACAAACGGACACATTTTGCACAGCTGCATGACAAAGCTGAGCCAGGTACTAGAGGAGCAGCCTGGAGTCCTGCACTTTACTCTCCAACAGCGAGTTGGCAAGAACACTGTAATTTGTGCCAGACATGGCTGTCAGCTATAACCCTTTTGCCAAATAAAAAGACAAGTATTTCTTTCCTGAATTGCAAGTCTAATTTATATTCTTTTATTTGGCCTGGATCTGCTGGGAGAGCAGCTAACAATGAGAACGGATGTGTACTCCTTGGCACACAGTGCTGTCTTCTAGGAACAGGAGTTACTGGCTTAGATCACATATTCCTTCACTCCACTAGCAGCATGACGGAAGCCAACAGCGAAAGCTGCAAAGGAAACCACAGGAATGCTTCTCTGAAAAATTAACTACCCAGGAGAAGCTGCTCTTGAACCTTATTA
This sequence comes from Prinia subflava, assembly GCF_021018805.1. NCBI lineage: Eukaryota > Metazoa > Chordata > Aves > Passeriformes > Cisticolidae > Prinia > Prinia subflava. The sequence goes on from NC_086247.1 coordinate 133,700,617, forward strand.
ATTAGAGGTTAGTTTATGCCCTGAAGCATAAGACATTAAATCCCTTATAAATATGCATGCCTGTTCTTCAGAACTTCAGGATAATAGAGAGATGTCATAAAATTGACACTGTGCCCGAGAAGCATCTAAGCATTCACTCCATTTAACAGATGGACAAACAGGAAAAGAAGTCAAGCAGCTTCACCGCAGTCTTGTCAGCAGGCAGACTTCTGGTGGCACTGGCAGGTGAATAATGTGACACAGGCAGCTTCAGGTTTCTCCTGCTGAAGGTGGCTGGCTGTAGTACCCAATTCCTGCTGCACAACTCCTCAGAGATTAATTTCCTCTTCTGCAAATGGGTGTGTTTATCTACCTACTTAATGAGATTTTCAAACTGTATAATATTTGTATTACATAGCTATTACTGACACTAGGCTAAGTCAGAAAAAGGAAGAGATCTACTGCCCAGGGATTATTAATTCATTTATTTCACTACAACTCTAGAAACTTTTTCTCCCCCATAGCTCCGTTAATGCATCATTTCTCAGCTAATGTGCCCTTCCAAAGCTAGTTGCAGGCTTAAGTCTGATAAATAAGTCTGGGAGTGCTGGAGAGGTTTAGCCAGTAAATTTTATATGAAACTTGGTTTTCTTCTTTAAATCTTTTTTTTTAAAGACTGTATTGACCAACTGCTAAGAGCCTTGAAAATCTCCAGTATGGTCATAGATTAAGGACAACTGCAAAATTTTAATACCCTATTTCCAAAAAACAATAGAGAAGACTGCGAATGAAAAAAAAAAAAGACTTATGCAAAAGCACCCATCTTTTGTAAAATAATCATTCACAATGCCCCACCACTCCTTAGATTTCAATGGAAATCTTTGATGACATCAAATCAGATCAATTTCAGGAACAGAACTCATAGTGCTGTCATCAGAATTGCAGCACGGGTTATGTACATATTAACTAGCTAATACTCCAGCTAGTTTGGACGTTAAAAACCAAGGAAACCATAACAGCATAGCCCTTGAATGTCCATTCAGTAACAAGTTTGTCCAGCCTGAGCTGAACCGTGGATTTTAAAAGAGGGGTTTTGCTTCATATTTGAGCTAAATTAAAGCTAGTAAGATTGCATCAATGCACATAAAGTCTACTTTTTTTTTTTTTTTGGTGGCTTAGTGCATCCCACAGTTTTATCTTTTGAATTTTTCCAGTTTGATCATTGGTTGCATAACCCACCTTTACTACTTATGACCCCAGCTCTTTGCTGGAAGCCAAAGACAGCATGAGGAACAGTAAGCATCCTGCACTTAAAGTCCAGTTTCACGTGATGTTTTGCATGTTTGATTCCCATAGGCCTAAAAGATGTAGAAGCTGGCCCAGTGGAGGGGAGATTGTATAAGCAATAAATTAAGAACTCAGGCTGGACCAAGGAGTGGCTACTGTGCCACTGATTCAAACACCCAGTACAGCAGGAGCAGCACCAAATAGCTGGTACATGGTGGCTGGTCCGTTTGGAAGGAAGTTTTAAAAACAATAGACTGGAAAACAAAAGGCCCAAATGTAGCAGGGTGAGGAGCAGGTGAGAGCAGCTTCATTGCCTGTCAACTCTGTGCAAGACACTTGCCTGTTCTGAAATGGAATGTGCTGCTTTACAGCTCCTTATCATGCATGATAGCTCTGCACAGCTACGGCCTGCCTGAGTCAATACAAAGTTTCTTTAACTCCTGGCTCGGCTTTGGGAAACACCATTAGTCAGTTGTGATACACAGCAATTTATCTTGCACAAACCGCTTTGCCTTGCCCCTCCCTCCCCCCTCCACATACTTCTTCCAAAAGGATCATGCTGAGCATGTGGATATTAAGCTCTCAATGCTAGTTAACTCCAAAGAGTTGGAAGATAGGTCAGGCTATTTATTTTAAACAATCATGACAGAATCTTTAATTCTGATCCATGTAAAAATGTAATTCAAGAGAGCTTTTTTCCCTGGAGAAAACAAGGATGGCACAGCGAAGCTGTTCTTTAAAACCAGCATGATTTCCAAATGAGAGTTTAGGCTTTTCAGAGCTCACCATCCCTACTGAGCATGTCCCTCTGTGCCATCCCAATCAAGGACAGATGGAATCACATGCTGCCATGCTCAGGGGCCATGACATGCAGTGACAAACCTAATGAGTGCCTTGGGCACTTCTGTAATACATGCAATAGTCTTGGGGTAAGGAACACACTGCTTCATTACAGCCTTTTATCAAAGTGCCAGTTCAGATGGACAAAATAACATTATCAGTACTTCTTTAACACTGTAGGCTTTATGTCACGAATATTTTAATTCATTCTAATTAAGTTAGTTTACTACTCATGATAGTGAAGATAGATGAAATTATTTCTGTAGCTCTTTTATTCTACTCAGTTTGCACAGCTTAATTCCAACAAACAAGAAGAACCCAAGCATCAAAAAATTCATAGAAATGACTACAAGCAATACAAAATTACCTGTTTAAAAGGGAATATTAAAATTTATGGCTTGTTAGAAAAATCTAGGGTAAACAGTTTTTCTAAATGAGACAATGAAAATTACCTGAATTTTGAAGATTCTTCTGGTTTCCTTACCCAGGTGCAGTTCTGCAGTTTTTTGACTATGTGAAGATAATAATCTTCTGAGTACCTAAAAAAGGAAACAACATCAAACAGTAGAATATATATGTGTGTATATTTAGAAACAGTCTCTAAAAACATTCAAATGATGCATTTATTAATAATAATGTGCATGGTGCATATATAATAGATTGCTTTTAGAACTCCATGACCTATTTTATTTTTGTAATTTGTAACAGCACTATCCTCATTTAACTAGCACGACCTATTAAACATCTCTTCTTAGTACTGGTGTACCAATGAATTTCAGAAACTTTCAAAAGTGCATGTGGTTCAAACTTACATAACTGACCAAAAATATTTTGAAGTTATTAGACAGCATCTCAAGTGTAAAATTCCAAAAAAAATATAAATATTTCTCTTGTAGCTGGTGGTTTAAACCTTAAACGTGTTTTGGAAAGTGGCTCTTGCAGGCCAAGATGGAACATAACACTTCTTATGCCTTTTCTTTCACTTATTTTATAGAGTCCCCAAAGCTCAGTCCTCTAAAGACAATAGTGCAATATTTACAGATGTAAACTTTCCTTTAAATTGTCTCTAAAATCCAACAATCTGCTATTTTATATGATCCAGAACTTTGGTTACATTGCTACATATAACCAAAGAGCTCTCTGCTCTTGCAAATCCATTCAAGAGATTTTAATTTGTTCATAAGTGAAATACTTTGTAACAAGCAAATCAAAAGAATGAAGACATTGTTTGCTTTTATGTTCAGTGTTACTACTTCTCCCATTTGTGCCTGGATCATAATACAGGTTTTTTAAGAACACTAAGTGACTTCTAATAACAAGGGGAGTAGGATGAAAGGATAGTATGGATGCCATGACTAAATTCTGTGGGACTCAGGTCTCCATACAAGATCTAACTTGCACTATTTTCAGAAAAATAGCTTAGTGTTTACCCAAACAAACATGAGTTTATTCATGCTGTCACTTAGAAGCATCTAATTTGAACAGTTTTACAAGAGTTGGGATGGCAAGAAAAGTCACTTATTTACAAGTGGAACATGAGCATTGACAAAAAGCAATATATAAAAATACTGGTGGTTGCAGCAGCAGAGGTCAGTTACCTGAAAGCTTCCTTCTCTCTGCTCCATATTTGAAATACACAGATTGATTATTTCCTGAAAGTACTGCAGTTGCTAGAGGTAACTCATTTATCTTACCCCGAGTAAAATCATGTCCAATTCCCACATGAAAAAATAAATTATAACTTTAGGAGGGATGCTGCATTAAAACTGGTCTCTGGCTTCAAGTTTGCACCTGTGACATGTGCAATTTTCATCCTCCACACTTAGCAAACTCTCAATTGAACTAGAAGATTGTGACTAAACTGATTCTACTGAGCCTTTCACAACTCAACTTTATCAGCAGAAGCAGGAAAAGAAAAAACTAGTTTTATTGCAGCTGTAGCTGATGTGACCTGTTGCAGCACATCCTTCCTCCTTCCTGTCCAGCTCCCTTGTGTCACTATGGGTACCTATCTGACTCCACCTCTGTTTTCCTTTTGCCAGGTTTTGCACTTGTCAAATGCCTTCACAGGCCACTTTTACTACCAGGGCAATAATATAATCCAGAAGAAAACAGATATGCATATACATTTTCTTCTTCCTTATTGTGTTAAACCAGGTAAGAAAGACTTCATCTAACACCACCGCCAGTATAAGTAAAGAGTGATTGAAATGGATGAGCAGGGATCAAGGCCCTCCTATTTTGGCAGCTGCCTGCTGGTATGTTATCAGCCTTGGAACTGCAGCCAGAAAAAAATGGAACTACCTTCCTGCTGAAGCTGATACCCAAACTGAGTCACCATGGGGTCAGACAAGTATCAGCAGCAGTGCAGGGCAGGGAGTGTTTGTGAAGATGAGATAAAAACACAAGACCAAAATAGCCTATTCTGACATTGAATAACTCATCCGGTTTCATTACTTAATCTAAACAAGAAATCACTCTTTGATGCTTGGACTTGCAAAGAAATTCCAGAAATTAATAGGATCACAGACCATGAAGTTACTCAGGCTACTGTTATCCAGGAAAAAAAATAGAAAAAATAATTCTAGCCTAAAGATATTGAAAAGATGAAGATCAGAGTCAGAAAAGAAACAAAAAATTACTGTCTATTCAGAAAGAAATTGCATGGACTGACAAGTTCTTAGCAAGTTACAGGGAAACATTTGGTAGTGAGAAGAATGAAAGCATCATCCATAAAGCTAGTTCTGAGACCTCATACAAAACATAGGCACCCACTGTCAGAAACCGTAAGGGCCTTCTCATACTTGTAACAAAATGCACTTAGGGTAAAAACACGAATTGCAAAGCCAGAACACTGCAGCCTTTCCACAGCTGTCTCTGCTGAATGGACTTGCTCTTGATTGGAGGTATCCAAGCTCACCAGCTCACACAGAAAAGCACCATTTCCAGGTCCTTACAAGTCAGAACACCACCTCTGCTCACCTCATGCATCCAATTTACCTCTTCCTGTGACTTACAAAGACCCTCTGGACTGTCAGAACTTATCTTTACCAGCTGGCACAGTGCTGCAGGCAGCACAGACATCCCAGCACACTGTCCCAGGGGACAGGAGCTCCCAACTGTGGCAGCTCTGCAAAGGCATCTGCTCACATCAATAAAAGGTTTCTATGAGATGAACTCCAATACAGACAGTATTATTATTCCTAGAAATAATTTTTTAAAGGCTCAACATGAAGCTCTGGGATTTGCTGCAGCTGGGTTTACAGCTCAGAAAACTTTGTTTTCCTCTCAGAAAGCCAATTTTAGCATTTTCTGCTTTAAAGGAGGCTTGGGGATTCACTCCTGCAAAGGAAACAATTCATGTTATCAGGGAATCATTCCATGACTCTGCTAGAACCCAGACAATCATCCTCTCCACTGTTCCATTTTAAAGAGCTGGCACATTACATATATTTCCACTGGCACCCAGGAGCCTACAGCACATATTCACTGATGCTAAAAGGGTTTTATTATTAAGTAAAAAAAAATCTCAGGTAAATTGAGCTATAAAAATACTTGGACAACACAATAATTACAGTGTTGAGAAGAGTGAATGAATGAATCATGTTTTGTTTTGTCCTGTTTTTGTCTGTCACCTGCACCACAACCACTATGCTAATTTGCTGTCCTAGGAAACTTACACTAAATGAGCCTGACTGACAACATCTGTAAGGCTTTTTTTTTTTTCTTTCCCCACAGTATTTTTTAGGTAAGCAGTGACCTCCTATGTTAACTGCGGCAGCCAGGGTGGAATTACTATGCACTGACATTCAAAGCACTGACAAAGGATTAGTATCTTCTAATTTTTGGCAGATATTTAAAGGACAACAGCAAGGACAAAAGTGTTGAGAGACTATGGAGACAACAAGTAAAATGTCAGAACAGAGAGATGCAGTCTCACTGGTTATTTGCTAAAACTAAACACCAACTTGTAAAAAAAGGTATTTAAATTAGAAGGAAGATTAAGCAACAGGAGTGAAAAAAGGACACATTTCTACTTGGCGGTTTATGCTCAAGACAGAAACAAATAAAAAGAAAAACTATGGCATGAAATGCAAAATAAGGAAAGGCTCTGTTCTGCCTTTGAACACTTTAATACTACCTAAAATAATATCAGTTTTACAAGCCCGCAGGAGATTGTACATGAGGCTTGCTCTAGAATAAAAATGGAAAAATGCTAACAAAACTCAGCATTTCAGGCTCTTTTGTCACCACCAGTACACACCTGCTATAATAACAATATCCCACTTACATAGCATTTCTTACTATCAAATTATTTGACAAGCTTTAAATTAGTAATTTTTTTCTCTTTCTTCCAACTTAAGAGGCAAGAGTGTCCAGGATGCCCCTGCAAGTCCAGAATTGCAATATAAAACATTACTATACCACATCCATGGGTCACACCTTGAAAAAGCAACAAAATCTCTGCAGGTCCTCTCAGTGAAGGTCAATAGCTGCAATATTCATGGCAAAAAGCAATCCCCTTGCTCATTATTTCCAAGCATTTGTTTCTCTTCCTACCTGCCCAATTCATCTTCTGCCTCATTAAAGGGTACAGCCCCTTTCTCTTTAACCACAGAATAAAGGTCTTGTAAAGGTCTTTGTAAAGTTTCTCCCATAATCTCAGCTCCAAAATGTTTTCAATATGAAGAGCTCATCTCAAAAGACTGAAAAACTTTGCAATGTGTGGGATAAACAACAGTACTTATATTGCTCTAAGTGGATTTTGAAAGCAATACAGTGACTGCTGTTCCTTCCCTTGGTATTAATCACTGAAGTTTTCAGTCAACTGCATTCTTTGACCTCTGCCAGTCTATGTTTCAGCTCTCACTATCAGTGCATCAATAACATAGTGGATAGTGGTCTAGCACCTTTCAAAAGAATAAAAACTTCAATGATAGTGCTGCTGAAAGAGGTGGGATATTGATAGGAGAAGAGGTGGTAAAGAAGGGGAAAAAAAGAATAAATAAACAAAAGAAGAGTAAGAGCAAAGACAAAATGCTGGAAATATGATGACTTAAAAAGAGGTGAAAGATCTTTAAATGCAATAAAAAAGTGAAGAAGGGGCAGAAAAGACAGAATAAGTTTTCAAATCATAATTTAATGTTGTTTTGGCATTAACGAAAAATTTGACCTTGCCAGTACTTTGAATAGGGAAAGGTATATAATTATTTTTAACTCACCTTTTGTTTCTCATTCCATTTCTCTTCCCAAATGGAGGGGAGTGGAGAGCGAAGCTCCCAATTTTAAAGACAGCACGGCACCATCCATTTTAAGCTGCAACTCAGTACTAATGGGAAGCCTTTCTGACTTACAATGTTTTATTTATTGGTGCATCCATATAGGAAAATATGTTACATGTCAAAAACAATGGCTGCTTCTCCCCTTTTCACTTTGGAAAGTGACAAGGAATTTGAGCAGGACTGATATCAAAGTTGGATTTTTCTCCATGCCAGAAAAATATAGAACAGCAAGTCGAAATCCAAAGTTAATTTGGGGTGGTTTTTTGCAATGTGTCTAAAATTAGACTGTTAGTTTCCTGTGGACTCGTTATCATAATACAATCATGCCACTAACCACCAAGTCTTTATACTAGTACATCTCCAAACTTACTCTAGTCAACAATGCTGAACAGAATCATTAACTAAAGCTGCTCATAACAAGGAGGAGTGTCCACCACACAGGGAAAAGACATTCAAAAATGAAATTATACCCCACACTTCCCCTCAATATTTTTGTCAGTAACTTGGAATGTAATGTTGCTAACTGACAAGAAGTCTTGTATTGTGAAAATAAGATAGCTGAAATCCCACCTCGAATAAATCTTATCCATGTAAAAGAAAAAATGCAGCAAACCCTGGCTGAACAAATTCAGTTTTTGGTTGTATAACCCCACATTAATAAACCAAAAATTATGTAAAAAAGGACAATCTTACCGTTCTATTTAAAACAAACAAAGCAGAAAGGACAGCAAACACTTACCTTTTCTTCTTGATAGATGATGACAAAATGTTGTCCTGAATTGCCTTACATTTTGAAGTCTGTTCAAACTGGTAAATTCCATTTTTATTAAGAGTTGTTCTGTGAAAAGGGAGCAGAAGGAGAAAAAGCAATAAACTTTAAAAGAGAGAACATACTCTACCAATGTTGTCACATTTACTTTGCTATGACAGTAAGATTAATAACCACTGATTTAGCTGAAAACATTACCAAACAAATCTTATGGACTTCTATTGTGAAGCTCCTGTTACTAACAGAGTTTGCTGCTAGGACTACAAAATATTTAATTCTTTAAAATAACTCTATTTCATAGTCTGAATTATATTTTCCACTTTACACTGTAATCAGCAAATATAATTTAAAAAAATAAATGAAATGGAAAGCCTCTTGAACATTAAGTTTTGAAGATATTTAAAATATTCACTAGTAAAATATTTAGCAGATGTGATGTCCTAAAATTGTTGATGAAATGCAATATTCAGAATGAATATAATATATACAGGAAACACCACAGGTGAAGCAGATCTTTGTACTTTAACCTTAACTTACTGACTCCAGCATAATACTTCCTGCCTTGTTTATTCTTTATTCACATAGAAAGAACAAATATTTGTAAAAGGAACCAAGGCAAGTGCCAGATAGTAATCTTTAATTCCTGTCTTTTTTTTCGCCAAACTCCTGTGTGGTCCTCTTGCTCTGGGCAGCCCTTCTAGGAGACTGAGATGTAAATTAGTAAATGATCGAGATAGAGGTCTTATTCCATTTGCCTCAGTTCATCCTGTATCTAGGTCCAATCTCATACAAGCACTCTTCTAACATCAGCCTTCCACTCTGTGGACTGCCATTTATCATAAAGATTCATCCTCTGGCATTATATTCCCTGCCCCTCACCACGTTACTCCCTGCCACCTCCCCCTCTTTTGTATTTCTTTCCACTGATTCACTGCTTACAGAGCCCTTGGACATTGCAGCCTATTTGTCCAAACCAGAAGTAGAAACACAGAAGACAAGAGACACGGTGTGCTGCTCCTGGAGAACAACTGGAACATCTCTGTACAGAGGCACTCACACACAAAGATAAAGGGCCTTCCTGCTTAGCACAGAATGCACTGTGCTTCTGAACCATCACTGCTTTTACTGACAAGGACCAAAACTCCATTGCCTTCACCTGCCACAACATGGAGGCCCTGCAGCAACAAGATTTCTGACAAGCTGATTTTGAAGATCTTGCTTGGGAAAGATGCCATTTCAAGCTATAGAACAGCTGAGGTTGGAAGGCATCTCTGGAGGTCATCTAGTCCAAACTCCCTGCTCAGCAGGGATACTTAGAGAGGGTGAGCAAGGACTGTGTCCAGATGCTTTTGAATATCTCCAAGCACAGAGACTCCAGAACCCACCTGAGCAGCCTGTGCCAGTGCTCAGTCACTTACAGTGAAAAAGTGATGCCCGATGGTCAGAAGGTGTTGCAGCAGCCCTCTTGTTAGAGAGTAGGAACAAGACGAGACATAGATTTCTTGCTTATCACAGCATGAAAAGGGTCCTGGTTTATTCCTTTTTACAGATTAGCCATCCTAACTCCACCTATTCACCAACTCCGTCTACAGCAAGTCCTTGCTGTAGGTTTCCCTTGCAGCCTCTGACTGCTGGTTACTTCCTGCTAAGCTATGACTGTATGTATTTGTTTGCAGACTCTGAATGCAGGCTCTTACCTAGCTAGACTATGACTGCAGGTTCCAACAGTAGGTTCTAACTGCAGACCCAGACTGACCTCACAGCAGTCATTCTCTCTCCCCAGAATCCTTCTTCATCATGATTTCCCCTCACCAGCTAACCCACTCCCTTTTACCACACTTAACTTTATTGAATATAGCTGTGACTCATCGGGAGCAAAGCTGTATTGGGTAATTAACACAGCTATTACTTATTCGGGGTGAGGTCACCTGTATTCCCTTCTCCTACAAGAGGGAACCTCCTGTGTTTCAGTTGGTGCCCACTGCCTCTGTTCTATCACTGAGCACCACTAAGGAGAACTTGGCTCCATTCTCTTTGCACCCTCCCTGCAGGAATCAATAAGGTCTATCCCAAGTCTTCTCCTCTTAAACACTTCAGATGAGAAGACTCACTGGAGAAGAATAAATGCTTGTTTATTTTGCTATTGAACTGACTCTCATGATCATAGCTGACAGGGAAGGAAAGAACCACCTTTCTTTTTCTTTCCATTGCCCATGAATTTTCTACAGACTCAGCCACCCCTAGTAGGAATTCCCATAGGATGTAGGCTGCAGAGGAGTGAGAACAGCTCTCTTTCTTTCTTCCCACCACCAAGAAATTCTTCCCAGTATACACTTAGTGCCCCTGAGAAAGTATCCAATCTTTATGCCCCTTATTGAGGACAACAGTAAGCCAACACAACATAAACCTCTACCCTTTTAGTTCTGCAGTGACTTCAACAGATAGTAAAAGCTAGCACTGCCTACTAAGAGCTCCGTGGCTGTCTTTGCATGCAGCTCTTTATCTCATTTTTTCTCAAGGAGTGAAATACAAATAGCAGAAGGTTCTCAGAGCACACAGTTCAGAGCAAACAACTCTCACATAGTAAGAGCTAGCGAATATTCTGCCTACAAAATTTACATATACAGGTTTCTTGCAGCTTGCTATGAATGGTTCTGTCTATGCAGAAAAACCAGGTAGGCCCTCTACAGTTCTCAAACAAATTTAGTTAGCACTAGATCCTGCTTCTTCTTGCTTGCTTCTTTAACTCAGTAACCTCAAATGATTATTCTGCAGCTGCAGCTTGAAATAAGAGAAATGACTCCAGACAAAAGTTTAGCTGCCTAACCAGCATCTTAAAAAAAAAAAAAAAAAAGCACTCCTGATATAAGCTAAGTGTATGTTACTGCTGCAAATAAGTCTTTCAAATAAGTCTTTCATTGTAAGTAAAACCTAGGATGTTGGATGCTGATTTGACAAGTGGCCCCAGCCCTTCGAGCCACAGCTGGCCAGAAGAGACCCTGTCTAATAAGTGAAAGTTGCCAGGATGACCAAGCCAGAGCAGGCAGTTAGGTTTGATCAGCTCCCTCCGAGGTGTGTTAGAAGGCAGCAGCAGAGCACCAACATTCTGTCACAACTCTGTGCAGACAACCATTACAAGTCCTTACAGTTTCCTATTAATTTATGTGCTGAGATCTGTGGGGCAATGAATAAATATTCTCTCAAGCTTTACTCCACAGACTTGCAGTCCTTTTAAATTCGTAAGATCAACACAAGCAAGTTGCCTCATTTTTTAATACGTAATTGTTTTTTATGCATGCATTTTCAAGACTTGAAAAATTCAAAAAAGAGGAAATCCAAGAAAAAGAACAAAATAAATCCCTATTCTGTTTTGTCATTAAAGCTTCACAGTCACTTTTATAGCCACATGATAGATCACCAAAATGAGTCTTCTGTGGCTTTCTACATGTAAAATTTACTCAACGCTCTTTATGTGGTGCAAAAGGTACAAGATTAAAACAATTTATTTGCAAGAGATGTAAACAATGACTCATTCCATTAAAAGTTACATTTCTGAATTTTTGTTTCACTGTCAGAGTGGCCTCAGCTTCACATGACTGAAATCTTTTTACATTTAGATAAAAATGGTTGTGCAAGAGGTAGTCCAGACTTCTACTGCATTATTCATGGCAAAGTTGTGCAGACATCAGACCCAGATTAAATTTCTGCTCATTTCAGATAATTGTGCAAGGCAACATTTACCATTAAATGAATTTACCTGACCTAGTGGATGACTGTCTTTGTTCACTACTTAGAGCTGCACTACAACTTCTGCAATGAAATCAGAAAACGTGCCTAACACCACAGATACCAGGCTACATTCAACTAATTCCATGAACTATTAAGCTAAATGAGAACTTGAAGTAGAAACATGCTGTTGGCTTGAACTCATAAAACTGATGATACAGGGAAATTTCAGCTGTATTCCCCTTAGGGCTTAGATGTTCTCAAAGCCAATCTCATTGGACAAAATCTGAAAAACAGTGCTTTTTTTAATCATATATGAACAGCTTGAGGACCACATACTTCCTATGGTAATTCTAGGAACTCAGGAAGTACACCATCTGTACTTTAATAAATCCACAGTAGATTAAGATCATGTGCCATATTTATCAGCACGTTTTTATTCTATATCTTGCTCTCAGGAAGACAGCAGATCCTCAAACTGTAAAATTGTTTAAGACAAGGATTGAATCTGCCTTTAGAATAACAAATACAGAAACTATATGGAAAGTCCTTTTGCTGCTCCTGTAGCATTCAGTCCTGAGACAACAGGGAACCTTAGTGCAGGGAGCAACCAGATAGAGAGGTATGTCAAGTAACGCAGCATTCTGGGGGAGCTGAAACGTACAAGGGAGAGGGAAAACAAAGGGACATCCTTTAAAAACAAAACCAAACTCAACCCCAGTTATCAGAGTAGGAAAATGAGATGGGCATAAGATGGAGGAATGGTAGGGAAGAGGAAAAAAAAAGGCAGATGGAAAACTGGTGCTGGGAGTTATACTGTAATGTAAAGACTGTAAGGCCACTCCTCTAGAAATCCCTCAAAATGAGGTGGAAACAAAGAATGTGGGATGAGATACTCAAAATTTCTCAGAACTGAACTGTCTGGTAGCAGTGAATCAACAAAAAATTTACCTCTCTAGTAAGTCCACACTGAAAGTAAGAGAAAACTCCACTCATTGGCTATTCACTCCACACCCAGCACAACTCGTCATTACTCTTTTCTACAGCTTCTTGCCCTTGTCTGTCTGAAGCAGCACAAGAGCTCTGAGCATGTTCCAGCTGAGCATCTCCAGCTAAAAAGGATAACTTCTGTACACAAAATTGCACGTTTTTATCATTCTACCAAAATGGCACTGAATAGCATTATCTGGATTGTGAATATCTTCTGTCTTAATCTTTCCCTTGAAGGGACTAATTTATATTTGAATCTCATCATCTGTTAGTTGAATACTATTAAAAACCCCACAATCCATACTTCTCTAGGAAGGGTGCTCTTAAGTGCTGTCTTTGACATTATTTCAAATTAGTCAGATCATAAGAATATAGTGATGTTCTTAAAGTTTGCAACACTTTGATTAATAAGGCAATACACAATATAAATTCTTGGTGAAATGGACTATAAAAATGGCTTCATCAAACCACAGGAGTAAGAATTTGTCTTGAAACATTAATCACAGTAACTGTTAAAGGGATTGATCCTACTATCTTTGTTCAAGTTTCTATGGAGGTATTGCTTATCTAAGGAATGCTAAATCTCTTTAACACAAACTGCATCTTTACATTGTTTGAAAGACCCTCCAGTGCATTCACCAGGGTTATGTACAACATCAGATACTTTTTACTTATAAAATCCATAAACTGCATGACAGGTAACATGACAAGGAACATTCAGAGCCTCACGGTAGGTGAAGTGGAAAGAATAAGGTACTTACACTAAAATCCTGTTACAAGGGCACACAGTAGAATGACAGAGCAGTTTCACTTGGACCAGGTAAACAGCAAGAGTCTGGGAAACCTTTCACCACTGTCAGAACATAAATGTGTCCTGGCAGCAGCTTTCAACTGAACACCTATTCACTTAGACAGAACTAATACATGAGGCATGTGTTCAAAATGTGCTCCTACAATATGTTTGCATGCATCACTTGGGAATGAAGGAGCAAAATATTAAGAGAGCAGTAAAATTAGGGAAGTGGGCCCCCACTGCTGACTAATCTAAACCATAGGAAATTATTTGTGCAATATACTAGGCCACTCCATAATTGCGCTATTAGCCTGTCCCTTCTTCCCCTTCTGACTGCCTGAATGCAGACTTTTGACAGGAGACAGAATGTACAGGTCTCTGTAGCATTGTTAATTAAGCATAGCTGTTTATTTCCTAGGCCTGCATACAGATCTGCTGCTGAGAGAGGAACTGGTGAAATCAACACTGTGGAACACTGTATTAATACTAACTTGTTTACTCACAGCTCCTCAATCACTTCCTCCCCCTGCTCAATTACCCCAGTGGTCTTTACACTGTGCTTGCCTTGGACCTGCAAAGATAGCAAGCAAGCTAGGGACATAGTAAGTGAATGCCTTAAAAGTGGCAACACTGAGTACAAGAGCAATGGTGGGCAGTTCTTCAGGATACTGCTGCCTTGGTACTTTCATATAATGTATACATAAACAGCGCTATTTTCACTTCCCTTGCAGGAGCTGGCATTATTTATCTGCTACATATTTCTGGGTAGTATAATAGGAGCTAGAATTTCTGCCTAAATTTAACCTAGCACACCCTGAGCCTCATAACATAGAAAATACTACCTAGCTTCTCTTACTATTTTCATTTTCCCCTGATAATCACTAGCAGTACTGAGCCTTCTGGTCTACTATTAACGCAACCACTACACAAACAAATATGCCTGCACAAACACAGCTGGGGAGAGAGGAAAGAAGAGAGTGAAGACCAGGGGTCTAAAGGTGAGAAAAATGCCAGTTTTTCAGTTATACTGTTGGCTTAAGAAAATATAAATTTTACTTGCAGTTACAGCTTAAAAATTTAGAGGACGGTATGAGGCATAGATAGGAGAATTTGCCAGAGAATATAGCATTGCAGTATAAATGATACTGATTCCATGAATAAATCTGGGGACTACTAGACATACCTTACTAACAGTGGCCTTTCTTTTCAGTAAGAAACCCTACTAAATGGCACAGTAGGCTATGAATAAAGCCCAAGACTAAACGTGCAAGTCGCACTGTAGAGGCAGTCACATTATTCCAATTAGCTAAGGCTTAACAAGAAAAAAGGGGTAAGCAACATCCTCTAAGAGACAAGCTACATCATCAAGGTTATTTACTAAGACACAGATCTTCAGAAAACTTTAGGTGCCTGGTCACCATGTATTTAAACACGGCTGTGAATAATAGCTGCTTAAATATCTAAGAGAGTCTGATCCAATCCTCTGCTTTTCATCCTTTCATCCTTCAGTTTCATCCTTTTAAAAGAATTACTCAAAGTAAAAGAACAGATTAGTTTTCAATACTGCAAGGCACCAGAATAATAGGGCCTTAGAGATTCTTTGGGAGATGTCTGGGCACAAATATGCCTCCAACAGCAAAGGAAATAATGATAAGAAAAAAAGATTAGCTCGTGACTGTGAAGATTGTCTAGATTACTTATACTTAGAGGTCAAGGATAGTGCCTAGGTTTTTTTTTCTTTTTTCCCTTCCTAGAAATATCCATGTGCATCCTTTTATGCAGGAAAGGACGTTCCTGTCAATAACACAGCAACACCATTCAAATGATCAGGCTTGTTTAGGAGAACCATAGCTCCCCACTGCACACTGGAATCTAATTCCTATTGACTAGACCATCCATCTCCATCTTCGAGGGCCTGGTCTGAACCTCCTGAATGAGTCCAGATGCTCTCTGGATCAAACCTCTCCAGCATGGCGCTTAGCCAGGCCCAGTCCAGCTGCTGCCTGGATCAAACCCCTCCAGCATGGCTCCCTGCCCAGTCCTGCTGTTCCCTGGATGAAGTAACAGCTCCTGGTCACTCCAGTCCAGCAGCTCTCTCCTTTCTCATAAGCCAAACATGCACCACAAACCCCTGTCAGGCCAGCTTACTGAGCATAGTCATTCAGGTGAGAAAGCACATCCACTCTTGGATTCAGCTGGCAAGACATCTCTCCAAAGACACTACGGTTACAGGAGCTTGAGTAAATTGAAACCTTCTTTGATGAATTATTTACTTGACACACTTTTGCAGTCCCTTAGTCGTGAAGAAATACAATTTCAGGCTGACCAAAACTAGCTTCAAATTGGTGCCAAAATCCTCCAAGCAGAATAAGGAAAAATACATATTTAAAATCTCCATTTCACTTGTCCTATTACAAAGGTTAAAAACATGACATGGATTTTTTGACCTCTTTTTAAGTGTTGTTTCTTCTTTCTTTGCTCCAGTTGTGAGTGTGCTAACAGCAGATGGGAAATAGCTAGACTGTTCTCTGAAGTGCTCTCTGCCAGTATTTCTAGTCAATTCAACTCCATGGTGTAGCACACAGAGCTGAGTGAAAGGAGATGCAGCTCAAAAACTAGCAGAGAAGAGCGTGAGGAGACGGGCTAGGGGGGAAACCACAGATATAACCCAAAACACAGCGGAGAGAAGAACAGAGTAATGGCTATAAAAAAAGCAAAGCAGAACAGCACATACTGCAAAACAAATACTAAGAGGGAGAAACAAGGGGAAAAGGCAGAAAGGGAAAAAATGAGAATAGGAAAGAGAAGCAGGCTAGAAGCTCATAACATCAGGGAGGAACATTTGCAGGATTCTGTTCCTCCTCTTTCAGTCTAATTTTGAAAGATGCTATAAACTTACAGCTTGTGAAAGTTCTAAATTTTGAGGGAGGGAGCACAAGGGTCTCTCATCATAAACACAACAGAAATGCACTGTTAGGGTACACAGCAATCATAAACTAACATCACTTGCATTTACTTAAGGAAAGCATAGGCTGTCAAATTCAAGTTGATTGGGTGAGATGGTGGCCTCAGTAAGGTTAACTGCACTGTCACCATTGTCTTCAGCACAACCAGGATATCACAGTTTCTGTGAAAGACCCAGTTCTTAAGTTCTTTCTAATTTTTATAATGTGTTTTTGACCATAATATATATTAACATATAATAGTCATGGTAACTGCAAAGTTAATAAGACTATATAAAGTAAAAGAGGAAAGCAAAAATATTTCAAAATTACTTCTTATGTGGATTACACCACTGTCTTCTGCATTCTTAGTTTCCCTACAGTGCGTGAGGACTCAAGAGCATGAAAACAGTAGTCATTAGTATTGAAGTCTGCATGTATGGCAAAATGTGTTTCACGGGTGATTTTACAAAACCCTCACAGTATAAAATAACAGGCTGTAAAGCAAAGATCCACACTGATCTGAAAGGTCAAGACACAGGATCAAGTGAATGGGCTCCCACAAAGTACAATGCCAACCCAAAACAAACCAGGCTTCATATGTCTTGCCTTCATCCAATGGATTGTAATAATAAATCTGTATTTTTAACTAAATACAGATTACAATAACAGTAACACCCAGCTCCAGCTCCACCTTCCTGGAAAGAAGAATAAAAGATACCTGGAACACGCCATTCAGCATGCACTTTTCGCATCGTACGCTAACAGAACCGCTCTACGCAATGTTTTATTGGGCTCCAAACCAACGGCAGAGTGACAGCCGTCAGTAAGAGGGCCCACGAGCAAATAATTCAGTATAGTTGACGCAAAGTCTCATTTGCTGTAACAATCTCTAACGCTCTCTCTGATCAAGCTGCCGAAACAAAAGGAGGAATGAACCGGAGCGAAGGCGAATTTCTGCTTTTGTAGACCCGACCTCACGGACCCACCTGCGGGCGGCCAGCCCGTACCTGTTCTCGGTCTGAGGAAGGGGCGTCAGGGGAGACCTGAGGGCTCGCACCACTTTCGGCGTGACAGCCGCTGCTCCTGCCTCCTCCTCCCAGCCCCTGGCAAGCGAGACGGGAAAACAAAGTTGTCAGGACCAGTGATGGAACATCACCCGGTGCGAGCGGCGCCGCTCTCCTGCCCACGACCCGCTCAGAGCCGCCAGCACCCGCGCCCAGCCCAGACCGAGCCGGGGACACCGCGCCAGGCTCCGCCGCGCCCCGCGGGGCTCGTCCCGCTCCTCCCGCCCTCCCCAGCCGGCTCCGGACCGCGGGCGAGGCCGCCCGGCCGCCCTACCTGGCGCGGAGGGGCTGCTGGCCGCCCAGGCGCAGGAGGCAGCCTCCCAGCAGCAGGCTGCCCAGCGCCGCGGCCAAGGCGATGACAGCCCGCATGGTGCGCTCGGCAGCGGCGCCCGTCGCAGCTACGGCCGCCCCATAGTATTTAAGGGAGGCTGCGGGGAGGGGGAGGCGGCCATGGCAGCCACAGGGTCTGTGCGCTCCGCCCCTCGCCCGCAGCCCTGCGCCGCCGCCATCGCCCCCCCCTCCCGCCGCGGCCGCGCGCGGGCCCGGCCCGCCGGTGCTGGCGGGGGGCGGCCGGGCCGGGCCGGCGAGAGGGCGGCACCCGGGCGGACTGTGCCGGCGGCCTGTGCCGGCGGCCGCCTCCCGGTGGCGAGGGCGGCGGAGCGAGGGAGTCGAAACTGCCCAAAGTTTAACGGGGGAGAGCGGCGCCGTGCGGGACGGCGGCGGGAGCGGGGCGCGGGGCTTGCCCGGCGAGGGCACACAGACCTGCTCCGTGGCTGGGGTAGTGAAGCCGTTGCTACTTCAATAGCTCTTTGTCTGAATTAAAAAGTGATAGTCGACGTGTTCTGTATTTTGTCTTGTAAAAGGTATGTTATAAAAATAAAAATAAAAGGTATGTTATAAAATATTATAGATAAAAATGACCCCACGTGGAATACCGTGTGCAGCTCTGGGAACCCCCAACGTGGGAAGGATACGGACTGTTGAGAGGAGGCCCGTGAACATGAACACTGCTGCGGAGAGGCTGAGAGGGCTCTCAGGTGGTTCAGCCTGGAGAAGGCTCTGGGGGACCTCGTTACAGCCTTCTGGTGTCTGAAGGAGGCCTACGAGAAAGCTGGAGAGGGACTTTTTAACAAGGACATATAGTGATAGGACAAGCAGGGTGGCTTTAAACTGAAAGAAGGCAGGTTTAGATGGAATATTAGGAAGATATTCTTTACTGTGAGCATGGTGAGGCACTGGAACAGATTGCCCAGAGAAGCTGTGGATGCTCCATTCCTGGAAGTGTTCGAGGCCAGCTTGGATCAGTGTGAGCTCGTGGAAGGTGTCCCTTGCTTGTGGCAAGGGTTGGTTGGAACTAGATGATCTATAAGGTCAGTTCCAAACCAAAACATTCTATGAGTCTATGATTTGCAGTGGTTTTGGTAAAGAAATATTTCTGTCGTAAGCTTGTATGTTTCTACCTAATGGTGCATTCAGTGTTGCTTTCACAAGTCAGCCATTGGTATGAGAAACCTAGTAAGATGATAAGGTGCCAATAACTAGGCCTCCTTTATTAAAAGAGTGGGTAGAAGAGATGCTATGATAGGTCTGTTACAGCAGCCTTTCACTCGTGAGCTGTCTGACAGGTTGTTTTTGCAGATTCTTCCCTATGCTTCATGTTTTCTGGATCTGTGAGCATTTCCTTAAGCCTTGGAGCTGCTGCTCATCAAACAAGGGCTAGAAAGTCTCAAAGTAAGAGCTGTGCTGCAACTATATTAACGAATTAACATGGACTTGATATTATTATGATGGTTAGATATGACAATAAGAGTCAGCATGCCTATAGTGCACCAGAGGAACAGCACAGCACCGTCTGTGATTGTGATGGGGTATGCAGAGAAATATTGATGTTTTTGAGCTTGCTGGTGGGCAGGGCTGTGGGTGCTGGTGGGAGGGAGCTAGAAGCATTTGGCTGGTGTCCCAAGGGATTGCAGGTATCTCACTGGCTCATTGCACAGTCCCCCTGGGAGCAAAGCTCGATTGTATTCTTGGCTTTGAGGTGCTTTGTTGTAATAGTGAAACAAAGCCAGTGTGCAGACTTTTGAAGTCCTGAAGATGTTTCCTGGTTTGAGATTGTCATGAATCATAAATGTTTGGAACATGAAGCTGATTCATCACCATTTCCCAAAAGCTTGCTTTGGGCCTATCCTATAAAACCAGTTGACACTGTACATGAACAAGTAGGGGGCCAACAGTCAAGCTTTTCAAGATACATGTATGTTTATTGATCAGCAGATATTAGAATGTCAATCCCCCATTACCTCTGTAAAACATGAAGTCTCTTGCTTGTGTGAGTGAATATCAACTATTTCATAATACCTATTAAATATCCAATGTAAAACAATAAGTCTTTCATCTTAAAAGCCTAGTGGTATTCAATTCCAGCTCTGAATGAAAGAAGAGTAAGAATTACAGTCCAGAAAAAGATTTGGGTTTTGTCCTCTCTGTCATTTCCCTCTGCAATACAGTTTTCCCATGAGTCCTGAGGTATCACTGTCAGCTAATCCATGGCAAATTTAGTGATTCCAGTGAGGACATCATGTTTCACGTTAGAGGTCCGCTGCCAATGCTAGTCTATAATACCAGTAAAGATTTTTTTTCCAAGATCAGAAGGTTAATCTTTGTGTCATACTAAAGTTCTTGCAAAGAAAATGGGACGATTATAAACTGTACGTGTTTAAATTAGACTTGGCACTTGGTGCTTGTTGTTTACTAACAAGTTTACAAACATGTATTGATTGATTGTTACAATATCTTTAAATGTTACCAGCTGTGATTTCCTGGCACAGCAGCCTGGTAGAAAGGTTAAGTGACCCTACTAGAGGGTGGGATGAGAATCAATGGTGAATCAGAATTCAAATTTAGGAATGCTAGATTCAAAAGACTAAGTTTCTCTTACATGGTGTTGCCATGTCAGAAGTGATGGTCAGGTAATGTAATGTAGAGGGTCAAAGTCATAAAGGCACAGGTGCCAAACATGCCACACAGGAAAAGACAGAGTCTTGCAGTGCACACAGTGTCTGTGTCCCATCTCATCATCCTCCTCACAGCTGGAAGCTGCTGCATCTTGGCAGCATCCCCCATCCTCTGATTCCCATTAGCTTCTGAAGTCAGCAGGAATTGATAATTGCTGGCTTGCACAGAAGGAAAAGATCACTAATCAGCCAGGTGGTATCATCATGACTTTGTTACTGAGCTCCTACAGCCCTACTTAGCTGCTAATTTGGAAAAGCAAAATGCAGCCTTGGTTATCATCCATGAAAGGCTGCTGCGGCCCAGGTCAGCAGGATTGCATCTCGAAAAGAGTCTGGGGGAGGTGCCTGTGGGGCTACTGGTCACATGGAGGCAGCTTAGCCTTCATATTTCCAGCAGCTAAATCATATTAAGAAGCAATTAATGTTCATTAAATGCTTTCCTAGTGCTGCCTTCTCATCTAAGGAATGGCTGTCATAGGGATATTCGTTATTGCAAATAGGAGGAGAAATGACTGCTACAATTAAGAAGAAGAGAGGAGTACTAAAGATGTTCAGTGAAACTGGAGTCCCATGTTCTGGGGAAGCATAAGAGGCCCCAGAGTGAGATGTTGGTGTGAGACAACTGTTTTGGTATTTTTAGTGCACTCACAATGCGAGTTCTTTTAGCAAAAAAAACTTCCAGCAAATTCACAAAACTGAAACATATGTGTTTCAAACTGGGAGAAAGTCATTGGTTCATTGCATTTCACAACTTCATTTATTTCCACCCACAGTTTTGGGGAACATGGCTTTACATAATGATAAACTGCAAGAACTAAGGTGCCGTCTGCCAGACTCCAGGACACCAAATGGCCCCAATCATTCCACTAAAGGAAAACTGCAAAAAGTAATGCATTCCTGTACCTCATTAAAAAAAAAAAAAGTTCAAACCAAATAATCACCTTGTGTGGCTATTGCTGCTATGCTTTTTGTCTTGCCTTAATTTTTTTCTCTCTCTTTTTTTTTAGGACAGAATTTTGTGTCCTGTAATGTAAAAATTAGGCTTTATTAAAATAATAATTTAATAACTAAATTCAGACAGCAATCAGTCTGTTGAGATCTACATAAACCTAGCTAAATTATTAGGTGTTTAAAAGCAGTTACATGTACCATGACGTTGAGATGTTCATCAAGTGTGCCAGTGATGACTCATCCAGTCAAGCACTGTTCACTCTTTGGTGAAAGTCAAGGTGAAAAAAAAATCAGGGCGCATGGAGAAGTCTTCAGGACTCTGAGTGTCTCATAGAATGTCATACTTACAGAATCGCAGAATATTCTGAGTTGGAAGGGACAGACAAGGATCATTGAGTCCAACTCTTAAGTGACTGACCCGTATGGGGATTGAACCCATGACCCACTGTTATCAGCTCCCTGTTCTAACCAACAACAGGACTTTTTGTGCACAAAATTAATGATTTTTCACTGTTGTAAGCTATGTTTTTATATCTGTCAGAGTAAGATTTTGTGTGCTCTTCACCACATTCCTTTTTCTAGTTTAACTGAGAAACCAGCATCTCTTCTTTAGCAGTGATGATCCAGCCCAGTGGCAGATAAATACTCATTGCCAAAAATGCATCTTGTAGCATAAGCAAACTTGAACTTAACTACTGAAAATGAGTGCTCTACTGCCAGCCACTGTGTGAGCCTTCATGCAGGCCCATGACTGTAGTTCAGTCTGGTGTGTATGCTTTTCCAGAGGAAGTTGATGGGCCAAGAGGATCTGAATTACAATTAGGTACAAAGGAGGATTTTTAATTCAGAAACCGAAAAGCTTGCAAGTTGTTAACCTGAAGGGAGATAATTTTTTTCCCCATTCTCTTTTCTTCCTAAAGGCTCTCAGCACGACATTTTAATATGACACTATGCAAAAGGCCATACTGGGTCAGACTAGAACAGTATGTTCTTCAGACAGTGCCCAGTAGCACAATCCCGGGGAAGAACTGTGCAGTGATCCATCCCTAGGACCCTTTCTCAGCTTCCAGCAATCAATGGCTCAGGGAATTTCTGAACTAGAGCTAGCTGTGTGTCTACTTGCCTTTCATGGATTTTTCTTCCATAATTGTGTCTAATTGCTTTTTGAAACCCCGTAAACTTCTGGCATCAACAGCAACTTGTGCCAATGATTTCCATCCAAGATGAATCCTTCCATTACAATTAGCCCAGGAACAATTTGCAAGTCTCTGTTGTGATTTGGAACTCTGATCTCCTTCGCTAAAGGAGATAATGCACTCAGTATTCTTCTGCAAAGAATTTTACTACAGTTGCACAAAACAGCACTGCTGTTAATACAAATTCACAGCATCCGTTGCTAGAATTCAGTGGGAGTTATTACAGAGCATACTGTGAATGCAAATTAAAAATAATGCACAACACTCAACCAAATCCTAATGGACCAGTGGCACAATGTCAAATACATCAGGAGCGAAGACTTTTAATACAATTATTAAAACCCTAAGCAAACAAACAAAGCAAGTAAATTAGCACTGACTAAAACTGTTGGGGCAACATTTGCTCATCATAGATCAGCATGCAGACTGACTGTACAGCTCCCAGAGGCTTTTAAAATGTCTGCATGGCTGAAGGGGGAATACGCCTCCAAGGGATGTCACATAATGGAAGTGTCCTCATTGGGCACTGTGGCCAATGGTTGAGGTAATTAAGTCAAACTAAACATTTCTTTCCATCACTGAGTGTGACACAGTGTGTCCAGCTGCCCATCTGTAGAAAAATCCTATTTGGGATCACGTTTGTTGAAATGTGCATATAAAATACACAGTGATAGAAATGAGAGGCCATAGGGGAATCATCTTTTATGATACAAGTGATGAAGTGTGATGGTCAGTGAGCATAATTTATGTTTATGAAAAATCGGAGCAACAATTCATGAAAATAAATGCATGATATGAGCAAATAGCAGGGATCACTTGAAAGAAGGAAAAAAAAGGACAGGTGTAAAGACCTAATCTTGGGATGGGAAGATTATCCACTGAGTTCTGTCCAGGAGGGTGGCCTGACTGATCAGCTCCAAATGTCTTTTTGGAGCCGTTTTGCTCTTTTTTTTTTTCTTTTTTTTTTCTTTTTTTTTTTTTTTCTTTTCTTTTTTTTTTTTTCTTTTTTTTTTTCTTTTTCCCCCTGTATTTCTTTTGTTAAAATTCACAGAGTACAGTAATGGAAAAATAAGGAAGAATCCTGTGCCAAAGTTTGGGGATAGACTACTTCATTGCTATAGAAGAACACCAAAGAAGTGGTACAGAACACCACGAACTCATGAATTTTAGGGGTTTGGAGGAAGAAAAACAGGACCTCTGTCTTTAAACTGGGAAAAAGCCATTAACCTCATTAAGTAGAGTTACAAATATAACTGCCCAGATTGTGGCCTGAACATATCCTTACATAATAGTGATTCTCACAGTCTCTTCTGCAGTTAAAATTGTTGAATGCTCCATAGAAACATAGCAGCTGCAAATCCTAGGTTTTCCTTCTTCTATCATCAGGTACTTTGGCTGTTTGCAGCAGTGAAGTTAATGCTGGTAAGGCTATGATACAAGGAGGGTGCCAAAGGGGTGCAGGTGAGGGACGTGGGTGTCAACAGTGGAGTCAGCCAGAGGGGGTTTGTGACTGGGATACCTTGCTGTGAAAAGGAGATCACCTGGAGAAGAAACCATGTCCCATAAATCATGGAGCTGTGTGGGAATGTAATTGTGGGGGTGCTTGAGAGTCAGGGTACAACAAGGTCCCTTAGTGCAGATGCAGCTTTAAGCACGTATTAACCTGGGGCCAGTCTTGAGCTTCTGGTGAGGCACCTGCCAGAGTCCTCTGAAAGCTCAGTGTGTCTCTGAAGTGAAACATCAGTGTTCACACAGGGCAGGGGGCATATCCATGCAGTGATGAGGAAAAGGAAGATAGTCACTCAACCTTCAGCACATCTTGGGAAGGGAAATATATAGGAAAATAAGCTGTACAAAAAAATCTACCTCTAAACTTTAGGGTGGCTTCCTGTTTCAGAATCGTCTGTGAAAGCAAGGCGGGGGGGGGCGGAACTCTGCACAATTCTTTATTTCTGTTTGTTTGGTAACATCTTGAGCCATTTATAAACTGGAACTGAAAACCTTTACCTCTAAACAGAAATAAATCCAGGGTACTTTAAGAGCTATCAAGAAGACATACGGACATTTGGGAATGCTTGCTGTAAGCCGGAGTTGTCTCAGATGTTTTTTTTTCTTTCCTCTTCTGAAGAAATTTTTTGTCTCAACCATGCTGGTTGTAGACCAGAGCCCAAAATGGGCCAAAACATGACAGGATTCATGCCAACATATGAGAGGGCCATCTCAGCCAGTGCATGACCATTGCTGTCCTGCTGGGGAGAGGACTGGCAGTGGGGCAGCTGCATTGGGGCTCTCCCTGGCAGCTTCAAAGCAGCACAGCCCCTCTCTGGCATAGGGAGAAAGTGAGAAACCTTGGAAGGCCTGTGCTGTGTCTGGGGCATGGAAGGTAGCAGGCAGAGGCCAAGGGAGGGAGTTAGGACATTTTCCTTCTCACAGCAGATCATCATCAATTTGGCTCAGCTCTCTTCCTCTCTCTCTGTCTCTCTCCTCTAAACATGTAGTGCTAGGCATGGGACTTCAGTAAATATGCTGATATCCCATACCTCAGTGACAGGCCTTGCTGATTGTATTGCAGCCCTGGCTCACTTTCATTAGGCTCTGCAAATATACTGCCATTCCTGCAAAATCTGTGTGCTGGATAAGCCAGAATCTCTCCTACAGTCCTCAGATAGTCACTTATCTATTTGTCTCCCTCTCAATTACTGTACTTCAAGAGAAAGCACATTTTAGTTTATTATATCCAGTGCCTTTGATGGCCTGGCAGAAAAAAAATAAGGTCTAGCAGAGAGGAAAAACAAATGTAGCTTAGGAAGAGTGAGTGTCAATTGAACAGAAGGGATCAGTAATAACTCTTATGTTTAGCATTATTTTCAGAACAGGCATTCAGTACTTAGCTCCCAGGTGAGACTTTCTGCAGCACATGGTCATTTTCTTCTTACAGACTGACCAACCCCATTTTTAATCTTGAGAGCTTTAACACCCATACTACTTATTTGGACATCCCCTACAATTAACAAATCCATCTAAATAGACTAAGTTTATAAATATATGGTTTGCATGCATATACCATTTCTGAGTCCTTTATATTGAACAGCCTTGGCGTCAGCAATAGATCTGAAGATGTCTAAAAATGTATCAGTGTTTGGGAAGAGGACCCAAAAGGGAGAGCAGGAGAGGGAGAGGAGAATGGAGGATCCGGGACAGTGAAGGGGTGCAAGGGGAACATAGAGACTCAGTGTGGGGGACAGGATGGCGTGTGAAGGGTGTGGAGCCTGAGCACTAAGGGCAGAGGGGCGGGAGGATGAAGGCATTTTCAGCTGAGAGGAATGCTGATGCTTAAAGTACCATTATCATGTGCTGGGGAGATGTGCATTTTAAATACCAGCATTTAGAATTCTTCGCCTTTAATGTTGTGTTTGCATATTGCATGAGTATGCATTTGACCGAATAGCTGAGTGTGTGTAAAAGTCAATTCTAAAGCAAGGAATCATCACTTGGAACCTGCAGCTGAAGAAAATTTATGCAGGCTCCCCAGATGCGCTCAGGCTCAGCTTGACTGTCCTTAAGAGAAAACTGAGAATTTAGCAAGTAAGCAATATGTGAATTTTTATTGATAACTGTTGGGTATGGTCATGAAAAACTGAACGAGCCCCCTGCTGACAGCTGACCAGAGAGTACCACAGAGAGCAGCAAGCAGATGCAGCAGCACCTCCCTGAACTGCCCCAAACCACATTACTTGGATCTTCTTTGAGGACAGACAGTGCTTTAGCCTTTGCACTACCTTTTTCCATCTTGTGTGACTCAGTCTTCAGTAATGCGAATATGGTGGAATAATTTCCCTTTGGGAGGAAAAACCCCAACAACCAACAATCTTTTCACCAGGGATGAGACTGAGACCACAAATTCAGTCCACATTGGAGGAGTTGGAACTAGCTCCCTTTCTCAGCCACAGTGAGCCAGATTTTCAACACTGAATTACATATTTGCATTTCTGAGGCACGCTAGCATCTAGCTGAAGATGATGTGTAGTGGCAGGTATCTGGAAGATCTGCTGCACAGGATATTTGCATGTAGCCTCTTGAGCCCTGTAAGACAGGAACCAGTGCCGTCATGGGGCCCATTTCCTGTCTGGAAACATGCAGTGATGCATGTCAAGGTCTCAAGCAAGATTATCTCTGAAAACTAAAAGGTGACAAGTAATTCAAAATTGTGACATATTGATTTCTCTGTTCAGACACCATATAATTCGTAAAGCTGCAACACAGCACTATAAGTCAATGTTTGGTCTATAATGACTGGCCCAGTTATAAATACTGTTTTACCATTTACTGACGTTTTACATTTATTAGGCATGTATTTTATCTAGATTCATAAACAGAGTACAGGCCATTTTTAACAAACACAAAAATATTTCAGGCTGAACAAAAGCAAGAACGCATCACTACGTGAGGGCACTTCCAATGCTTGATGAGAAGGTGTTGCCAGATGTTCTGTAGGAAACCAGGGAAAGAGGTGTGGGCCAGGGAGGAGTGAGCAGAGCATGGAGAATAGCATTGCTAGAGCTGCAGTAGGAACCTGTGCCCTGGGTACGAGTTGGCTGAGGTCCTCGATGTGACATGGGTGGCGGTGCTTTGAGCTGCTCACTCACTTACCCCACACAAAGCACCACCCTGATCACAAACCGCAGCAGCTGTTGGAGGGTTCAGCAGGGAAGGGAGCTGTGTTTTCCCCAGGCTCTGGGTGAAGAAACACTGAAGGAGCTCTGCAGTGGGCACATGAAGGTCAGATCTCTCTTGGGTTTTTTTCCTGGTTATAGTAAACAGATTATTTTCTGTAGAGTATAGCATGTGTGCTCCCATGTTCAGGTAACATAACAGAAAGAGTGACAGAGCTCCCCCTTTGACCTTTGACTGTACTGATCTATTCTGTAATCATCAGGGTAAAATAGTACAAAATTTGGAAGGTTGGGTTATATTCCTCAGTCCATAGGTAGTTACTTTTCTTTTATTTCAGTAAAGAGAACATTTTTAGGAAATTAACTAAGTCATGAAATATAAACTTACCTCCGCATTTACAATTTGTTTTTAAATACCCTACAGATAATGTGTTTACCTAGACAGGATGCAAAATGAATAAATTATGTAGAAACAAGCTGGTTTTGCCAGTTATAGATAGAAGACCTTGTAAGGGCTTCTAGTTTTAAAGGGAAGCTGAAATTATACATTTTTCATTGAAAGTATAAACCTCATTAGATCTATTTATGTAAACAATCTTTAAAAAACAAAGACACAAAGTTTGCCTTTGTAGAACACAAATGGCACATCATGGCTGGGTCTCATATTATCAGATACAGTCATATGAAATATATACATCCACATCTGAACCATTCACCCTGGTTCCATTTATACCTAAATGAAAGATACTCACTTCTGGAGAGAAATATATTTCATCCAAAAGTGAACATATTTAGGTTAATATTTATTATCATGTGCGTAAAAAGCCCAGAGAGACTGTTTCAGCTACAGGTGAGGTAAAGCCCTCTTCTCCTGAGAAATATTTGGGGAATTAAAAGCATTCCTCCTCTCATCTGAAAACACTGATTTTTTTTCATGTATTCAGACGTATTATATTATGAGGTGATAGCAAGCTTTTAAATGAGTATTACTTACATAGTCTGACACACAACTTCTACTAGAGACACAAGGCTGAATAAAGTCACATTTTGACATGGACTAAGCTTGATAGATGTAGGGTTTAATTACATTTGCATGTGTAATTATGTGGGAAAAATAATTTAGAGACTTGGTACAGTGCATGTTCTCATGACCTTACTGACACGAGTTATCCTGTCCATGGACACCCTGCTATATTCATGCTATCTACTTCAATTTCTCCTGAATTTAGAGCCAAAATTAGCCTTTATCCTTTTCTTGTAGAAGTCTGCTACACTTATCTTATAGCAGGTGGAATTTTTCAAGCACTTACCGCAGAAATTAAAAGCGGTTTTGCTGTTAAATTCCCCAGAGAGCAGAATTAGTTGGTGGGAACTACACAGAGAAATCTTGTATCCACCAAAATAACTGATCCATCATCTGTGGAGCATTCTGATGCCACCCTGATTGGATGGCACTGGTGTACAGAGCACGGCCAGGGTTGTGGCTCATGCTGTTCATATTAAGAAAATCACAAAGTGTGGCTTGGTTTGGGAATTCAACTATCAAAAGTCCATTCTCCATAACCATTCTCAAAGTTATAAGAGACTTGGAAAGAGTATTGTGTTGATTTTTTATTTGCATGCATGAGAAAAACAACAATTAACAAAAGTCTAGGTTCAAATCAGTGAACCATAGGATCATTTAAACTGGAAGACGTCTAAAATATTATTCCAACTATTAATCCAGTACTACCAAGACCATCACTAAACCATGTCCCTCAGTGACACCCCTGTGTGTCTCTACAACTCATATTCTGTCAGGCTGAGCATGCTTCTTCAAGAAAAGGAGCTGCCGCAGGTTCTAATGTTGAGCCATAAATGTGCCAGGTGAATGGGCCTGGGCACAAAGAACCCTGCGAGCCACAAAACATGGTGAGTACAGACAGCCCAGCAGTGTAGGAGGCCTTCCTGGGTTACAGTACAGCTGTATGTACAGGAATATCTTAGTGAACAAAGAGGAGCTAAACTCCTTAAAAAAGAGAAGATTGGCAAGAATATTAAAAACCCCCTTAATCTGTTAAAAAAAAAAAAAAAAGAGAAAAAAATAAAGAAGAGAGGCTCAGTCTGCAGTTCCTGGAAAATGACACTCAAATTAAAGCAGAGCAAGAAATCTGCTCCTAAATATCTCCTGTGAACATGTTTTAAGAAATTTCGTCTGTCATTTTTGAGTCATTGCACTGAGTTACAGAGTTACAGAAGTGGAAGTGTTAAAAGAATTTCCATCATGCAAAACATTCAGCTATTCAATAAAAGCTATTTTAATTTTGTAAATTCCTCCTGAAGAAGTGACTGTTGTGGGGAAGGAGAAGTAGGTAGATGGTGCTGCCTCAGAAGCATAGTGAGCTTGGCTACATAAAGAGCTTGCTTTATGATTATTCAGCTATTGCCTTTTCTCAAAAAAATATCTACTGAGGAGCCCTAATAGTTGGAAATAATAGTTTTCATCATAGGATTTCTTCAATGCACCTGCTATTTGATTTGAAAACAGACGTTCTTTGAGTAGCTGTTTGATACTATAGTCTAAGATTTATGTAAATAACCTCTATATTTATACATGAGCTGGAATCAATAATTTTTCCAGGATATAGCAATGTATTATACTGCCATGGAATTAAAAGTAAACAGTTTGGTCATGAGTTAGTTTAACGTAAACCTTAGATTAGATTAGATTAGATTAGATTAGATTAGATTAGATTAGATTAGATTAGATTAGATTAGATTGAGTAGGGGTGGTTGCCTTTCCGTGGTTAGGATTAAAATGTTGGCCGCTTTGAAGATCAAGAAAATATTCTCAGGACAAAATCTCAAGAAATTGAAGAATTAAAGAGATTGGAGTTTGCCTGTGATTTAATTAGGCATCTTGTGTCATTTAGTGTTTCCCTCACTGCTTAGTCACTGGAGTCATGAGATTGTGAAAAGCCAAGCTTTTCCTTTAAAAACTAAATTATTAGCCCTTATAATTGCAGAAGAGAAAAAATTAAAATAGAAGTTCCTCAGTGTTAATGAAACAAACAAAAAACCAAAGTTAATTTTGGCAGAACTGGTGTGTTCTTTTGCAGGTTTTGTAAAGCTGTGTTTGACAGTACCAGCCATTAGTAAGCAACTAATGTGGAAAAGAGACTGTATAGTTTCTAGTGATAATTTTTGAAACCATTTTTTACCCCTTGGTCCTTAGAAGAAAGCCCCAAACAAATAACTATCAGGCAGAAGAGGTCCAGCCTGTGTTGGAGCACAATCTGGAGCCTCCTCCAGCCCAGCGCAGCAGACGGTGAGCGGCGCACGGGCCAGGTTGTTCCTGTCTGGCACAGCTGGAACTGCTGCCTCCCTCCTGGCACTCACTGACATTCACAGTGCTGCCAGCTCAGTGGCAACGAGCCTCAATCAGGCAGCATATCAGTGCTTTTCTACAGCTCTCACAGCCGTGCTCATGCTCTGGGACTCGATGTCTGTGCCAGACTGTCCTGAAGGTGAGGGGACAGATGTGGGGAAGGGCCCCAGGGCTGATGTGCACACCTCCCATCCCAACACGTACCAGGTGGCACCGGGTCTTTGCCTCCAGAGCTCACCCTGGGCAGCACCTGAGACGTTTAAGATCATAACAACCACTGTGTGTGTTTGGGGCAGCCTCAATGCCTCTCTCCAACTATGTCCAACCATGAGAGGAAAACAGCAAAAGGAGAAGGATGCATCCAGTAAGCTTTCCCTAGTGTAAACCTTCAGCTCTGTGAAATCTCCAAGTTACTGGTTACCTTTGGACTGTCTTGTTAAAAAACCAAAGGGTTTCTTCTTCCAGGAATTTGTCTAAATTCCTCTTGAACTTCCTTGTTACATGGAGTTGAATTTCTTGGTTGGGAATTATGTACAGAAAAAAAACCCCAACCAAACCTGTTATTTCATTTGCATTGGATATCTGATAATTTCACGTCTTCATTGTTATGATGTACAAATAGTGGTTAACATTTTCTTGTTATCCTCATACCAGACAGTGATTTAATTAGCCTTGTCTTAATCCATCTCAGCTTATGAATTCTTTCCAATTTTTTTACATCTGGAAACAATTCTCAAAAGGTTTGAAAAAATTTAGGAGCAGAATTTATGAAAAATCCATATTTTCCAGGATCTGTCTTTCAGACAGATAATTTGGCATTGTTTTGGTAATTAATTTGCCAGTACCAGATGCCATATTTCTCACAGGATCTTTTTTTGCACAAATTCAAAATACAGGAACAACGAACTGTCCATCTTTTACCTGTGGCTGGATCAAAGAATTGAAAAATATACAAAATCTGAACAACATTAATGTTTTATAAAGGAAAAAATGTGATACGAAATTGTATCTTTTACCAGCAGTAGGAAAAAAACCTGAAGAAATATTGCTTCAAGGTTTTGTAGAAGCCTAATTTGAAGCAACTATTTATAGATGCTGCGTGTTATGTTAATTTGGCTTCTCCTGACACACAAAGGCTTCCTTTGAGAGCTTTTGTAGTAAAAGAAGGAAGAAAGTGAGGGGCCCTCACAAATAGAGACATGATAAAAGCTGCTGTCATTATAACAGATCATCAGAAAGAGAGAAGGAAATGCTAAGACACCATTCATCACTTTGAGAAATGCTCACAAACAGCTCCGGGTTAGGTAGGACTAGCTGCAATTTTTATGAAGAGGGATATGTTATCACAAAAGATCAATTTTTCCTTTTTTACAGGCTGTTTACAAACTCATCCCCATTTCTGCCAGTGTTATTTGCAAGAATCCATTCAAATACCTCACTCAAAACAGTAAGAAAATTAATTTCTATTTGAAAATAAATTTTGTTTCCCTGAAATGCTGTTGGATTGAGTTTTTTTCAGAAATGGGATGTGAATGCAAACAGATAATTTTAAATGGGTTCTTTTCATTGTATTGAGGTAATGGATCATTCTATTTTTTGTACTGCGTGACTGACTGTAGGCACGAAAAACAAGATTTTTGACATAGGAAAACAGACCAGAACTAATGAACTATTGACAATGCATATAAATAATAGATAACAACCAGAAATGAGCTGTGCTTTGTATTATTTGAGCTTATTTTTTATTTTTGATAATTTAAAGGGGATAGTGGCACCATGGCCACTTTCACTGATTGTTTTACCCATAAAAAGGCAATTTTTTCAGGCAGAGGAAAAGAAAACCTTTAGAAATGAATGTCTGCAAACACAATATGGTTAGGGTATAAATGTCATGAAATTTAAATAGAAATTACATGTCCATGGATGCTGCTAAGTCCTTTCCACTCTCCTGCAGACAGATATTAGTGGAGTGAAACATTTTGTACAGTGGAAAAGTCCACTCACAATGTAGAAATCTTCTAGAAATGTGGTCTTGAGTTTGTTTAAAAATATTAACAAAACAGTAGAAATCATTCACTTGGAGATTATTACAACTCCTTTGTATCAAGTTGGTTTTCCATTAGGCTGTACAAGTGCCATTAACCAGACACTCAAAATCCCAGTCACTTGGGCAGTGCTCAGAGAGAAGCTTCTGTCCGGTCGATGGCACAGCAGCATCAGCCCCCTGCAGCTGCTCTGGGTGCAGCCTGTGGGGAAGGGGACAAGCAGGAGGTGGCAGGCCAGCTGCCTGCCAGCACAAAATGTCCATTCACCAGCTGCTGGGGGTGGCCTGGGAGGACCCTGAAAGATTTGTCTGGTGTGAACAGGCATGCAGCGCTGCCCCAGGGAGGGCAGAAACCACAGGGGGCTGACAAGGTTTGAAAATTTACTTGTCTGCACTCCAAAATCATCAAGCAAATCACATTTTGTATATTGCCAGCATAACATGGACACATAAGTTGAACACTGAGGCTCAGAAGATCTGATGCATGTGCAGGTGCTGCTGGCCACAGGGGCTGTGCCAGCTTGCACTGGGATTTTGCTGTGGTGTGCACTGTGTGACTTAACCTCGTTACAGATATTACTTGAATCAACCCACACCATGAAATAACATCTTGGCGTAGTAAATCTGTGTCTTGACCAGATGTAAAGATGTATTTAAAGAAATCTCACCATCTCTTCTAATTCTCTCTCCTAGCAGTAGTCCATAGTCAGGCTGGGAACATGTAAAATCAGGTGTCTTGTCATTTTTCAGGTCAGGGATAGCAAGTAATCAGTAGCCTAGAAACATCACCATCACACTCATCTCCTGTGAGGTAGCAGCTGATACCACGACTACAGAATCAAAATTAATCCTTCTGGACATATGGTTAAGTAAACACAATTTTTCATCACCCCATTCCTCAGGGATGGAGGCAGAGAGCATCCAGACCTGCTGCATCCTATTATTATGGATGTTATTATCACTACTTGCTGAAAAGCAGTGTAGACCAAAAAAGGAACACTTTCTTCTTGGTAAAGGACCTGCCTTTTGATTTTTATTCTAGCATTGTTCAGGGTAGGGGGTGCTATTAAAATGAGCTTAGTTCTGCTGGGATAATGAATTCATTTATATTCTTCTACACAACTGTCTTTCCCACACTTAGTCACTGAGCCACTCTGAATTTTCAGTTGATGCAACCACATAGAATTGAATTGGAAAAAGCTGACATTTCCAAACATGCCTAAGTAGGAAATGATTCAGTGGTTCCAAGGAGTAGAGCCAACTGTAAAAGACCATTAGTAACATGATACATCTGGAACCCTAAGCCACCCTTTTGTTTTACGAGCTTCTAATCCCACTATTTTAATGTGTAGTGTTTCCTTCCATAGGAGGGTTTTGATCCCATGCTAGTTTCTTTTGCATCTGCTGTGAAGAATTTACATTGTAGCTGTCAAGGGAACTCATCATAGGGACAACCAGTGGTCCATGCCCTCTGCAAACCCCACTGGATCCCAGGGCAGGCTGTTTATGTAGGGTGAAGAATACATTTAAAGAAGTTAGTGATTGAGCCTTTGCCATTTCAATGATTAGACTTTGACCTTGGATTCAAAATATTCATTTGCATTTGTCAAGTGGTCACTGAGGTATGCAAGTCGTGCTGGCTCATTTTCCAACAGCCTATTTTGCAGCATATTGAGGTATTGTATGCCCTGGGAGAAAAATCAAAAGCTTGTTTTACCTAATAAGGAAACTGCTGAGGCAGATGAATAACCATTCTGTTTTCCAATACATTTCACACCCATTAATTTTCCAGTTTTATGAAACATGCTGCAGTTATCTTTGAGTCAGGTTCAGCAAACCAGTGTTTGACTTTAAACAGAAAACTACTGATGTTGCTGGGCAGATGTGCACAGGCTTTCAAAAGACCAAGGCTCCCATCAACACTGAATGACACCATCCTCTTCCATCTCCCACTTGCTTGCTTCTGGCTGTAGCAACACTGACTTCCCTTGTAACTGAAGTATATTTTTATTTGATACTTGCAATATTATCTTGTAAGAACTTGTGAATCAGCCCTGCAAAAGTTCAAGTTTCATAAAAGAAAAAATGAAGCTCAATATTACTTGTCTAATTCCTTTCTGTAGTTTACAGGTTTCTCTGAATCAGGTACTTTGTGGCAGAGAAGCTGAAGATGTGTTTGGCCGGCTGGCTGAAGGAACAGCTGAGCTGTTTGCTCCTCAGATGCTTTTGTGTTGCGATTCTGTCCATGAAGAATATTCTGTAAACTATCAATATTAAATACTTAGTCTTTCTAACATTAGCGCTGCTAGGCACCACATTCCTGAGAAATTAATTCATGTTTCTAAGGCACACAGTCAAGTCTTGCTTGTGTTAAGCCAGTAGGAACAGAATAAACATAAAGCTCATGTCTCTTGCCTTTTCATGATGCTCAACCGCCTGGATCTCTGCAGCACTCAGGAGACTACTGGTGTGCTAGAGGATCAAGCTGTTGGCACATTAGGAAGGATTGGAAGAAGTGCCTGTGACAAGGCTGCAGGAACCTTACCACAGGACTTGCACAGTTCCATTTCTCTTCCCTGCAACATGGCATAGGAGCACTGTAACTCCCTGTGTAATACTTGTGCCTGCCAGCCATGTCAGAGCCTCACACACAGATCCTTTCCAAGGCAGCAACCAAGGGTGTTGAATCCTCACACTGAGACCTCCTGGTCTGTGTGTGTAGAAAGGCTCTGGCATCGTATTGACAGCACAGCCAGCAGCCAGGGAAGGATTCCACACATAGCTTAAACATTCCTAGCGTGAAAGGTGTCATTTAAGCGTCAGTCATCATGTTCACTGTTGGCAGAGGGCTAGGTGACTCATTTTATCACCAAGGCTATTCCTAGAAAAAGAAAATGTAAGTGCCTTAGAAAGGCAGAAGGGTTCCAAGTACACGAAATCTTATAGTCTTTATAGGAGAGCCCAAAGTATCGCCATTAGCACCGATGAAATCCTGAGTGATTAATGATCAGAGGAAATAGAAATGGGTTTTTGTTGCTGGCTGTGCAGCATCACCCCAGGTCCCACAGCGGCATCAGAGGTCTGTGGTGCCAAAGACCAGACACCGAGGCACAGGTGATCAGCGTCTGCAGGAGTTGTGGGTCTATGGTATTTTACAAACTGTAAACAGCTGCATGAGAAATACTTCAACATCCTAAACAGAGAGCTCTGGAGCAAGCACTGCTTTGTTTCCCATGAGTATTAGTTCACCTCTTAACCAAGCTTTTTCCTGCCAATGGGAATGATTTCCACTCAAGTTATTGGCTTATATCGTTAGAGAAATGGAGAGGGTATGACACTCAGGGAATGTTTTTAAAGTCAGTCACCCTACCAATCCTCTTTTTGTTTGCTTTGTGGAGTTGTCTCAGGGTACACAAAATGGCTGGCTTTCAGATTAAATTAAACCAGAAGACGGACTACTGGGTTGGGTTGTCTCTAGTGGGCTCCAACCACTAATGGCAATAATAGCCTTCTCCATCCCCCTCCATGCCCCCACCCTGGATAGTGTGGACATTGGATCCCCAGTGGCAACTGTTTCACCCCACAGGCCCACTCCTATTGCAAGCCACTCCTCAGCAGTATGGGCCTCCATTCAGATATTCCAGCCAGGCTCCTGCTGATTTATGCCTTTGCTGATCTGGACAGCAATATGGGACCTCTGACACTTCCAAGTCAATTGGAGCACATCAACTGCCACATCTTCGGCCTTGCGGGTTGTAAACATCAAAATCTGTGCACTAAATTCACTGACTGTATTTCAGGGTATCCATGCCCTGTCCATGTCCATGTCCATGTCCTCCTCATGGAACTCCCTAGCCTCCAGCTCGTTGCTTCATGATTCCTCGTACCCTTTCCGTATCACTTCTTTACACAGGTGGATAGATGCACCAGCTCTGTTCATTCCCTGAAATATAATTTGAAGTTGTGCAATGTAGCAAAGCAGAGAACTTAAAATCCATTGAGTTAGCAGGCTTGAGAGAGGGTATTATGGCAGAAATCATTCTGGATATTGCTCAACAACTATTTTATCTATCTCAGTGTCCTGGTTTAAACCATAATAGAGTTAATTTCTTCTCAGTAGCTGTTACAGTGCTGTGTTTTGGATTCAGAATGAGAGAGGTGCTGATAACACATTGATGCATATTTTTGCTAAGTCATTTTATTCTAAGTCAAGGACTTTTGTCTTTCTTTGTCTCAGTGAAGAGATGCACGCACAAAAATAAATACTGGGTGGGAGCATAGACAGGAGGGTTGACCCAAACTGACCAAAAAGATATCCCACACCACAGAACACCATTCCCAGTCTATAAACTGGGGGGAGTTACCTGCAAGCAGGGCCAGTCTGGGTTTGGGAAGGGAGGTCTGGCCTGGGTCAGCAGGTGATCAGCAATTGTACTGTGTATCCATGGTTTGTTTCCTTTTTATTATCATTATTTACCATTATTATTGTATTTTACTTTATTCTCAATTATTAAATAGTTCTTGTGTCAACAAGTTTTACTTCAATTCTTCTCCCCATTCCACCAGGGGCTGGGGATTGGTATTTTGTCACCAGCTGGGCTTAAAACCATGGCAGTCCTTTTTTGGCACCTGAACAGGGGAACCACAGGTTGAGATAAGAACTAGGGTGTGTTAAAAGAAAATTGTTATGAACATGCATTGTATCGGTTTAACAATAGTTGCTAGTTAAAATGTGGACTTATTTGCCCTCATATTTGTGGTGTTTTGTCTAGGCTAATACCTCACTTGCAGTACATGTTCTCTGTGGTGTATTTCATAGACTGGATTTATGATGTGACAGTGTTGCTTGTAAGGACACCAACCTAGCAGATGTATTCAGTGTTGCAGGCACCTCTGTGCTTTGGGGGTCATCTACTGGGAACAACTAAAAATCAAACCTTTGGCTTTTTCTCCTTTTTCTCAGAGGAACAATGTGTGAGGCAAACACCTCCCTATTTTTTCTTCTCCCCTCCTTTATTCCTTCCTTTTCCTCCAGGCTGATTACAGTCACCAAGAATTTTAAAGACTTTGTATATCCTGTGACTACCCTTGAAACCATACTGATCTTTTTGCTAGGAGCCATCATGTTGTTGCATGTGGTTCAGGCTTTCTTTAAGGCCAGACAAATAATTTAAAATATTACCCAGAGATCTGCCCAAAAGCTGGATAGTTCAGAGTGGTGGGGTGGGTGGGATTGTATGAGCAAGTCCGTAAGGCAGTGGAACCTCCAATGTGTTTGTACCTTAACCCTCAACACATACAGAAAAGAAGCAAAATATTCTTTAAAAGAGTCTTACCACTCTGGCACCCCACAGAAGACCCAAATCAAAGCAACGTGTTGGGGCCCGGCCCAGGCCTATCGAGCCACGTTCAACAGGGCTCAGTGTCCTCAGGAGGAAAAGGTCCTGACAAAGTGACAGCAGACCCTGCAGCTGCTCC
Source organism: Prinia subflava (assembly GCF_021018805.1). Classification (NCBI taxonomy): domain Eukaryota; kingdom Metazoa; phylum Chordata; class Aves; order Passeriformes; family Cisticolidae; genus Prinia; species Prinia subflava. Next base: position 133,739,015 of record NC_086247.1, read on the forward strand.
AGTCCCAGCAAAAGGCACCACCACTACTCTGCCCCTGAAAATTACTCTGCATACTGCAGATCTTGTTTCTAACTTCTCTGCATTTTTGTTTTTCCCAGAATGAATCAGTTCAGGAGTAGATTGCTTTCTGAAATCTGAGGACTCGCCAAAAGTCCATACTCAAAAATTACTCTATTTCAGACAGAAAAAAAATCAAGGTAATATATGGACTTGACAACTCAGCTATAAGCACCTGTTCATGTCTTCATAGATGAAGTTCAGTTGAGTGTATCTTGCTTCTAAAATTGTCCTGACACTACTGGGAATCTTGGCTCAGAGTAGAGGAAATGAGCAAACCCAGCAGCTCTGCCAAACTCAGTGCTGTGATCACTGAACGTACTGGGGAGCAGAGAGAAGACTTATCATTCACCTCACAGTCACTGTCAAGTTCTACTGTCATATTTAATTTTCCATGAAATCGTATTCAGACATAAGAGGGAAGTATCAGAAGGACTATTCATGTCTTGGCCAGGGTCTACACAGCGAGGGGCTATCAGTGATAGCAGGTCTTAGTTAGAGGGTTTATTTTCTTCATGAATGAAGACAAGGTTTTCAGATGTGAACAAGCTGTGGTCACTACAATGAGAAGGAGGTTTTGCTGTCAGGTGAGATGCCATGCTGCTGCCAGTTTCTTTGCAGCTGCTGCCCCTCAAAATAGTCTCCAGTTAAGGAGGTGCTAAAACAACATAATGATATGACGACAAAAATAAGTAATTCACGAAACAGGGAACATTACATGAAACATGTAAACATAACAGTAAAACTGCATACATTGAGTCAGAACAAAATTCCCTGACCTACAGTACTTTGACCCAACCTTCTTCTGAGACTCTCAGTGGCGGAAAAAAAGGTAAGAACCCATCCTTGACTAAGAAAGTTCTTTGTAGGTACTTCACAAGGCACCAAGCATATTATTTGCCTTGACAAAATCCACTTTTAAAAATTAAGCTAAACAAGCAGGACAATACAGATGTGAAGCTGTTTATCCAAAAGGAGAAAGCTTATGACTCAAATCCAGGTCTATTTGCAAAGTCTGTATATTCCAGCCACTGAAAGTTGTTGTCAACTTCACAGAATTGTGACACCTGTTTTTCACTGAATTCTTGGGTTGATGGAAAAAAAAATTATTCCTCATACTCAAAACCCAAGCATTGTTTCCATTACAAAGTTCAGTTATGAAGTGAGCTGCTAGAGACTCTCCAATGGAAAATGGTGCTGCTTTGTCAATGTCAAGGGAAGACCTAACCTTCTTCCTCAGTAGACTGGAGAATGGTATATGAGAGGCTGATAAACAAAACATGTTTGTTCAGGTTTTATTATAGAATAGCACAGCCAGATGAAAGATACAGCACATCTTTGCTTCTGCATTGATCTATAAGTTGAGAAAGGGTTCAGATGCGGCCAGGAGGAAGAGCACATTTGTGTTTTCTTTCAAAGTGCACTCTTGCTTTTGTTGTCCCAATTCACTATTCTTAGAGTCACTAGGGTCCCAGAGCCTTTTCAAGTCACTTCTCTTATTTACTGTCATTTGAGGCTCATCCTGGCTCCTTCGCTGTCACTCAAGTACTTCCAGCTCTGTTGCAATTGTTGTCAGCTATTAGAAAAAAATAAATAATTTTTTAAAAAGTGAAGCATCCCTTCTCCCAGACCTGTTATCCTCCATATTTCACCTATAGAAGCTGCCTTTCACATCATTAAATTGCTTCACCTCCTGCTGTTAGTTATGCCTGCAGAGCTTTTGGTAAGTCCTTGCCTCTGTAGCTGAACGAGGTGCACCTTTCAAAAAGCTGTGACTCTCACCTGGGACCATAAACCTTTGTTTCTTTTGTCTCTGTTGTCTCAAGGCTTTCTATAAGAACTGTCCCGAGATATTTATTGCTGCTAACAACACACCAGTCACTAATATGTTTCATCCTGCAAATGCAGAACAACACATTTTGGGAGCAGCTTTTAGGGTAGCAGTGCAATTTTTCTTCAATTAATGTGATTTGTGTGGTTTAACTGTGTCTTTCAGACACATGTTAACCCTTGCATAATTTAAGAAGTACCAGTCTTCAGAAGCACAGATCCCCTTCACACTCACAGCTCAATGCTATCCTTTTGTCTTTTTCTTCATCAAACTAGTGTTTTTACAAACAGTTGAGAAAGGTTTCATATTTTAAAACTATCTGTAACACTCTCAATGGCTGAAATAATTACCTACACCTTCTCTTGCACAGAGGACATAGCTCTTCAGTGTCCAGACTATTTCTTTAACATGTTTCTGACTTTCTGACCAAGTTTTTTTTTCTCAAGGGCAGGTGATTATAGACTGCATGTGAGGACAAGGGGGCATGGCAGAGACTGAAATGTGCTGGTTTGGAGCAATCCTGTCAGAGTTAGGTGTCTGCAGGCAGGCTCAGAGTGGGCTACATAGAGTTGTCTCCCTCCCTGATGCACTATTTCTTCACATTGTCTTTCTCTTTGCCTTTTGTTGTAGTAATGACTCACTGTGCTTAAAAGCTGTAATTTTGAATTCTGGAAAAGCTCCCAAGCCAAAGTATACTCCTTGATGTAAGGAGCAAGAGAATAAGAAAAAGTAGATTCAAAAACAAGCTTTAGAGGTAGAAAGAAGTAGTGAATACAGTGTTTCATGGAGAGGTGTGAGGTTAAAACTGCAAGGAATGTGACATTTTCCAGAAATGTATCAGGCAAGGGAAAACTGTTCAAGTGACTATTATGTTTTCTGGGAAGACAACATGAAAGAAAGATGGCCCTGGAGTGGGTAGTTTTTAAAATATTGCTAAGAGACAGGCATTAGATTTTCATGTAATCATGTTTGCATAGGGAAGTGTTGATGTTTGAGCCAGTGATCAGGCAGCACGAAAGGTACTGAAGGGTGTATCACTTCTAGGAGAAAGAAAGTACTCTTGAGTGGTATTAGCTTTACTACAGAAACTGAAGAGAGAGGAAGAAATTCTGAGCCATGTATAGCAGATCTACAACTTGTCTTAACTCAAAAAACACCATATACTGGTATTATAATCAATGTGTCAGAAAAAATTGTAGTGGAGATCAGATGTCAAAATCAAGGGGAAAAATCCAATCAACAGTCTGGATTTACACCTATGAAAAGGCAGAGACAATTTAGTACTAGCCAAAGAGAACCAGATATTATTTTAAGAGTTAGAAGGAACAGAAAACTGTTTTACAAAATAGAGAGTAACTAAACCCTTAGCCAATGAAGAACATAGAAAAATTAAGGAATTCCTAGATTTTTACAGGCCAAAGACTGAAAATCGTAGTTGGAATCAGTGTATACCTGCAGCCCTCTGAAAGACCATGCAAGATGTGTGCATTTTCAGCAATCTTTGGTCAGAACTGTTATATTCCTAGGGGAAAACATTTTGTAAGAGCTTGCAGAATGGGATTTAATGTACCTGTTAAAAACCAAGGACTCATTCACAGTCTACACAGTGAAAAAGAATTTCTCAAAAGGGAATGATGTGAGCAGAACCTCACTCAACTAAAGTTTGGGTCACTTGATACTGGCTTTTGAACTAATTTGAGATCCCAAAGACAATACCTCATACTGCTGAGCACAGACACACAGAATGGTGGGTGTTCTAGAGCTCCACACAAAAGAGCAATAACATCTTGAACATTCACTTTTAGGGAATAGACTATTGCAGCTGTTCTAAGGTGGAAAACAGGTCAAATATCCAGGCTCATTAAAAAGTAAAAGAGTCCATAAAGACAGAAAGCACATGCACAGATAAAAAGAATGATGGACACAATAAAGGACAGACAGAAAGTGTAATTCTTAGGAAGTAAACAAAGGACAAAAACAAAACATATCTTTGCCATTAAAAGTGTAAACAAAATTCTTGTGCTTTATGTACAGTGTTCAATACAGCATGAAATTAACTTATTTATGCTAACTCCTGGGCCATGGAGTCCCTAGCTGCAGGGCCAAGAAGCTGGTCAATAGGACAGGCCAAAGAATCAGGACTGAGCAGAGCAGTGCAGGGAACACTGGCAGAACGTCACAAGGCCCATGAGATGCTCTGAATACCCAAGACAAACGCAAAGGCTGAAGAGCTCTAATAGTGACAGGCAGATGGTGATTTTAAGCAGTTGTTTGGGTTGGTTATAACCAGCCTGACAAGTGAGGGGACACAGTTTTTCTGCCTCGCTTACAGATGTTTCAGCCTGGATTCCCTTCCACACTGAATTCGTGTTTTGTGGCTTGCAGAATTTCCACTGTCAAGCTTTCCCTTATTCTGTAATAAATTGCTCAAAGGAACTGACTTTCTGTACCTTTTTCTCCCATTAAGGTGTTTAAGAAGACTCATTAAGCATAACATTTGGACAATACCCAGGCAGCAGAGATTACCTCTTTTCTGTTAGCTAAATAGAAGTGCAGACAGAGTGCAATTTTCTTTATTTGTGTTTCAGAGGGATGCTAAGAGGATTTCATAGCAGGGAACTGGGGATTGCAGGAAGTGATGCTGCAGGTGAAGGCAAGTCAGCTGCTTGCTCCAGTTTCTGAAGAGTATGTACATTTTATTCCCTCAAATTCTCCTGATCCTTCTTTGACCTCTAGAAGTGAACAGTATTTACAATGTTACAAGTGATTAGAAATGACATGTGCAGAACAATCAGTTTAAGCCTGGATTCCTATGGATTTTTATCTGCTCAGCATTTCATCACAGACCCAGCAGCTTCCTAATGCCTTTCTCTCTCAGCAACCCGAGATTCTGCTCTTACATTTCTGAAATCCTTGCTTTGTATTGCATCCCCTAGGTACTACCTAGAGAAAGAGCAGGGTGCAGTGGCTTGTCCAGAGCCTGTTGGTGCTGGCAGGGCAGCAACTGTGTGTACCCCAGTTTAGCCAGGGGCGAGTCCATGACCAGCTGATGGTGCTGTCTTTCTTTTACGGTAACATTCACTTGGTTTTTTCTTCTGTACTGAAGCACAATTAAAAAAAAAAAAAAATAGGAATATGGTGACTTTGAAACACTATGAACTCTTTTTCATGTGGCTGAAATTCACAACTGGATTGAAAAGCCATTAGAGAGAGGACATAAGCATGCATGAACTGAAAGTACAGTCACAGACATGTCATTCCTTAGGAAGCCTCTAAGAGGTGAAGAATTTCTAAGTTTCTCATAGACAAGATCCTGAAAAATATAGGATTGATTTTTTCCTTTAGAGATAGTCTGCAATGTTTTCCTTCATTTTCTCCAAATGGGACAGACAAGCCCTGAAAAGTGATCAGTTTTGGAGAGTGATCTGTTTTGGAGAGTTTCTCGAATGAAAGCTGATATGCAGCAGGGATACAATGTCTCCTCCTGATGGGGCAGCCTATGAGCAGTGTGGAGTCATTTATCAGTGTGCCTCTAGGAATATGGTTTGCAGAGCCAGGTACTGTGTGGTATTTAGAGCCAGAGAGGCTGGAGTGGCATTAATCTCGATTAAAATTTGATGTCTACAAAGGGTTAAATGAACCACCCATTTCTCTCCCCTGATGCTAAAGGGAAGGTGGTGTACCTGACCTGGTTGCAAACATCTGCAGCATAAAAGTCTAAAGTTACTTGAAAGGAATCTCACCTTAATGTTCAGCCAATAGCTTCCCTTTTATTTTACTCCCAAGTAGCAATATTCTCAAGCAAAAAAATACAGATAGTCATAAGGCAACATGACAAAACATTTTAAAATCCCAATCTTGCTATAAAATGCATGGGTGCAAATAAATCTGTCCCCTTGGTGACAAAGCCATCAACATCAGCTTGACAGGATGCTATCATTCAGCTTGCTGGTGCTGAAGTTCCAGTGCAGTAAGTGGTCTGCACCTCATTAAAACCCTTTTCTCTGTACAACCGCTGCCAACACCATGATCTTTCTCTGCAATTAAGAAAATGTAAACCGATCCCCTGCAGAGAGGAGTACAGTAGCAATGAAGGGAACAGAGTTAAGTCCAAACCTAAGCCAGCAAATAGTTTTCTTTTTGCAGCTTCCCAGAAAGGACTTGGCAGTAGACAACAGAGCACAGTAAATTGAAGGTTTTATCATGATCCCACATCTCTGTCATGCTGAGATGCATTGCACTAAACTGCATTCAAAAAAATAAAGATTTTATATATGGATGTATGTACATATATATGTGACTATGACTACAAATAAATGCACATATTTACTTCAAAAATGAGTGCTTTGTAACTGTTATAAACGCCAGGACAAATTTATTGCCAAATTCAATAGTTTGGTTTATTAACATCCAAATCACAAAATTTAGAATCAAATTATAACAATTTCAAACAATAAAGACAAAACAATACGAACCCCACAAACAGCAAACTTACTTGACCGAAGTTCTCCCGGGAAAAGTAGAGCCAAGGGTGACCCCAGAGACACAGGACCTGGCAGCCGGTGTCTCTAGCTGGGTTCACAAACTTGCCCACCTAAAGGCCCAACTTAAATACACTTAGTTTCCCTCTCGGCAACTTTCCTCCCATTGTTTCTCTAATCATCGACCATTAACTTTATTTACATTAAATCCCGAAAGGGTCCCCGGGCACATTCAAATGCTAATGTCCAGAGTTAGTCCTTGCTTTGAGTAACTGCCGTAGAGGTGTGTGATGACCGGTGTAAGTCCTTGCCGGCACGTCTTTGCTGGCACGTAGCGTTTGACCGTTGCGAGTCCCGATGAGTTGAGCTGCACGTAGGCAGGGGCAAGTCGTTCTCACCTTCCATTTTTGGAACCCGGAAGATCAGGGAGGTGCTTTCCAGAAGTTTGTGAAACGTGCGGGTTGAGCAGACACACACACATACCTTTATATAATATATATCACAGTTCCCAATCTATAATTATTTATAGAACATGAATTAAATAACCATATTTCCCACAGTAACTAACTCCAAGGTTGCAGTAGTCACTGCTGTCAAGACTGACCACTTCTGCCTTTTCGCCTTGTGGAAGGAGCATGACCAGCTAGTCACTGACACCATTACCCAGGGAAACTCCCAAGTTCAGTTCCATGATGTGTTTTTCTGCCAGATTCTCATTATCACACATTCTGATCTGCCTGAGGCAGCTATTAAGCCTCTTGTCAAGTCACAGTTACATATTGACTGTGAATCATATCTTCTTTTAGCCCAAATTACCTCTACATTTCAAGAGTCTGAAATAGATACTGTGCAATTAAAGCATTTTAAAAGCATTAATTGACACTTATAGCAATAACTAATTTTGTTGTTTTGTGTCAGAAAAGCCATTTATCTGCAGATACTGTATTATTACAATTGTTTTCAGGGTCCCCTCTAGTTTTATGTCCAACAAACAGCATCAATCCTTTGTGGAGACAGTATAATGTTCTCAGTATAAGGGACTCATAACAGAGAGGAAAAATTGTATTTGCTATAGCCTTAAACCAAGTAAGGCCAAGTTCAATAAAATGAGAGAGTCACTGATTTTTTTCAGCTCTCCAAAGAATGATCTAGAGAGATGCAGTTTAGAAAACTTAAAGCAATATAGAAAAGAAAATACACATGATGTGGGTTATAGACACAAAGGGCCACAGCTGTAAACCAGCAACTTGACTTGCTTGGCACTACATGAATTCCCTCCAAATGATCATCTGGTCCACTTTAGGTGTCAGAAAAAAGTCTGGGAAACATGGAAACCGTCTCTGTTTACCTCAGACATGCAAGATCAGCATTTATACTTTGGAACTAGCTTGTTTTTACAGTGCACCGTTGTTAAAGTCCATGTTCCAACCTTCTAAACGGTTCTTGTTGTCACCTTATCCTTTGTTTTCTCAGCCAGTTTCTTGTCTGTCACAACATTAGGCCTCTTTCCAAGCTTCTGAGAACAAAATATGGTTCTTTCAGTCAATCACCCTTACCAGAGGGCATAGTGGTAAAAATGAGATGGCTGAACTGTCGTGACGGTTTTGGCTTCTTTTCTTCCCCGCTGTTAGAACAGGGGTTATTTTGACTCTATCTACACTCCAGACTGAAAGTGCGAACCACTGCAAGAGTCCAGATTCATGGCAGTGGTTGGTTCCTTTCAAAGATCTGCCCCTGCATCAGAAGGTGTTGGAAGCTACCAGAGTCCGAAGCCAAAATCCTTGGCAGAGGTGAAACTGAAATAGCTGGATTCTAATGAAACTCTACTTCAGGGATACCAAAAGGCTTCCGAGGAGTGGCTGTGTAGGTGTTTCAGATGGACCCTAGAAAATTTTCTCAGTACAGAGCTAAGGTGAGTCAGGGTTAATCTTCTGACGCACAGTACAAGCCAAACACTCCTTTGGAGATATGCAGTAAAAATGCAGGAAGAGGAGTTAGTTGGTTCCCCCGTTCAAGTTCCTGCCACTGTTCTCCAAATTCCAAGTCAAATGCACCAGGGACGGAAACAGATGCATGACAAGATAGAAGTTTCCATTACACTGCTTTTTCTTGGAAGGAAACAGATTAATTCAGAACAAAAGATTACTCAGTCAGTGACAGAATGAGGTAAAATTAATACAATGAAATCTCATTGAATAAGACTGTATTCTTCTCAAGTTGGGGATTAATTAATTCTTTACTCCCTTGTCCTCCAGCACCACAACCTCATTTTGTTTGCTGGGCAAGAGACTCTTTTGTGGAAAGAAATCTTTTGTCTCGATTTTATGACCATTGTGACAAGTGTCCCTTGCCTCCTGTGGCCACTCTCTGCTTCCTTGGCTGTCTCGGTGTGGGAGCCTCCACTGGCTGCTCACAGCTGGGGAGGCAATGTGGCTTTTCATTCACCTTCTTTCACCCTCCTCCCTATACCCACATCCCCAGTCTCAGAACTTGGAGGTTGCACTAGCCAAGAATTTCCTACAAAAATAATGTAATTTTCTGTCAAAAATGCATTTCTACATTATTAGAATATTCAGAAAAATGTTTATTCCAAAACTGGTTCAGAAGAAAATCCCTCACTGTTTGTTAGATACTTGTTAAATAAACCAAAATTCTTTTAAATTAAAAAAAAAGGAAAACATCACCATTTCACACGTACTGCCTGTTCAAATTTTGAACTATTCTTAGAAAAACTCTTTTAAAAGTCAAGTCTTCGAAATTGTGTAAGTCAGCACGATTCCACTGAGGCATGACAGCAAAGGATCATGCCCCAGGATCTGTATCTCCAAACCTACTGTGAACTGCAAACCTACCCAGCTGTGACATTTCAAAATGCAGTCTCTTAAGGGCTTTTGTAAATTATCACATCCTGCCTGCGCAGAGTCTCAAGAGGAATTATTTGCAGATGAAACCTCTTGGTAAGTAGTGTACCTAAAGAATAACAGCTATTTAGAGCTCAGGGTAGTTCCGTGGTGATTATTTCTCAGTTTTTCACAGAAGAGGTGCTGTTCAGGATGACACTGGTTAATGCTTGGGGCAGTGGCCATCATCACAAGATGAGTAATTCTCCACCTGTGGTTTGTCAGAGAGACACACTGAAATAATGGCTTGTCTGCAGCTGACTTTAAACGTGTCTCATTATCTCATTCAATGTGCACCTGTTGGAGTCTCAGAGGTTCTAGTAAATTATGAAGTAATTTAACTCTCCAATTTAAGGTTTGTTGTATATCTCACAGCTTTGAAACTAAGCATGCCTCGATCAAAAAACCTCCATGCTTACAATCACCAAACACAGGGTAATAACCTTCTTAAGCAGAGGAAATACTGGGTAATTCTACTTGGGCTGTGAATATTTTAAGATACATCAGTCTCAGGAGAATAAGAAATACACAATGAAGAAAGATCATCACTGGAGGGACACTATGGGCCTGTAATGGGAGTATAACTGAATCACAGAAAGGCTAAAGCCTTTGAAAGGTAGAAATCTCAGCACTACCACATGATACCTTGAAGGTTTAAGCATCACCTCTGAAGTGAAGTGCACACAGTCATCTCAAGGAAAAAGACTGCCTTGGGAAAAAGGGCTTGTGACTGAGACTCTCAGCAAGCACTTACAAGAAACACATCCCTGAGCAGACTCCTCTCAAACAGTTTCAGTCAGGAAACTTTTAGGCCACTCTTGGTGACCAACAGTTTTGTTATTCCTCAGAATTGTTGGTCTGATATTCCTTTCACAATTGTCACAAAAAACTGCAGTAAGGAAGGAGAGGGCCCAGATTTTCAGTATGCTGGTTCACCTACATGTCTCCTATTTCTCTTTCTTTCATGCATATTTTATTTTGTGTAATGAGATTTCATAGTGCAGAATGAATTAGAAGATACAGACTATGCTGGAGAAGATGACATCAGAAAGATGGGAGACTGGACTGAATGAGCTGCCAGAACTATTTATAGAGGGCACCCAAAACCCTAAATAGATTTAGTTCTGCTCCTTCAAACATTTGTCCTGTCAAGATGGAATCAGATCAGTCCAAGGTGTTATTTCTTCCAAGAAGTTCTTGACATCTCAGAATTAAACACATTAAAACACTGATGGAAGGTGTTAATTCTTTCAACATGTAGAACCATGCAAATTGCAGGCACATAGTGTGCCCAGAACTGAAAACCAAGAGCAGATATATAAATGGTACTTCTCATCAGTGAAGCATGTCTCATGTGTCTTCTCAATACCAAAGGCTAAATAGCAAGTTTGTTCCAGTCACAAGAACAGCAGCCATCCAGGAGTTAGTGACTCAGAAACACTGTCTCCTTTTCAGTTCCCTAAACATATCTCCTGCTAAAGCCACTCACTCTTCACCCAGCACACAGTGTTAGTTCCATTGTTCTCTGCTGGCTTTCTGTCCTATGCATAGTCTAATCCTGAAAGCTTTACAGACCATAGGAAGGTGATTGAGTTATCTCCAATTTAGTGCTGTCTAACAACTCAAGGATTGTAGCAAGTGTTCAAATGAGCCGGGGGAGTGAAAAGAGAACAACAACATGACATTATTTACAGGAGATGTCATGATTGTTTCCTCTCTGTCAGCATCCTGCACAGATCAGAAGGAAGCAGCACTAAAAGAGAAGCATGTTTAAACATTGAATGCCTTCAGAAAGATATTCTGAAGTATAATGCTCACTTCAGACAGAAGGTGAAGTCACTGTATCTTTCCTACAAATATTTGCAGCTAAGAGCTGAAGCTAATGATCAAGGAGGTTGACTACAGACTTGCCATAAACTCAAGGAATTCATGTATCTGAAACCACAAGTCCACTGATTTCATATTCAGTAGGTAAGGATGTAATTAGTTTTTAAGTAGCTATACAGGTGGAAACAGCTAAACAAACCACACAGACCCATTCACCCAGAATAGACATTTTCAGGAGGCAAGTGCATTCATAGAAGATATTAATATAGAATATTTTATCTTCATACTGCAATTTTTGGGAGGATAAAGTTATTCCCAAAGACTGCAGCCATTGCACCAATTTAGGAATAACACAATGAAGTGTTCTTCCAGTTGCAGACTACTGCTGACCTGTAAAATAGCAGGGCCCTGAGACAACTGAGAAAATCATCAAGACCATAGACTTATTTTTACACAACAAAGAAATTGTGGAAAATAATAATCTAAAAAGTGGCTTATATTTGGTTTTATGGCAAAATAAAAATATGATGGCAACACTGCTTAATATGGTTCTTAAGACAATCTTTCAATTTAAAAGCATTGAGAAATGGAAATACCATGCCCTCTTTTTTCTTTCTTTCCACTCCAGTTGCACATAACAGTGACACATTTCTACCACCAGTAACTACTTATGTCTATTGATCTAAAAAATCCAAAAATTTCTGTAGCAAGTATGAACACAGTGACATTTATAACAGACAGCAGTGGACACTGCCTATGGATCAAATGGAGCTGAATGTGCAGGTGTGATATTTCAGCTGCTCTTTCCATTTATGCAGAGTTAGTTTGTTCCTCTGATTTCTTTCTGGTATCCCCAAGATGTGATCATCTTTTTAAAGATCCAATATCAGTGTATTTAGTAGATGGGCATTGTTCTCTACATTTCCAACACCTTTTCAAGCATTCTATTATTGTGGTAAGAACAGAGAACTAACTAACTAACTAAATAAATAAATCTTCAAATTATTTAAAGAAACATTTCTCAAGTGTATGAAAATGTTCAAAAGTGTTTATATCTCATTAAGTCTAAAATACATTTTCTATTTAAGAAACACTAGAGGAATTGTTTCCAGGTTTCTTTTTTTTCCCTAGAGACAGAACTCTCTTGTTAAGAGTTGGTTGGATATTATGTAGAGATTGGAAAGTTAAATCAATTGAGCCCCAGTCAGAGATGATCACTGTAAAAAACTACTGGCAAGAATTCAATTTTTTTTATTCTCAGTAATATCACCTCACTTTGGACAAAACCAGAAATAATGTTAAATACTTGCTTTCAGTTGGCAGCAAGTGTCGGCTGCAAGATCCTCAACACTGTTTTGTCACTGAATGAGTCTCAATCTTAATGCTCTTCCCAGACTTAATTTGCAGAATAAAATGTAATTTGCTGTCTTTGGTAACAAAATTTATTTCTTTTCTTCATGAGTTGAAGTTCTGTATTATACTATTCAGCTTTATACATGATAAATTAAAAGGCACGCAAATGTTACTGCACACCCAGGATTTGGAATTCTCTTCCGAGCACAGGAAGGTGCATGGTGTGTGCAGCAGGACACCCAGTTGAGTCTTTTCTTGCTTGTCATTTGCAATTTGTTCTACCAAATCTGGAACAGCCACTTAAGGGCAGGCAATGTGCTGTCTTATGAATGTGGTCTGAGCACAAACCACCAAGAGATTATATATGAAAATCAAAGTTGTTCAGTGACGGCCGCATTTCAAGCTAGGAATGTCCAAGCAGCTGTGAGGGATGATCTACCCTGCCTATTTTTAATGGAATGTCTCACTGGGCCTAGATTAATTTCAGAAATTAAAGCTACTTATGTAGATATGTGAAGGGAGTTTCTACAACTCTGCTGAATTCAAATCAGCGCAATGCAATAGTGCTGTACTGCTACACTACACTCCCAGGTGCTCTGGAGAATTCCACAGGGAGCAGTGCTGGGCACCCTGCAAAGCCCAGAGGCAGTGTGCCACTGTGCCACAGGGAAGGCACCACCAGCACAGGCTCTCTCTCTGACAGTATACCAGGAAGGCTACAGCTCACTGTTTCCCTGGTAAATCCAGAATTACCCAGAACAGAATACACGAATGTCTGCATCCCATCACACTGCTGTGGAGATCAGTGGATAGTCTTCCACCAACTTCCACAGACATCTGAATGGCTTAACCTTGGTAGAGGGCCAGGACACGTAAATCCTGTCCTGTAAATTTAGATCAGAAGACCATTTCTGTGACTTTCAGATTAGGAGATCTACATCTCCATTGTAATACATCTGACTAACAGGATTTAAGCTTTATAGGCAGTTAAGCTCCTTTGGGTTACAACACTTGATTCCTAATTCAAAAGAAGTAGGTGTGAATGCTCACATACTGCTTTCTCATAGTGTCATGGCAACAAAATCCTCATAGCTGCAATGTCATTGTTAGTCACAGAGCAAAGGACAGCCAGAGGATGTTCTCTGTCTCCACCCCTCTCAAAGGTTAATACTGCAAGAAAGTCCTGTTCCAAAACACTGAAACATCCACTACTGGAACGTCTATTTCAGGATCACTGTAATGCATTTTTTTTCCTTACATGTTGACATTCTCTTTAATGCCCTGTGTTTTCTGCTGTTCTTTGACAAACCAATGTTATTACCTATCTGTTTTTTTTGGAATATATTTTAAGAAATATGAAAAAGGTGTCTGGGTAAGGGTAAATATGCTACAGGGGACCTCAAGATTAATTTGTGAAATAATTCTAAATACAAAAGTATAGCATTTGTAAACAGATACCAGTCTGGTGTAATATGCTGAATGCTTTTATGAACTGACTTCTACATGCTAAAAAAAATTAAAAAATCAACTAGAACAAAGTTTAAAATATCTTTTAATTGATGATTAATTTCTACATTTCTACAGTATTAACAATCTCTAAAACAAATATCTGAATCTATATCTCAAAATATATTATAATTTTTGCAAGTAAATAAGTTATTAGAACTATCATATTGTGTTGCTTTCCTGCCTGTGTAAACTTCTAATGATAATGCATTTCAGAAGAAATAACAATAATAAGCAATTGCAATGGATTTACATTACTAATAGACTTTAAGTACAATTCTATACATATTCTATACACTTGGATAATTTTTTCTTCACTTACACTTTTACAAAGCCATACGCTGAAAGGACATTCAAATACATTCAAGACTGAACAGAGAGGCAGGAGAGGGATGAATAAAAAGACAACATGTTGCAGGTGGTACATCATGACACAAAGTACTGTATATCACCAGCCACTACCAGCTGCAGGCATGAAATTGCTTCCTAGAGAGGGCTGGAGTCACCTAACATACAAGTTCTCTTGGGACAGCTCTCGGTTCACTTGTCAGATTTGCTTTTGTGACCAGAGAGTTCACTGGCCAGGTCTTCTCCATCTGGGAGGTCCCAGGGATGAATCAGCTGGGGACATCTGTGGAGCCCTCAGTCCCTCGGAAGGGCCAGAGGCACAGTGGGCACCGACCCGAGAGTGCCACCCACTGTGGAGCTGTGCCCTCCTGCGAGCTCATGGGGCTGCCCTGGCACACTGAAACCTGCCTGGCAGAGCATCGCAGGCACAACCACCCTGCAACTCTCTGGAGCAACAGAACACAGAGCTCTGCAGAAAAATGGGGACTTTGGTTTGTAAACAGCCATTGTAACAAGCACAGAATGAAACGTTTTAATGGGCTACAGTTAATCATCTATAAAAACTGTAGGTTCAGCATGAATTTAAATTGTAAACTGGTGATAAATAATACAGTAAGTCTCAGCATGTTTTAAAATATACATTATTAAATAAACTTTGATTTTCAGAAAAGCTTTCACCTTTTTTGTTCAGAAAAACCCACTTAAAAATCCTTTATGAACTGCAGCTATTTTGCCTGCCTGAAAATTTTGATTTATGAAGCCCTACTGCCTAGTGCAGAACATATATTTGTATTAACTTTCCTTTTCTTTTTTTCTTTCTATCGCAGATTAGGCAAGAGCTCAATTCAAAAACTGTGAATGTAATTTAAACTAATTTAAAACTATACATTATTATAACAATTCTGAACTGGTTTCATTCTAGTTTATTTAGTAACCATACACATATCCAAATATTCACTGAAGCAAGTACCACAGTCAGAGCAGTAGCTAGACCTAGATTTAAAAGGTACATATTTAAATCTGGTCACAGAAAAGGTCTCCATGCACCTCCTGTTAACTAGCCTTGCAATCTATCCATGAACGTGAACCTGGCTAAATGCTGTGTTCAGTGGGAATCAGCAGCACCATTTCTCCATGGCAGTTTATGCTGGACTGCGCTGCTGAGGTTGGTGTGCCCTGCCCACCCTGGCAGGCCCGTGTATCCCCAGACATGCAGGCTAGGAGACAGCAAAGGGTGCCTGAGAGGGAAAGCCCTGTCTGTAACACACCCCTTGTGCACAGAGATCCCCACAGCTGATCTCCTGAGCTCCCTCAGCAGACTGAGCCTCCTCTCGTCTCACATCCTGCAGGGTGGGAGAAATTACATCTGTCAGCTACTGCTCACCATGGCCTCAGTGACCCCTCGGCAGATAATGCAGAAGATGCAATATCCCAGCACCATATTCCTTTCTGCTGCTCATGCCCTGAAGCTGGGATCTGACCTCCAAACATTCTGGGCTGAGCTGTGGAACAACTCAATCTGTCCCAAAACAGTGTTTCACAGTATGTGAGTGCTGGGGAGAACCTCAAGAAATCCAGCTGCTTGCAGGTAGAGTTCATACAAAAGATGGCTTCTGTTTCTAGCACTAGTAGGAAATGTCACCTGATTGAAAGCAATCTCCCTATTTCTATGTGCTGCTATTCAAAAGCTTTCATAAGGCCATGCTCTATATTAATTCATTTCAGAAGGCCTATATAAAACAAGTAAGAAAATACCTTTGTAAAAGTTAAATTTGTTAAAGACTACATGCAAACATTAGAGATGCTGATGTTTTAATACATTCCAAATTTTACGTAAGCAGGAGGCTTTAAATGCTTTAGAAAACTAGGGATATTGCAGAGAGGAAGACAAAAAAGACAGATGTAAAAAAGAAGTTGGAAAGAGAGCACCCTATGAAAATCATACTTAAGTTTTAATGTCCATTTAACAGGTTAATTAAATGTTTCAAGATCTGAAGTCAATAGCAAGAAGATTTTACCTGCAATTCTCACTATGTTTCAGAAGATACATTAACAGAGTAGCAACCAGTAATCAGACAAGAGGAAAAGGCCTCAAGCTGTGCCAGGGGAGGTTCAGGCTGGACATCAGGAAGAATTTCTCCACGGAAAGGCTGGTCAGGCACTGGAACTGGCTCCCCAGTGAGGTGGTGGAGTCACCATCACTGGAAGCATTCAAGAAGCTATAGTGCTATAGTGCTATAGTCTAGTTGATGTGATGATATTCAGTCAAAGGTTGGACTTGGTGACCCTGGAGGTCTTTTCCAACCTTACTGATTCTGTGAAAAGGACGCTTCAGTGAAAGGTTTCAAAAAACAGGAGGAAAAGAACATGTTGCTTACTTTTTTTAGGTAAATGCCATGTAAACTAATCTACACGGCCATCTCTCTGGTCTATGAAACATTGAATGCGATACTGTAAGTAATTTTTAGCTTTATTTTTATTAAATCATTATTTAGCAAGACTGTTCTGTAGCTGTAAATCCATTTTTAAATTGTATCATTACCTTGTACATTGTTGCTTTATGGAAGTGCAACCCAAGATTGTAGCAAACAGTGTTGTATTGTTCTCATTCCAAATGTACAAAATGTTATAAAAATAGGTCCTTGATTAACATATGATAATATCTTTAGGCCACAATGAAAACAAATATAATACATTTTTATAGTGCAAGTATTCCTTTTAGAAGGAATACTATCTACAGGATACTCTCATCTGATCAAGGATTTCAAAATCACATCCTTAAGTATCCAATGCATTTTCAATTAATTGATAGCTATGGTCTTCAGTGAGCTGCCCTGACAGTTAAAAAAGAGACACAGAACTTAATCTAATCTTAGTTTCTCATATTTCATCACACTATTCTGATTGCTAATGGAGATATATTTCCCAAAACAGCCAATATGTTCCTCATAGTTTATAAAACAGTACTGAAAGAATGCTGAACACATATAACTGCTAGTCTGAACACATGTAACACAACTGGTTTGCGATTCAGTGTTGTAAGTGTAGTTTAAAATATAAACTTTCAATAATTTTAGCTGCATGTTAAACAGAAGTAGTAAGTTAAACTAGAGCACCTTGTGTGTAATTTAAGGAATACAAAGATTATATCTTTTAAAATTTAAAGAGAAACAACTGTTCTGCCTCAAGTCTACTATGCACCTGTCATATAAAAGGAAACTCATTTATGTGTAATGAAGACATGCATAAATATCACAAATTAAAGGCACAATACAGAATTGGAAAGTTAAGGATATAGTGAGTCCTTGCTTTTTTATAAAATTACCTGGTAGTCCTTTTTCTGGCATATCTACAAATTTCAGAAAAGCTGCATTATCATAGAATAATTGAAGCTAAAAACAGAAACTGCCTATTCAAATATGTGGTTCAATTTCTTGCCAACTCTACCTGAAAACCTTCCAAGACTCTGTATGCATTGATAAGCACTACTATGTCATTCTGTAACCTGACTGATCTTATTGGTAGGACCTTTCTTCTGATATTCATTGGCTATTTACCTTGTTTCAAATTCATCATAGCTACACCTCCATACTTAGAAAAGCTCTTCCATGTATTTATCATATAACAAAGAATTACACATATTAATGACTTAATCGTTCTGACTTCTTTCTCACTTCAACTAGTTTTGTTATTGTTTTCTGAGCTTTCACAAGATTATACAATTCTTCATCCCCGAGGAAGCCAAAACATAAGACTGTACTCCAGAAATTACCTCAGCAATCACGAGTATTCTGATTTACAGCTGCCTGGTGCAGTTCTTCCACATAGATATACACTTCTTTTGACATCAGTGAAGCCAGAAGCAAGACAGGCTTGTTGCCTACATTTTCACAGCTTCGTACCACATTACTACATTTCCATCTTCTCTCTCTCACTAAGTATCCAAGTTTCCTCAAATGCATCACCTTTTCTCTGAATCTGCTGGGCTGTTAGTTCAAAATCTTATTTGTTGGACCTCTCCCACTCAGGTATCATATAGTGTAATATCATCTGTAACTTCTATCAATATACTGTAGATCCTTCTTGCAGATTATTGAAGACATAAAATAGAATTAGGTCAACACAGTTTAAACAATTAATGGGGAGGGTGCAGTTAAGATTGCCCAATGGGATGAATCAAACCACAATTTATATTTTAAGTTGCTATTTTAAATATATTTTATCCCACTGAGCTATTTTAAAGAAGTCAAATATCTAACCATAGCTACAGTTTTTCAATGCAATACTGATTCTTCTGTATACATAATTGAAACGTAGTATAGGAAACATGCTGACAATCAGCTTTGCTCTGCAAAGGAGTCTCATTCCAGCCACTGATTAGAGAAAGGTAGACACATCCTGTCTACTCCTCAGCACAAACTTTTAACCAGTTAATATTTTATCTATTATTCTAAATATCTTTAACATTACAAATGAAAATACAGGGAGGTCTAAATTTGCACTGACAATCAAGAATTCAACTCCTTTCACAAGTCCTGAAATTCTGCAGTGTGATACTGTAATTCAAAAAATATTGAACAACCTGCTGCAGTACTCATAATTGGAAATATATTACTTAATATAAAGTTTAAACACCATTCAATTCACCTAGTCTATGAAAAACATCATTACCTAATTTACATTCTGATTTCCAGAAGACTCGCTTTCAGTACAACTTATCAACTCACCTTCTGTTCTTGATAATGACTACAGGTCATAACAGAACTTTCAGAACACAAGGCACAGTAGCCAACTATTCTAATTCTTAAAGCTACTCATCATCCTATTGAAAATAAGAAAATATTTCTTTGAAGACATGAACAATTAAAAAACCAAAGTGAATCTAAGGATGAAAAGGTAGGTCTGAAAATATATTAATTGCAAAAATAATACAGTCCATGACATTTTAGGCACAGTTGTTTATTCTTGTTCCATGTTTTAAAATTTGGACTCAGAAAAATCAGAGGAAGTCTTGGGTTTTTACCCTCTCTTCTTTTCCTTTCCACTAAAAGCACCATGGTTACACAGCTTGATTCAATCGTCCTTTTCCACGATCACTTCTCCATGAAGCACCCTTCTTCTCTGACGCAGCATGTGGAAGTAGAGTTGTGGAAATACTTGATCAAAGCATAAAAGAAAGCAAATTAGATGGAAAAATTCAACAGCTCACATAATGGAAAACCACAATTTTACAGAGTGATGAACTGAGTAAAAATTATGGCACACAGTGGCTGAGTTGATTAAGGTGAATAATAACAAGTCATGAGCACTGCAGTGATTTAAAAAACAATAATTACTCAAGCTCAGACAAGGCCCCCTGAATAAATACTGTGTGTTCAAGGAACTTTACTCCAACAGTTTCTTTGTAGAAACAGGATTTAACCCCATTCTGGTGGTGCTTATAGACTTCAAATGGAGGAGGATGCAAATTTACCCTATTTGTTGAAGTCTGAAGTAAGGAGATCCCTCTTTCCTGTCCCTCTGTCATTTATTATATTACTGTCCTGCTGACAGAGTTAATCCTCATTTTTAATGGCTAGAAAACTGGATTTATTCCTGAAGTGTTGTTACATAAACAGATGTAAAACAGATGTAAGTTATCACACTTTAGAATATTTTTTATTGACATAAATCCCTCCTGTTGACCTTCATGATTTCTTGGGACAAAAAAATTTCAGTGTGTGTGCATATTGTAAAGGTCCATATTGAAGGTTGCCTTCTCAAATGAATATCTTTCATGAATGCAGATCACAGACCTTTTAACTTCAGTGTTCCTGCTTTTCAATTTCTCTCCCTAATCTGCTGCCTCAATGTACAGATTATAAAAAAAAAATATGTTCTATTACTAATATTATCTAAAATATTACATTTGCCTAGTTTGGTCTAGTCCTATTCATGGTAGAATATCTGGTATATCAGCTTGCTTTCTCCTTGTCTTCACTGCTTAAGTAGCAGTGGAAATAACACTGGAAGTAAAAGACAGATACTCTCTCTGCTTGACCTCCATGGGTTCTGGTATGCATAAGTACAAGGACAAACTGATGAAACCAGGGACTGCAGATGAAAATTTCAGCCTAACCAATTAAAGCATAGTAAAGCTTGGAACCACAGAAAGCAGCCTTACAGTAGAAGGTGTTCAGCAAATTTTAGTACAGGCAGTGTTTATAGTGTCAATCACTGATTATTATGTTATTAAAATGTTTCCACAGTTAAACAGTACTTACATGGCACATAGGAGCACATGACAATAATAAGGAAGTAATAGTAGTCAAAGGAGACATTGTATTTGTTGGGAAGTCTCAGTGAAAACATTCCTGTTTTCTTCACATAGGGTAAAGCAGCATATATGGTTAGCAGTTCACCTGCAACTCCAGCAGGATACAAAATGATAAAAAAGTTGTATCTGCATTGGAAAATAATAAAAAAAACAACTTGTGAGAAACACCCCATAAACTTAAAATTTTCTTTTGTTATTATTAGTATCACACCAATGTATTAATGTGTATTTCCTGCACCAGAATCAAGGATCACATCCTGACTTGACACAAAATATCAGTTTCAGTTACTTTCGACAGAGTTGCTCAGATTGACAAAAGAATGCATTCCTCAGGGCTTTCTTTAAAAAACAGTGAAATATCAGAATGTTTTAATGTCTTTCTAATAAAACCATCCTCAAATTTTTAGTCTCCAATAATGATTTTTTAGAAGTGTACTATTCTTACTCCTGTTGTCACTGACAAGATTCAGACCAGGACCGAATCTCAAATTCAGATGATCCTACATATTTTCATCACAGTGCGCACACACTGGGTCAACTGTATGTACTACAATTTGTTTGAAGATAATGAAAATGTTGAAAAATATCAGAAGCCTGTTCTATTCACTACAACATGGGAATACTACATTTACCACTAATGGAAATGGGAATAAAAAGATAAAAGAAAACCACAGTGCCAGAGACTTAACAGATCCATTTTAAAGTGAGATGATGTTGATATAAAAGGCAAAGCATCCAGTTGAAAGAAAATGTGGTTTGGCTGCCAAAGGCCACATAGGCAGTGACAAAATAAAAATTGCAATCAATAGGCTTCGTGGTGTCATTTCACACTGTGCACCATGGATGTGCTGGCTCTCCTAAGGAACAAATCTTGACTTCATACAGGGAACACCAATGAGAGCTGTCACACAGAGAGAAAGGTACAGTGTGCACTTCCTGACCAAAAGAAATGAGATCCAAAAGAGCAGCAACTAAGCATGAAACCCTCCTAGAAGCAGAAGGGCTTAGAAGATTCACAGATGAGGGGAATCAAAGAATGGTTCAGGTTGGGAGGGACCACAATGAGTCATCTGGTCCAACCTCCCTGCTCAAGCAGGGTTATCCTAAAGCACCTGGCACAGGATTCTGTCCAGAGAGTTTTTGAATATCTCCAGTGAGGGAGACATTGGATTGTGTCTCTGGAAAATCTGTTCCAGTGCTTGGTCACCTGCACAGTAAAGAAGCTCTTCTTCATATTCAGGGGAAACTTCCTGTGCATCAGTTTCTGCCCTTTGCCTCTTGTCCCACTGCTTGGCAGCACCAAGAAGAATGTAGATTAGATAACAAGGAACTGACACCTTACATATTGTTTGTCTCTATGCAGTTATAAGGCAAAGATCAGAAATTCCATCTCTCGTCGTATTGAATTCATGCCCAGCTGTGCTGTTTGTTTATCTATAAATCTTGATGGGATATTTTAGACTGTATGAAAAAATAATATTTTCAAATGTCTTGCTTATATTAATATTTCACCACATGTCTCTTCAGTGAGAATATAATTTTCCCTATTGTCCATATAACAGAAACAAAATTCTGTTATTCAAGGCACATTGACCTGATGGCAAAAATTATTACCTGTCAATGTAATATGTACTAAGTGCATTTCACTTTCTGAAGTCTGTATAAAAAACTACTGATGATAACCAATCTGACTATCTTTAAATTTGTCATTTAGTGCTTAAACAAGTCTCCTACTTAGGCACTAGCAAAAAGGTAATGTTTTTTAAGAATGGACATAAATGTCAGACACATCAAAGAAGTGCATTACAAGCATCAAACCTGCATTATCAAAAACAAAAATAAAGGGACATAACAAACAAATTCTTTTAAATAAGACCCGCCCGTACTGAAGGTAGGTCAGATGCTTTTCTTCTAACATAATAAATCTGCCTTAACTGTATTTTTCAAATAATGACTACATAGAATACTATTCCAGCTAAGTCTCCTGATAAACACACAGTGTCTGTAGTGTATATGATCTAGTGGCCAACCTTAAGTATGCTTCAAAATCAAAATAGTTTTGATATGGAACACAAATTTGGTGGGCTAAACTAAGTCAGTATTTAATTTCACTACATGGATATAATCTTACAAAAGCTCTGATACAGCAAAACTTCCTATAAAGTAATAATACAGATTGAGTGACAACAACTCCCACATTTTCAAAGAACTAATATCCACAAAGACTAGCACAGGTGCTTAATTTTGGGCACTGTATTCAACAGCATTGTAAAGAGTCATACTGCAAATTAAAAGATGACTCCAAAGATAGAGAAAAAAATTAGAATAAGTGAAAGCAGAGTTCAAACTGTGAGACACAGAAAGCAAAGAAAAAACCATACCCCAAAAACCTTCGCTAAAATATTTTTAACATTTTAAACCACGCAACAACGATCCCAAGTACAGAAAGCAACTGACTTGCACTTTGTTGACACATAACCAAAGCTCAAACATCTGCTCTCCAGTGTGTTAGTTCAGCATGCCTGAAACCAACATGCACAGAATCATGAGAAACTCAAGTGCAAGGCATCTCCACCTGGCCCATTTAATGAAGTATGGCAAATGGTTGAGCAGGTTGAATGTGTAGAAGGAATATCGAGTAATCTCTGTCACAGTCCATACGACCAGAAAAAGAATAACGCTCTCCTCATTCTGGATCTGCAGAAGTATAAAGAACCAACACTTTCTTCATCCTTAGGCTTCTTTTGTGTGCAAATTGCAACAGACTTCTCTTTAAGATACATAGAGCAGAACAAATGTCTTGTAAAGAAAAATTTTGGCACAGAAGTGATATGCTGAAACCATTAGCACGTACAGTTCATTATCATATATGTTTACTAAATACATTAGTCAACTGAGCAGTCTTCATCTATTATGCAAATATCAAAATATAAAACCCTATAATTATGCTTGTTCCTCCTCTTTATTCTTTACCTACATTCCACTAGACTATCTAACTATGCCTCTTTCGTTTGTGGTTGACCTACTTGTTTACGTTCTTACTCCTCAAAACAGCAAGAACAACAAAATGCTACAGAAGGTATGTTCTACTCAAAATCACGTTTTAATCATTCTGCATTTCCTAGACTTCCTTCTACTTTTAATCTTGCTTCTTCTTCAATGTAATATGCACATCTCAATGAAACTTTAGACAAAAGGAATTGCTTTATATAACCTATAACTGGAACTTGGTCACAGAAGATCAAGTTTGGCAGACTTCAGGGAGCTCTAAGATAGTTGAGGAGCCAGAGCACAGATGGCTCACTAAATGAAGAGTAGTTGGTAGCTCAGGAGCTTTGGGTAAACTCACTCAACAAGTCTGTGTAAGATTTAAGTTCTGAGTCATTAAACTGCCTCACTGGTAAGTAGCACATCTCTGCTGTTTCAGAAAACCACTTCTTTCTCACTCTGAGTGAACAAATAAACAAAAGTCCCCAAATACAAAGAAGGCACCTGGGGATCTATTACAAACACTACCTTCTGTGAGGAAGAATTACACACAAGTAATTTTCTTTCCTTTAAGAGGGGAGGAATTTTGTAATACACTTCTATGCCTGAAGGCTGAAAAGCTCCAGGGATGTCTGTGAAACAGAATAAAGCAATACAAGTTTTGTTAAAATTACAAAAAAGGGAAATGATTTTTCAGAATAAAATGCAACATGGTGACAAAGTTTAATATATCTCCAAGATGCTGAAAATCCACAACACTGTCAAAAATCAAGAAGAATTATAAGTGCTCATAAAATCGCACCCTCAATGTGTCAAAGAAGGTGCACTTTTAGCAGGACCTCACCAACATCATAAAGAAAATGGAGACATAAAAATAGCACCAAAATCACAAACAAATAGCAGCAACTGAAGTGCACAGACAGCCAAACAAATAAGCAAAGGTAAAGACAGAATTAGGTTGTTCTTTGCCTCATGCAATTAGAGACAAACAGTGATAACTCAAACTTGGATTCATGTCAATGTGCTAAATCCAAGCAGAAGAGCTTTAAATAAGTATGCAGAGAATTCCTATCTGCTGCCTTGCAAATCTGCAGTCAAGGGGGGAGGTCTGGCTCTGGCTATTATCACTGACGTGCCTCTCACCACCTAAAGTGACCCTGAACATTCATGCCTGCCAAGAAATAACAGCGTGAAATACAATCAGACATACATTCAAATGTATTTCTTTTTGGACACAGCTTGGCGTACACTAGTGTAGATAGAGGAAATAAAAGAAATTGCTGGGTATGCTAAAGATTTAGTCCACTGCAGATAATAAAAAATGGCAAAATGCAGTGCTGTAGTCCAGCTCGTGTATAGACATTCAATATAAAGATCTTGTTAATCTTTGAAACATTTTGCCTTACAGAAAAATATAAAAGTTAGCTTATAACAAACAAAACAAAACAAAACAACAAAACAACAAACAAAAACCAAAACACCACCAATAAACCAACAACAAGAAAAAAGGAAAAAAAACAACCTATGAAAAGGCTATTTAATTTATTCTGTGTTAAGAAGATTGACAGTAAAGGAAAAGATGCAGTGTAGAAAACAAATCCTCTTGTGAAATGAAATGAAGATTTGATAACTGAGGCAGGTGCTAGGATAATTCATCTGCAGAAAGGCCTATGCCATCTGCTGGTGAGACAGTTTAATGGCTCAGCTTTTCAAGTTCTGAAGAAATCCAGGAGCACAAAATCGACCACTTCATTTTTTTACATGCCTTTCATAGAAAGCACACCTCACAAAATGAATCCAATGTCCCACCTATTAGCTGTGAACTGCTTGTTTCATTCTGCTGCCAGGAAAATAAACCATTGTCATTTACACAGGTCCTTATGTGCCTTTGTGACATACTGGATGTCACCGAAAGTTAATACTACCATAATACTAAATTTTTGGGAAGGTTTCTAAAAAATTTGCAAAATTACAACCATGTTTATCATGTGAATTTAAGACACAAATTTAAAGATATAAATTTACATTTTATTTAGATTAATTCAGCAAGTGCTAATTAAAATTTTTGGAAGGGAACTGTTAACACTAGGGTGGTTTGGCTTGTAAATAATAGGAGTAGTCATTGATTTCGTTTAGGCAGACCACAGAGGGCATGATGCTAAATACACTTTGATTCACAGCTAAGACCCAGACTCAGTGTGCTGGCAAGAATCACACAAATTCAATTTTGTAACCCTAGCTTTCAACATTGCACTCATATATGTAAGCATTCTCTACAGGAATATCTATAATTTTAGATTGGTCTTTCTTGTGAAATGAGAACTGTAGTAATAGCTTCTCCTTAAAAGCAATCAAAACGTAATTTGCTCACACACATACCTGTTTTATACTATGTGCAATGAACCACACCATGAAGATTCTTGAACTCACTTGGACCCCAGTCACAAGCACAGATGTGCGAACTATTCCTTAAAAAGAGAAACATGTTATCTCTGTTCCACAATTCATGTTTTAACTAGTTACAGGACAAACAAAAACAAAGAACTCACCAATTGCACAGTGGATTACCTGTAAATAAAAGTAAATCAGAGGTTACTGATGTGCAGAATGTTACTAGCTACCCTATAAACATGGCCTTTTGATATTAATATAAACCTAGGCTCCATTCTCATTTTTGTCTCCCACTAGCAGCCTTAAAAAGAAATACATGGCAGAGCCCTGGCAATCAGTGTTGGATGATCTCAATATCTGAGCTGTGCAACTACATGAAAGACAATTGTTTTCCAAATTAATTGTAAATATTAGACATTTAGATACTTATAAAGCATTTTATTCAACTAGTAAGCTTCTCTCCCTTTACCTTATTCAAAGAAGAATTTTACAGGACGGTGTAGAGGAAGTCATATAAAGAACACTACACACAGTAATTTTAAAATGTTCTGCATTCATTACAGATTAGTAACATTATTATACTTTTGTCAATGACGGCTATGAAACTTTAGATATAGTGTATTTTCTAGTGAGTAATGTTTAGCAAATGAAGTGCTTTTCATTGTTTGGCAGGTTTGAATAGAATCACTTACTGTGAAGGTTTAACAGCACAAAAGCCTATATACAGCCGGTAACATGATTTTAACAGTTGTTTGAACTAGAGATGTTGTAGGTAGATTGAGGAAAAAAGTTAAAATGTAGACAGACATTCTTTGTTGTGCCTGAGAAAGAACAACAAGTGCCCCATAAACCCAGCAATAAAGCTTCACTCCACAGATTTACCAGAACTGAGACCACCAGTGCATAGTTTGCAGAAGTATTACTTAAAGAATACTTTGCACACCTTGCACGGACCCTGTTGCACAGGATTATATAGGGTACATGAATCCTGTCTTGAAATAAGCAGAAGCAGGAAAGGCACAGAAGGATGGCAAGTCCAGTATAAAGAATATAAGGTAAGCTGTAATCTCTGAGATGGTGATATCTACTACACTAGAGGGCTGATTTGCTGGCTGTGATGCCTTCGAGATTTTGCTTTTTGCATTAAAGACTCTCAAACCAGTTCCCAGGCACTGATTTAAAGAAATATGAGAATTAATTTTGAAAAATGCATGCCCATTTGTTTCAAGTAATCATCTTGCCCCACCCCCAAAACATCATTAAATAATAAAGCAAAAAGGACTTTTAGTACTAATATAATATTTTTATTTTATATTAAGGATAATAATGTGTTTTGCCTATGATATGCAGCATCCAGTAAAGCAAACTAATGTTTAAAATTTACCTCAAGCAAAGCAAATGTCTGGAAAAATTTAAGCGTCTTTTGAACGCTTCTGAATAAGCCTCTATGTGTTCCTTTCTGTATATAAAACCGCACCATGGCAATACCTAATACCAGCCACCTATAAAAGAAAGAGAATGGATACATTTCAAATTAGATTTCTAAAAATATCCATCCATCATAAATAATTCCATAGAGTATTTTTCTTCACAGATGAACTTTGATTCTTCACTTGTCAGTGTTTTTAGGTCATCAAAAATATCTTTAGACATAAATAGTATATAATATTAAGTAAACATTACACTCATCTCTTTACTTGGAAAAGAATGGAGAATAACTTGCTGCCTTCCCAGGATTGATTTAATTGAGGGAACCCCCCAAAACCACCCATCCATTAGACTTTTCCCTAGCAGTGACTACATATTTTTACTATTAAATCCTCATGCATCTTGACTATTAAATACTGTTATTTGAAACCACATGGTGACCTTGGCACTCAAAAGAAGTCACTGTTTGGGTTGAAAGTTTGTAAAAGTAAAAGACTGGAATTTATGCACATCAGTTTTACATTTTTCATGGCCCCTCAACTCACTGATTTCAGGACTGACTAGTGATCTTAATGTTCCTGTTTGTGATTGTCCAAATGAAGCTACCACTACAATTATGTTTTCCAAAGTGTTGAGAAGTGTTTTAAAAGTTGACTTAAAAATCAGATTCTAAAGTGCTGAAAGATGGGTGTTCTATGCTCCTGACTTCCAGAAGCAGATATATTTAATTAGCACATTTGAGGGGGTTGGATAAATTTATTTTGTTTTTTTTAGGAAACTGAACAATGATGCCAACTAATAATCCTTCCAACGTAAAAGAAAGAAAAAGTAAGAATATCTTTTAATCATAGTAGAATTTGACATAAAACTTGAGATTTAGAATGAAAATTGAGAAAAAAATAAACGTCTGAACAGTGGGTTGATCCCTCTACCAGCCCAGACTCTGTAAAATAATCCAAGGCATGAGGAATTCCTTCCATGCAACAAACTCATGTTTATATAATTAAGATTTTCAAAACAGTGTACTTTATGTTCCTTATTCATGTGATTGTTTGGGTAGAAATGGATCTTAGAGATCACCTAGTTCCAGCCCCCTCTGCTGTAAGCAGGGACAGCTTCCATTAGACAAGGTCACTCAGGGCCCCATCCAACCTGGCTTTGAACACTTCCAGGAATGGGCCATCCACAGGTTCTTTGGGCAACCTCTGCAAGTGCCTCACCACCCTCTGAGTAAAGAATTGGTTCCCAATATCTAATCTAAACCTGCCCTCTTTCAGTTTAAAGCCATTACACCTTATTCTATCACTACAAACCCTTGTGAAAAGTTCCTCTCCTGTTGACCTGACTGAGAGGTCACAATTTTGTCATCCTGGAGCCTTCCATTCTCCAGACTGAAAAAACTCAATTCTCTCAGCCTTTCAGACCTATACCTCATTCTTAAAACATCACATTAGCAAGAAGACTGAAAACTTCAGGTTTCAATGCAAAAAGGCTAAGAAAGTACAAAAATTCTTTAACATAGACATAGACATAGACATAGGCATAACAAGAGCTATGGATAGCTATTTTGAGAGGTAAAAGTAAAAATCAAAAATGACAAAAATTTTAGTTCAGTGTCTTCTGTAATGTTGGGAATAATTACCCAGTTCTTTCATTTTCCATAAAGCCATAGCAAATATATCCTACAGCAACATGAGCTCTGGCTAAGGAAGGGCCCAAGTGACAAAGCAGAAGAGTCTCAGAGATACTCAGAGGCAGATTCAGAGAGATTATAAACATTCACAGAAATATTTACACAAACATTTGGATAAATTTTTAACTCATCTTCTGGTAGTCCTCCCTGAGCATAAGGTATAGGCTAGTACTGGAAACGGGGACCCTGGAAATAGTAATTTTTGTTCAGATCCACTCTGCTGTAACAGCGTGAGAGCGGCCTGGATGCTGACAGCTCCCCGCTCACCTCGGATGGCACGGAGTGCAGGATCGCCCCTTAACCACTCCTACGCACGGCGGCCACTGCTATGCAGCCTCTCGGCGTGCCCCATTCCAGCACGTCATGACAGCATTTCAGACTCACATGCAACCGTATGTGATCTGTCAGGCTTCCCCACACTGCAGGAATGATCCCCTTCTTTGATCCCTTCTACTTTAAGCCCATGAATCCGACCTGTCAGCGCTCCAAAATTTTCCCCCGCAAGTGTTACTTAGATTTTACAATGGATTTTAAATATGAGCGCATTTATTTCAGGTTGTCTCCCACCTCTGTGGAAATGAGGAATTACTAGAATATCACTGGTAGTCTTTCACAGTGGAGCTGCCGTGTTTTATAGTGAAGTGTTTGACAAGAGGAAGGTGACAGTGAGTTCATGTCCAGCTGGCAGCACAAATGTGGCAGCAACAGCTCTGTCCGAGACTTAGACTGAGAAGTCATAGTACATTTAACCTACCAAAGCATTTTCTGCATCTCATTCCACAGCCAAAGCATTGCAGAGAGAAGTAATCTTGGACTACACTCAGAATCAAAGATGGTAAATGGATTTTTCTTAAATGATTTTTTATGTGGACATAAATTTCTGTAGATAGATTTATTTAGCTGTCAGTGGCTTTGACTTTGGATCTCAGGAAAGCCCTGGTACTGATTATTACAAATCACCAGGAAATGGAAAACACTTCCTGTAATAAAGGCAGCATCTCCAGTTGGGACTTTCAGCAAGGCAGAGTATTGCTGTCATTTTAGTCCCTTAAATCTGTTTAAAAACAAAGAACACCTACAGGGTTTTTTTATTAGAATAGTTATTAACATGTAGTTATGCCTTCGTTTGTTAAAACTCCAGAAGCATTTTGCTATATTGCACTGCCTGGACAACTGGACAAATATACTGTTCTAGTTAAATATTTATTCTGTGTAGTGTCTCTATTAAGTATAGCTGCATTTCAAATATGTATTTTTCTCTTGAATTAATATGAGAGATCTCTTTATAGATATTTAAAGATATCTAATTTTAAATACATTTTAGAGACATTCTATCTCTAAAATATAAATGATTATAAGAATTTATTTCTATCTTTTTTCTTTGTTTCCATGTTTCTACATAAAAAATCCATTTTTGCATATCTAAATTTCTTTTGATAATAATGGAAAATGGGAGAGAAGGAAGTGGGAGATACTGAAGTGGCACCTAAGGTCAAAACTAATACGGTTCGATAATCTTTTAGAGACATAAAAGTCAGTGGCAAAGAGTCAGTGTTCATTAGCAAATTCACACATGGAGCACAAGACTGGTAATTCAATGAGGTAACATTAACCTCACATAAAAGCACTTTTCAAAAAGTGCTGCGGTAATATATGAACAGACTTGAATAGATATTCAAGATTCACAGTTGCTAGTGAGGAGAAAGCCATTACGATCACATTCCTGGCTTTCTCCATCAGTGCTTGAGCTCCTGCCTCAACCGTGGTGTGTTAGATTTACTCTAAGGGATTCAAAGTGAGATCACCCATTAGTAACCAAAGTAAAACTGTTCTCATGATGAATATCACACTACAAGTTATATTTTTTTTTAATTCTTAGCTTTCTTTTAAGCATGTGGAAATGAATGGGTTGGGGGGTTTTCCCCCCAAGAGCTAGTGAACAGGGAAAATTTCCAAGAGATGAGAATATGTGCTTCGAGCGCTAACAACATAAGCCTGACTGCTCTAATGATCTGTTATTCACAATAAACACCCGCTTTCCTCACAGCAGAGCCTGGCAGCGCGGAGCACAAGCTCAAATGAACTCCCCGGGCTACTGCAGCTCTCGCCCCTCGGCGGTGCCCGCTCATCCGTCCCGCCGCGGGCGGGCTGGCTGTGGACAGCTCTGCCTGCGGGGAGCCGGGGCGGGCTCGGAGCGGGGCGCACCGACCCGAGCGCGCCGCCCCGCACGGCCCCGGCCCTGGAGCCCCCGGCGGCACCGAGGAGCGCCGTCGGTCCCCGCGGGGGCCAGCAGCCCCTCCGCATCCGGCGAGGCCGTGCCGAGGGACGCGGCTCCCCCGCCCGGCATTCCGCTCCCGGCTATACTTAACCTCCGCGGCGGGCGCGGGGTGACGCGCCGCCGGCTGAGCGCTGCACCGTATTAGGCAATGCCCGGCAGGCGAGGAGAACCCCGCTCCCGGCGGCTCCCCCGGTTCCCCAGCCCGGCCCCCGCCTGGCCCCGGCCGTGCCCCCGCTCCGCGCCCCGCGGAGGCGCCGCGCCGCCGCCCGCGCCCGCTCACCCCGCGGTCATGGCGACGTTGTAGAAAATTAGCCAGGTCGTGGCCAGGGCGCCCAGCTTCTTCTTCCTGCCATTCTCCTTCTCCTCCACCGCGCCGTTGCCGCCTCCGTCCTCCTCGCTGGACGCCATGGTTCCCGGCGGGAGCGCGGCGCACACGGCACGGAGGAGGGGCTCCCTCCGCGGCGGGGCTGGGGCCGCGCTGACAGCCGGACCGGGCGCTGTCTCTCACCCCATCTGTCTTCCCCGAGGGCCGCTGCGGCCGCCAGCGGCTCACATGGCCCTGCGCGCTCCTCCCTCCGCGCCGCGGGTGTCCCCGGGTCAGCCGCAGCCTGCGGGGGCGGGGGAGCCTCCATCGGCGGGGGGATCCTGGTGGGATGGTACCCCGCCTTCCCGCTGGCCGCAGGGCAGCGGGCACAGCCCGCCTCGGAAAAAGTGACAGAAAATAGTGCAGCTCTTGGAAACACAGAAATATGTGTCTGAGATGGAGCACCTGAGAGTCTGGCCAGAGACCGACTGACGGGAATATGCCCAGGCCCCCACCTCAGAGGCCAAACCTGCCACGGTGACCTCAAGAGTATGGTAGATCTCCATAAATACCACCCTCAGTGCATGAGGAAGACTAAGGCTTACACCTGAGAAGAGGAAATTTCTTCTAAGGACCTGAAGAGCACCCAGGTGGAAGACTGAAGGATGAGATTTGAGTATGCCACGTTACCTTGTAAATATCTGCTTTCTGTGCAAGTGCACAGGGAAGCTAAGCCAGCACAGGTAGCAGGGAGACAGCCTTAGCCTGAGCTAATGTGA
The DNA here is from genome assembly GCF_021018805.1 of Prinia subflava. Classification (NCBI taxonomy): domain Eukaryota; kingdom Metazoa; phylum Chordata; class Aves; order Passeriformes; family Cisticolidae; genus Prinia; species Prinia subflava. Next base: position 133,771,495 of record NC_086247.1, read on the forward strand.
CACGATGCTTCAAAAGTGTGGGCTGCACCCACTATCCTGACATCCTTCTCTGTCTCTGCTCGCCGGGGGATGCAGGCCCCTCATTTCCACAGCTAAGCATGGTGACCATGGCCTCTCTGCCCAAATACCTCAGACACAGGCATATACTGACAGAAGAATTCCAAAACTAGGTTTTTGAAACGCTTCTTGTTCAGTAGAATTTAAAAAGTCCAAGTCTATCTGCTTTAGGATGGGGTGTTGAAGACACCTGGATGTCTCAGGTCGAGGGCCGTCATATAAAGATAAGCAGAGTGCCAAACAAAACCTAACTCTCCCCCTCCTTACCAAAGCACACAAGCAGATGTTCATCTTTCAGCCTCAAAACACACACCCACTGGCAACAGCAAATATATAACGTGCAGAATGAGTAGTTGGCAAAACAGGACACTGTATATGCTAGTAAGATTAAAGTAGGTACCAATTTCATATATGCACAGATGCTTTTTGTGTTCAAGTCATAAATATAATCCATTTTGAGAATCCTGTCGTTAAAAAATCAAGACAAAGGATTTACACACAGGATTGAATGACCCAACTCAGAATTTTTTGCCAATACAGGTTAATCTGAGCCTACAGGTCATCTCAGTGTGACAGCTATAAATTGGTTTAAACTGTAGTTTTCCAAAATATTTTCAATATTTATTATTTTAGTTCTGGATATTCCTGCTGTCTTACATGTTTTCTCCACTTGAATTGCTCTTCTCTCTTCAAACTATTCTAATTTTTTAGCTTGGATGACGTAGTGTTGGAAGAGGCATCAAAAATTAACCATATACTACTAATAAAGTGTTCATTTTTTTAATTTGATTTTGTCAATTTATGAATTCATTGACTGATGAAGACTTTCTTAAATTATGATACATGGAGAAAGGCATTACTTGATCCCAATTTTTAATATCAGTTTTTATTTTTATTACTTTTAGCTGTCCTTTGCCATTTTTCTTTTGAGGTTTTTCCACCGCAGATTTGAGACAACAAATCCTATTTTCGTTTTGAAGTAAAAATTTTCCATTTTAAAATCCCTTCTTGGATGTTTTCCATGCTTTTGCTCATAATCTTTTGAAATTTGATAAGCAAAGTTTGTCTAATTCTCTTTAGAATTCTGTGTTACTTTCCTTCCCCTATTTATTTGTTTAGCTTTATTGATTTTGGATGCACACATTATCTGTAATGATAAGTGGGTTTGTCTTCAGTTGATTTAGTCAATCCAGAACTAATTGTGTGTGTGTATACATATATATGTATATGTAAGGATTAAAAATGAAATTAGTACTATTAACTTCATTTGTACTGTTCATGTGAGTAAAATAAAATACACTTTGGAAATATCCTGGTAGCATAAATGTATTCTTAAACTCCTTTTTCCATATTATGCAATAAAAGTCATGTTCTTCTTATAAGAAGCTTTTCTACCTTGCCCAAGAGATATCAGGCAAATTTTTCACAGGGTTTCACAAAACACACATGAATAACACAAAAAATTCCTTCTCGTTTTCTGTGTATTTCAATGGTAGCTTGCTTGTATGAGAACTACAATCTCTATGGAGGAGTGTTGGAGTCCAGGGCATCTCTCTGGTCACCTGGAGGGTCTGGGACCCTGGCAGAGGGGTCTGGGACCCAAACAGGAGATTTGGAACCTGTACAATGGGGTTTGAAGTCTCTACAGGGGGGTTGGAAACCTTGGCACAGAATCCAGGAGGAACTACAAGTCTCAAGAGTGTGAAATGAGTAGTAGTTAGTTTATCACAGGGTGAAAAAGTAGAATTTGGAGTTTTTTAGAATGGAGGCTGAAGAGCCAAGATGGAGGAATCAGGGTGTGGACCTGTTCTTCCTTCTCATTCTTGCCCTCCATCTTCTGCAGTGCTGGGTCACAAGGGATTGGTTTAGAGTAGAGGTGACATGGTTAGCATAGGTGATAGGTATTGGCAATTAATTGTTAATAAAGAATACATTGTGGACCATGGTTGGGCTGGAGGAATGGTACAAAAGGGCTGAGACCTCCCGACCATGGGGGAGTCACCACGAGTTCTCTGCCACAGCAGGAACCTTGGCAGAGCACAGAGAGAACTGTGAGATGAGAAAGAACAACCTGGGAAAACCTGAGATGGCGACTCCTGACTCTTCTGCTTCTGGCACGAGGTGTTTCAGAGGGCAAAGGACACTTTACCACCAAATCTCGGGACAAGAATCTGAGAGAGGAGAATGCTTCTGTTATTAGTTTCAGAACAGACACAACCTAACCTTGTTAGTTTTATTTCTAAAGCTTGAGTTAAAAAGGGCTCTTTATCAAGTGAGCAGTGTTCCAATCTGATCCCCGTTGTGGTCAGTAGAAGCATTTCTATTTACTTCTTCAAAGAGTGGTGGAGAGCAAAAAGATGAATTTAATGTCATCATTGGTCTGAGTTATCAGCATGAAAAAGTGACCATATTGGGTGCAGTCAGTTTGGTCACACTGAGAAGAGGTGTCTGTGCCAAAAAAAGCACTAGGACAAGTGGTACCCTACAGCAGTGTCAGGAAGCTGGCACAGAGTGATGCTCTGGCCAGTATCCCCTGGGAAGCCCAGGCACCCAGAGATTCCAACAACTGGTACAGCTCATCTGCCTTTCACAGGTATATCACAATACATTACCATAAGATTACTCAACCAAATAGCATAAACTCATTTTTGTGTTTGACTTCAATAAACTTGTTATCCAAAATCATTTAACAAAACTTCAGTGTAAATATATGAAATATTACTTCATGTGAATTGCTTTGAAATTACTGCTCTGAATTCAGAGGAAGATATAAACCCTTGTTTCTAGCATCTGTGTGCAAATATTAACTAGAAGGTTGCACATCACAATTTCTAACATGCTCAGGGAAAATGAATTATTTTGTAAAATTTATTAGTAGAATCTTTGCCTAGTTTTAAGATTACGTGGGTTTGAAGGAACTCCAGTTATATGCTTCATATAATCCTACTTGCATACTTCATAAATTTTAAGGTAAAAATGGACAAGTAAATAATTTTAACCTGATTTCCTAGCAGCAGACACCACACTTACTGCATTGATATGTTTCATATATTTTCTCTATACATAATGGAATAAATAAGAATACTGTAAGCCATGCTACTTGGACACTTGCAAAATATTAGAACATATACAATAACATTATAGATGGGAAGTAAATCACTGTGGTCCAGTAGTTAAAGCATCCTCATGTGCCCTGTAACCAGGAGAAATTTTGTCTTTGTCATATCATCATATTGTTATGCATTACAGCAACTTGTATGTCATCCAAAACATTTTGTACTTGACCTGTCAAAGACAAAAGCTGTGAATAAATGGATGGCTGGCACTTGTTCTATTCTGAACCTCTCTCTTTTCCTTTGATTATCCTTTCTTCACAGCTTCCAGTTCCAAAAGCACACAGTGTGGACTATAATGAAAATGCAGTTAAAATAAAGGTCAGTGGGACTGATTTGTGAGACAATTGCTCTTCATATCTGTCTCCTTGCTAGAATTGTATTGGCCTGACTTTTTCCTGGTATCATACACCTTATTTTTACAATGCAGCAGCTATAAAACTAAGATATGCTAAAATAAATGGGCATGAAAAATAAAATACTATCCCAGCAAACTGGAACTCCAGTGGACCTCCATGGCTACAATGGTTTTGTCTTATTTTAAGAAAGTGCTTGTCTAATGCAGATGGGTGTCAATTGATTGTAAAGAACATAGAACTTCCCCAGCAGATTGTTATTTACAAGTTACTGCTCCTAAGTATCCTTTCCTACTGAAGACTACAGAGAAATGAATAATTGTATATCATAAGAATCCAGAATTTACCTTCATATGAATAAACCCTTGTCATAATTTAAAAAATAAGTCATTAATTATATCAACAAAAAACATAGATAAAACAATCAAATTTAGAAGTATGTCATATCTTTAAAATCCAGGAAGTGTGTTAGCTGGAAATTAACTGAATATCTGCCTTTATGAGACTCCACCTGGAGTACTGCATTCAGCTCTGGGGACCCCAGCTTAAGAAGGATGTGAACCTGCTGGAGTGAGTGCAGAGGAGCCATGAATGTATCAGAGGGCTGGAGCAGCTCTGCTACGGAGATGGGCTGAGAGAGCTGGGGCTGTGCAGAATGGAGAAGAGGAGGCTCTGGGAGACCTCTGTGCAGCCTTCTGGTGTCTGAAGGATGCCTACAAGAAAGCTGGAGAGGGACTTTTTAACAAGGACATTGTAGAGACACAGCAATAAGACAAGGAGTAATGGCTTTAAACCGAAACAGGATAGATTTAGGTGAGATATTAGGAAGAAATTCTTTACTCTCAAGGTTGTGAGGCTCTGGAACATGTGCAGAGAAGTTGTGGATGCCCCAAACCTGGCTGTGGTTCAAGGCCAGACTGAACAGGGATCTGAGCAACCTGGTGTAGTAGAAAGTGTCCCTGCCCATGGCAGGGGGATTGGAACTAGATTACCTCCAAGGTCCATTCTAAACCAAGCCATTCTATGACCTCTTAGGTATCTGAACGACAGTACTATATAAAAAGAGAAGTGTGCAAAGAAAAAAATGTCTGCACCAGTCACCTGAGACTGCTTACTTCGCACAAAGGTAGCACATATTAAAAAAACCTCTTAAAACTTGCTATGAGGCTGTCTAGAGACAAGCCCAAAGTCAGAGAACAGTTGGACAGATATTGTGAAATCAACAGTCACTGTTGCAGAGGCCATCTTCAGAATGAGGTTCAAAATAGAACAGATGAATAATCCCCTGGACATGCCTGTTTTTCCTGACCCAGGCCTCTGGAGTACTGTCCCCAGCCATGCCTTCCCACCTCTTCACATGCCTGATCTAATTCCAAGGTGAGTCAGAGGTGTGACATGATCCAACAGGGAACTTCTCTGCAGTGAGGTAGTTTTCAGCTGGATCAGCTGATTGTGCAGCCACAAATGAAATGGATCAAATTCCAAATCTAATACAAGAAATGTGGTGGCAGCACATAGTTGTGGGCACAGGGCAGTGTTGCTACATTCTCTTTCAGCTGTAGATACCCCAAAATTAGATGCAATCTGAGACTGTACCTTTGAACTAGAAGCCTTACTTTTAGATAGCTAACTTAGGCAGCAGTAGGAAATAATACAAGCATTTTGAACTACGTCCAGTAAAGATGTAGTTAACACCTGTTTATTAATAGCATATAGATTAACACACCTGTTTTTAATAGCACATTCATTATACTACTCACACATAAGGTGGAAAAGCTGGTTTCTACAGCCATTTATGTCTGAGAGGGCAACCCCACACCTCCTGGGAGAGGGCTCTAACTGCCACCCATTGTTGTGCCAGGGAAAAATGAGACAGGGAAAAGAGAGAGATACAATATAATATGGAGTTTTGGAAGGACTTCACACTGTGTCCACAGTAAAAAAAAAAATCATTACAGAATCAAAATATAAGCCATGATTACAGAGCCTTAAGGTACTTCCTGGTATAGACGACCTTTTTTCAAAATGTTGATTAGAATATTGCGAAGGAAAGTTGGGTTGGAATGCTTTTAGGCTGAAGTCAGTCTAAAACTCTAGTTGCCCACATGTGTTGTGTTAGCTCTTCCTGCAGGATGACTGACTGAAAGCTCTGCTTGTTATGAAAGGATTCTTACAATTAGTTTTGAAACCATCAGGAAGAAGGGATGAGAAATGAGTGGATAAAACAGGCTCAGAGAACACCTACCATATGTCGTTTGTGAACATAATGGGGGATGATGAATGGGGAGGAGGTAAAGCATCCTCTGAGAATATGTTATTGTTGAATTGAGGTAGAATCCAAAGAAAACATGTAATTCCTTACAAGTAGTCAGTTCTACACAGTAGATCAAAGCTGTCCTGCATTAGCTGCTGAGAACAGTCCCTGTGGATAGGTAAAGAAGCAGAACTAGAGGTCTGGGAAAAAAAAAACCAAACCACCCAGCCCTTAGTAAAATAACAAAGTGCCTAGTGACTGTAAATCCTTGTGGGAAGAGGCTTGGTGTGCAGTTTTCATTTGATGTGTCAGAAGTCTGCCTAATGCATGCAATCACATTCATTATTGAGCGTGGTTAGTGCTATTGATTGCATCTAGTGTTTCTGCCCTGCAAACAGTAACAGCACCTTTTTCATTTCTTGTTTGCACCCCTGTGATGTGCCCCTATTGCTCTGTGTCTGACTCTTTCCCCAAGTGTATACACGGGCCTAGTTTTACTTAATTTGCAATCCAACTAGTTCAAAGTAATCGAACAGTACTAAAAGGCCTTAAGGATAATGACTTGAGTTTTATGTGACAGCAGGAATAGGCAGAACGTGTCTTATCCTCTGAGTCATATCGTTAACGTGGGACACACCCCGCTGAAGCCAGCAACACAGGCTTACAAAGCTGAGCACCAGGATGGGCAACAGAGCCCAGGGGATATTCCAGGCCCTGTCAGCAGCTGATAGCCACTGCTCTCCATGGGATGGGCAACCGAGGCCAGGGGATATTCCAGGCCCTGTGAGCAGCTGATAGCCACTGCTCTTCATGGGATGAGATGGCGGGGAAGTGGTCAGGCTGCTGTGCCATGCTGTGTAACCACAACCTGCACTTTGCTGTCAGGCTAACCCATGTCACAAGCACCATGGCATCACCAATGAAAATATACAGTCAGCCCAACGTATAGGGAAGCTCCAAAAATCTTCCATAGAAAGCAAACGTGTCTGGGCACAAAACCTTCTCGCCTCCCGAGCAGGGGGGACGAAAGAGCTCGACGCAACTCAATAATATAAACCTCCGCCTCGGGTAACATGCCCGGCTGGGGTGGAGGGCCTGGGCCGGGTGCCGCTGCCGGGGCCCCCGCGGAACGCAGGGTGGCGGCGGGCCCGGCCCCGGTTCCCCGGCGGGCCCGGCCCCGGTTCCGCGGCGGGCCCGGCCCCGGTTCCGCGGCGGGCCCGGCCCCGGTTCCGCGGCGGGCCCGGCCCCGGTTCCCGGCGTGCTGCGCGGGAGGCGGTGCCCGGCGCTGGGAGGAGGCGGCGGCGGGGCCGCCCGGGCCGGGAGGAGGAGCCGCCGCCGCCGCCGCCGCCGCTGAGGGCTGCTCTCTCTCGCCGCCGCTGCCGCCGCGCTGCCGGGAGGGGCGGCCGCCCCGCGCCCCCCGCCCCGCCATGCCGCTTTTCGCCACCAACCCCTTCGACCAGGATGTGGGTGAGTGGCTCCCGCGGCGCCGCGGCCCGGCCTCTCCCCGAGATAGCCCCGCGGGCGGCCGGCCGGCCCTCCGGCCCGCTCCGCTCCATCCCCCGCGGGCAGCCGGCCCGCTGTCCCGGCCCTGCGCTGCTGGGCTCGCTGGAGCCCGGCCGGGCAGCGGGAGCGGCGGCGGCGGCGGCTCGGGCGGGCCGGGCCGGGCCGGGCCGGGCCGTGTCCCGGCGGGGCCGGCCGGTGACAGCGCCGGGGCCCCCGCGGGCCCTTCTGGCCTTGCGGGCCGCGGGGGCGAGCGCAGGGATGCTCGTGGGGGACGAGCTGGCCTGCTGAGCACGAGTAACGCTGCAGCACAGCAAAACAAGTAGTGAGAAAGGTCCGCGCTGGAGTGTTTTTGAAAGGATGAACAGTAAAAAGCACCATCTACAGTTGCCTCACAGACAGGCACGAGAAAATCGTTAAAGCGCTTTGTATTTAGTTCTTTAAAGGGGATTCCTGTGGGAGCTTTCTCTTTCCTTTCAAGTAAACCTTGACGTGCTGAACTCGTGTTATCCCCACCTTACTTGTTCCAGGGCCAGACTAGATGGAAAATATCTGGCTTTTACTTGACAAAAATTGTGCTTAATGCTGATGCGTTGAAACTGAAGATAATATATAGACAGTTAATAATTAGTTTTGTGTGCTTTATTTGAGATTATATAATATAGTTTGTTTTCAACCTGCTCCTGACATCCCTTTTACTTTGAGCCATAAAAGCTTTGTCTGGGGAATCCCACAATATAAAGGGACTTTTTCTCATGGGTGGATATGTACACCCCTTCTCTGCGGATGTTTTCTTATGGCAGTGTAACATTGTATAAGTCTCTTGAAACAAAGTTCTTTAATAGTGTTAACTATCTGTAACTTAGAGCTACAAATACATTGTTTCTTAAAGTTTATAAAACTTTAGACGTTTAGACTCCAATATGATTCCTCCAGCTCTTTAAAGAAAGACTAAATCAAAAGTGTTTGAAAAGTATGTATCTTTTCAGGAGAAAGTATTAGTGAATTAAAAGTACTGAGACATACATTCTGTATGTATGTTATCAGAAATTCTTAGTCTGTTGCTTTAAAGTAAGACATAGCTCGATCTTCTGTTAACACTTTTAAGCTGAAGACTGCACTTCAATTAATGACTTTGTTGGTAGCAGACTCGACGGACTTATTTTGGGAAATAATAAATAATTCTTCTTAGTTGTTCTACTGTCTTCTAGTGTAATTTGACAGCTGAAAGTGAGGAAGAGATTGTACTGCTTGCCAGTTTTCCATGGACTATTAGAGAATGATTTGAACTAATAAGATTAAAAAGTGATAGGCTCAGGTTCTGGCAGGTGTTCATTTTCTTTCTCCCTAGTGCCTGTGGCTGGCAGGGAAGCTCAGACTGCTTGAAGGGGTCTCTCTAGAGCTCATTTCACTGGATGTGCTCCTCAGCACTGAGTCTCAAGGCAGGGCAGTAGCACCCATCAGTTATTTCAGTGGCTCATTCGGTCTTTTCTAGGTTGCCAACTTCTTTCTTATCTACTGTGCTTGCCTAATATGATCACCAGTAAATAATTTTCAAAAGCGTTGTTCTGTGTACTGTATGAGGAGATAGAAATAATCACTCAGTACCAAATGATTCTTGGAAATGCAGATAGTGGACAATGGGCTAATTTTCACTGGTAAACAGCCTCTTTCTTTTGGCCCCTTTCATGGTGTCCCGAGGGGGTCTGAAGGAGCAGCAGGCTGTTCAGTTGGTGACAGCCTACTTTCAGGAGCCTGCTGCCTTTATCCATCACTTAATTGGATTTGTGCCAGCGAGATGGGAATGATGAAGTCTCCCGGAAAGTGTCCCTGGGCTCTTCTTCTCCACGGCCCCTTGGGAATGTGCTATTATCTGGATGAATTTTTTGGCAGGCTTCATGAGATAGCATCAGCTGTAGAGTAAACTCTCATGTTTTGAGGAAACTTCCAAAAGTTGTCAAGCCATAGTGTTATTTTTTATTTGTATTCTCTGAGTGAAAGTTGAGTGTTCTGCTTTTGTGCTTATTCAGCAAGCAATTCTTCTTTTGAAAATCATGTTCCTGAAGCAGAAAGGCAGTCACCAGCTAGTCTTAATTTCATCTGAATTTGGACACTGGTGTTGTTGATAGTATTGCTGCAGTAGCTGAGCTTTCTTGTCTACTGAACAGCTGATCAGTACTGTAGAGTAGTTGGAAATTATTTTGGAACCATTTAGGATAATGGATTGCACAGAACGTATCTGGAATTTAATCGCTTTCCATTTTTTTGGGAAAGTAAGTATGTCTTACATTCAGGAAAAAATTTTCAGTTTGTCTGGCCAGTTAGCAGCATTTGGCTAGGCCTGTTAACATGCTGCTGCAGTTATGGAACCTGGTCATCCATAATAGTTTATCATTTAGTGTCAACTTTGTACACCTTTTTTTTTAGGTGCAGTTGGCAAAAGAATGTTGTTTAAGACTGCTATTAAATTGATAATGTTAAAGAATGCCCTGAGATTTGAGAGGAATAACCATTATCATCCTCAAGAGTCCAATCTCTGGATGAAGCCCAAATACTTCTCATTTTCTGAAGTTTCTTTTTACCATATTTAGGAATATTTCAACAGGAAAGGGTGCTAATCAGCCATGACACAAGTTTTTACAATCAAGTCAGGGAACCTTTGATGATGTGCCCAAGTAAGGAACACAATAATGGAATTAAAAAAAATATTCAAGACACTGGGCCTGTTCAGAGCATAATTAAGAAACTAATCTTCCATTTAAGGGGTTAGAATTAAAAGTGTTCTTATTAGGTTCATGAGTTGTCTGTTTCTGCAGTATTTCTTCAGCTTAATCATAAAATTATTTCCAAGGAGTTGTTCCTGGGAAATGCAGATCTGTAAGTGTGGCTCAGGTAAAATGATGGTGAAATGTGCTTTAAGAACCAAAAGACTGCCTACTAATCTGTCATGACAGGATAAATTGTAATGTAGTGGTGCTTAGGCTAGGTTTGATGAAGAACTTACTGCTAAAGCAGTTCTCAAGTGTTATTTGAACATTATCTCAAGAATAAAATCTGTAACTCAAGTTCTGGTATGTGTTGTCATAAAAATCACACATGATATCAAAAGAGGGTGTTTAAAAAACACAGGAGGTTTGGATTTTTCTTACACACAGTAAAGGATGAAGATATTTGCATTTGCTCTGGATGTTACTCTGGCTCTTACTGTGATGGTTTGAGGCAGCACAGGAGTGGGAAGAAATTTAGGCTTGCCATTTACAATAATAAGAAATTAAGCTGGTGGTTTAGTAAGGTAGTAGAACTTCATGTGACTTGCAGTCATTTTCCCATATTTTATTGACACAGGTGGTGGTTGATAATTTTATGCTACTGATTCTTCAGATATTTAATGATATGCTTGAATTACATATGATCAGCCTATAGTTTGATGCTATTAGAATGTAAGAAATGGTTTGACCATGATTCTCATGGTTCAATTTCTTGAAAAAAAAAACCTCTTACTATTTAAACTCATTGTTCTTTAGATTTATCCCCTTGCTTAGTCAACATCTTCAAAATGTCCAGTTATGTGCCTCTCTGAGCTGGACTTTCTGTGTTAGGCCAGGTTAGCCAAAAGAAGGGAGAATTGTCACAGGTTTCTTGATGCTGGACCATTATGGAGACTGCAGGCTGTGAGTTAACATCTGGCTGCAAAGGAAGATGAAATCCAAGGATTGGTTCAGCTTGTCATGAGACTGGCACTTTTTTGCCTGAGTTAGCAAGCCTACTGTTTTTCTCAGCTTTGTTTTAAAAAGGACATTAACTGTAACAGGGAGATTGAGTAGCAAATGTGTGGAAAAGCAGCTATAGCCACCCTCCTTTTCAGTAACTTATAAATATTTATGAAAAACAAGAACTTCTTACTGCAAGATACCTTTGGTGTTAGGATCTCAGTGAAAAATGGCAATGCTGACAGGGTAAGATTGAGTGGAATGCTCCTTCAGTATATCAGCCAACAAAAAAATCTTTTTCACTATCAATTACCAGGCTCTGAGTTCAGCTGGGCACTTTGAAGCCAACATAGTATGTTCAATAGTCAAAGACTGTACTTTTCTGGTAATTCTCTTTCTTTCCTCCCAGGGAAGAACTGTCACTTCAGTGCTTCTTCTCCTTTCAGCTGTGACAGTGCATTATAATAGCAAAATTTAGAAGAATCAAAGGAGATCTTCAACATGTAAAATCTGTTCCTCCAACTGATAAAAATAACACTGTATGTGGAAAATTAAGTTTCTTGCTGATCTTCCTTCTGAAATGCTTCTTCTACTGTGGCTTGGCTTGTGGGGTTTTGCAAATGAATCCTGGCACCATTTGTTCATGACAGGCCTGTGATACATCTTGTTTACGGACTATTCATCTTTCTCATGTATCTCTGATGTGCTCACCTTCCTGTTGTGTTGTAATGTTTCTGGGCAAAAGGTAGCTTGAGTTCTGTAAATTTGTTAGGTTTGGCATGAGACATCTAAACATCTAAATTATTTTTGCTCAGATTGTTTTACAATTTCAGCTTTTTCTAACCAGGTTGTGAATCCTTATGTCTTCATTCTGCTCAGTTCGTTGAGCTGAGGGGTGTTTGTTTTGGCTGGGCTGCCTGGTGAGATCCTACAGGGTTTTCTGAAGGAGTGAGCCGGGGTGGCCTCAGTCACTGCTGCTTGCTTTGCCTTGGATCAGCTGCAGTGCTGTCACTGGACACGTTCTACAATTGCTCCCAGAAGGACTTTGGAACACTGTAAATGTACAGTTAAACTGCAGAAGTTGGTTAATAGCTTTACCAAAGTTAATCGAACTTGGAATTCAAGTTTCTCTCTATGGTGTTGTTGCCTGTTAGAGGTTCTTTCCAGTCTTGTCCAAATGAAGTCTGGTTGGACATATTCTTGAGCAGTTCTGAGCATGTTAGTGAAATGCAAAGTGGTTAATATTCAAGTGGTGGTTTTTGTAGAATGGGCCAACAAATCTGTTTGTTCTTTTTATTTGACAGACAAAAAGAACAAAATTTAATTGTATTTAACTTCAGTGATGTGGAATGGTATGTAATCTGAATTTCTCAGCAAGTGCCTGCACAAAGAAAGAAAAATTCGCTGTCAGTTTCAGTCTTTAAGGACTATTTAAACTGTATTGCTTTGGAATTTCAGTATTTGCAGTTTCATAGAGAAGGGGAAATTAATTATTTGGCCTAGTGAGTGAAAAAAAACAAAACTTTGAGCAGAAGAAGAGGAGAGAAGGCTGAGGGGAGTGTTGAATTTTTCATTAAATCTGTCTTATTTACATAACAGATTTTTGAGGATCTTTTTAATAATGCTAGAAACTGGTTGTAATAGGAGTCTGTGAGTTGAAGACTTTGTTTAAATATTCTTTTGAAGATTTTCTGTAGCCATTCTTCTCTTTGTAATTGAAGTTACAACTTCAGTGTTTCATTTTAATGATGTCCAACTGTGAAAATGATGTTACATCCATGAATAAAGAACAAATAATAAGTAGGATGGTTAAAGACCTTAAATTGGTAGAATTTTCTGACAGTTTTTACTGATACTTGTTTTAAATGCATCAAATAGTGTGCAATTTAAGTGTTGGATTTGAGATTGTTTTGATCTAGATTTGTTTTTTGGTTTTGAAATTCTACTAGTTTTAAGATCCTTGAGACTTCTTTGCAGCAAAATATTCAGTTCTACTACTGGGATTTTTCTTTCAGAATGAACCTCAGTAAAAACTAAAGCTTGGGAAGCTCAAGCCTGACAAGACCTCCCTCTGAAAATGATGTTAGCAATGGGCAGTCACTAAGTTTTCTGCCCTAAGAAGTGCATCATGCAGTTTACTGCAGTATCCAAACATGATGGGAGTATTTACTCTTGCAAATTTCTAAAGAGGCAGGAAGATGCTGTTGTTAAGATGCAGAACTAAGGCAGAGAAATCAAGTGACTAGTACATATTTCCATGGCAAATTTGCAGCAATATTTATATTCCTTTTACCAGCATGTAAGGCATCAACCACTAATCTGGCATGCACTGCCTTTCTTCTGCCTAATAGTACTTTGTAAATCTGATAATAAATTTCTTTTAGGACAGGTATGAATTTTAGGAAATTTTTGGTTTTTCTGCTGAGGAAAGGGTTCTTGTTTTATTTTTCTTTTTTTTTTTTCTTCTGTCCTAAAATGATCAACTGCAATTGTGTTTTGTATATAATAGGGAACTTCAAATAGAATCACAGTGCAAATATTTTTGCTTTGTTTATAATTTATAAATAATGCACAAAACCAGAGGAGCAAGTGGAATTTTATCAATGCTCCAAGCATTCAGGTTTGTGTAAATTATAGGGAAATGGTGCCTCAACACACTTAATGGACTTTATGACACAAGGAGAGGTGAGTTGATTTAGGTTTCCCAAAAAAGCCCATGCAAGAGCCTGTGTACTTTCAACCAAAGTATAAGTAATTAATCTCATATATTTAGATATTTTTGACCTGGCTTCTCACTCAATAGGTGTAACACTAGCTAGGTTTTAGGTACAGTATTTCAGTGAGAGTCTATGGCATTTTAATGAGGAATGATGTTTTCCTTAGAAGACAGGTGCTATTCAGTGCTATATAAATTTTATTCAGAGGTTTGCTTGTAAAAAGATACAATATATGTTTGGAAGAATGATTTCAGAATCTAGGTGCTTTATTTGAAGGACATTATATTCAATAAATTTTTGCGAAGCTAAAGATAAAAACACAGCTGAGATTTCTGTCATAGAAGGTGCATTTTGCTTCAGAAGACTTTATTTGTTACATGTGTGATTTATGAGAATGTTTGTGTGGTTGGAGCACTAATTCTGACTCAGGAGTTACGAAGCTGCAAATTGTTGGTCACTGTTGGATGTGTTGGTAGGGAAGTACCATTAATGCTGACCTTGTTCTCTTTTATGTTTTCCTAGGTGTCTCTTTTAGGTATAATATATGTTTTAGAGAGTGAATGTTGGACAAGAGGGAACTGGTCTGGCCCAGTGTTCGGAATGCAGAAGTATAAGGAGAGAGGCCTAGTGATTCCAAGCTCTGTGCCTTGAAAAGTGGCCAAAAATTATATATTGGTTTTGTCTCTTTTGTGTTTGTTTTAGGAACTAAACAAATTATTGAAATAATTTAGAAAGATTTTCTTATATTGTGTCTGATCATTATTCTTTTTTACCAAAGAGCCCATAGATCCAAGTATTGTTTTCCCTGAAATTATGGTACTCACCAATTTGTGTGTCTGTCTTTATGGAATTACTGGTAAGAAAATAATATTAAATAACTCCTGAAAAAATAAAGGTGAGAGCTAAAGATATGTAATTAAAAAAAAATCCAAGGAAAAAAGCCAGTTTAAAAAATTTAAAACTACTATTTTACTAACTACTATTAATAGTAATTAGCTCTAATAATAACTATTAATCACTACAAATTAACATTACACAACATAAGATTGTACAGTCCTGCACTGCATAAAATTACTATATTCATTTGTAGGCCTAGCTTGTGCTCAGAAAACAATGCCTTGAATTTCAGTGCAGCTTCATGTGGAGAGCTACGATGCAGTCCTGTTTCCTTTGGGTTTGGCATAGCATTAATAAGTTTGGAAGTACGTTCATTTCATGAAGGAACCAGTGCTGTCTTTTAAAGTTGTTTTTGTGAAGTTTGAAACGTTCTCTGATCCTGTCTTGGCATTCATGAAGTTGAGTAAGATTTTGAAGCAATGATGACGTAGAGGGATAGGATCTGAGCTAAACATTAATATTGTTATGGTAGAATTATTTTTGACCAGGGATGGAAGATGAAGAACAATTCTTCTTTAGGTTATCTTCTGTGTGCTGTGCTAACTTGTCCTAAGACTTTAAACACAACTGTCTGTTTTTCCTCCCCTGTAAGAATCCATTCCAGTACTAAGACAGAGTCTGCTAGTGACATATCAGCTGTACCTGAAGGCTGGGAGGGTACCAGCTGTTAGGCAGGATAGGCAACTAAACTTTTTTTTTTGCTTGTGAATGTGTGTGTGCCTCATTTTAGGAGAGTATTTGTGTATTTTAGGTGATAATAATGTAAGTAATTTAACTTAAGTAGATTTAAGTAATAATTTTGTCTACAAAACACTGTTGCAACATAGAAATTTTGTCAAAGCATCTTTGTTGCTCCTGCTCCCAGAGTGGTGAAAGGCCATAGTTATTTGCTAATGCTCTGACAAAGATAGTGGACAGTCAGGTCAGACAGTGTGCTGCTAACATGCTCAGTATGTTCTTAACTCCCCTTGTTTGAGACAGAATTTGAGTAAAACTAGAGGCAATTTTTTTTCATGTCTTACCATTAATTTTATTATTCAATGGAATTATTGGATGATTGTTACTACAGAGGACTGAAAGGATACACTGAAACTTGGTTTCAGGCTGAAATTTTGTAAGAAACCAGCTAGTGTTTGTTTGTGGAGGAAATACCCTGACTAACAAGGAGGAACACATTGCAAGCAAATGGCATTTTTTAGATAGCACTAACTTCAACTGCCAAGAAGGAACGTGGCCACAGAAGGAAACTTGTTGTTGTACTTGTGGATAAATTTGCAAAATGTTCTCATTGAGAATTAAAATAAAGGCTGTCATTGGTGTGGTTAATGTAGATCAGGGATTTCATCAATCACTATCTTACTTGTAGTTTTAGCCAGTGTTTAAATTAGCATAAAACACAGTTTGCTGTTCTGCTAAAACATTTAGCATGCAGTAGTTTACTCCTTGGTTTGTTGAAGACATAACTGATTACTGTGCCATTTCTTCTTGTTGACATCATGAGGAAAGAAGGATCAATTGTTGTCAAAAATACAGACAGCTGTCTGTTATGTGGAACAATGGAAAAGACCAAGGGTTCAGTTCCCTTGGGTTGCTCATCTCTGTGCTGAAGGATGCGCTAACTAAAGTGCAGCATTGGGCATGAGTGCCCAGGCTGGGTTTGTGAGCTCCACGTGTGAGCTCAGAGCCTGGCAGGAACTAATGGCTTTAGGGAGAACTGTGCAGGAACACTTGGACTGGAGCTGGTCCAGCTCCAGTAGAACTGGCAGTGAACTGAAGCAGTGGAGTCCTGGGAGTGAACTGCCTCCTTGTGGTCTGTTTGTGTGTCTCTGGACTGTGCTTCTCTGCTGCTTTAGTTTGAGGAATGCAGTGTAGGCAACTCAGGCTCTGTGTTTCAAAAAAGCAGCTCTGGTGCTGCAGAGTTGAGGCTGGGTTTGGTAGCAGAACAGCTGTTGTGTGCACAGACTGCAATTTCAGAAGACTGCCTTGGCCTGTGATGCTTCATGCAAGACATTGAGTTCAAGTGTTCTACCTGAAAATCACAAATTTCTATGATTTTTAGTCATAAGCACAATCTGGAACAAGAGCAAACTGAAAGGAAAATGAAGTGGTTGGTTGATCAGCTGTTATATCTTAGTGCTAGATGTTAGCGTGGTGTCTACCCATATTTTTTTATATTTCTGTTGATTATGACTGCTTTTTCTAATAAAACAAGATTTCTGATGGGGTTTAGAGAGAAGAGGCAGTGCTCTTTTACTTATCTGAGAGAACATATAGAATTGTAGGTAACTTCTATTTAGAATTATTGTACTGTTTTGCTCTTTTTCTTGCATCAGGCAGTACAGCTGATGTTTTACCATTTCAGTTGTATATATGTCAGCATTGAATTTTTCCATAGAAATATTTTGGGAGCACATAACCATAGTTTTGCTTTTCTGCATTTTTGTTCTGAATGAATAAACTTATTAACTGCAACCTAGGTCAATTCGTAGGACATCAAAACTATTCATAAGAAAAGCCATCAACTTTGATATGAATAATCCTTATAATTTTTGGAGATTTGATGTTTTGCTTTGTCTTTCTCTTTGCATTTTTGCCAGCGCTAATCTAGATAATGAATCTCTCCTAGCAGATAAGTTTTCATATGAAATCTTTGGTTCCTTTCATAAAACTAATTAGTCTGAGACATTCCCTGAAAGGTGGTACTCATCTCTGAGGCATACTCTGTGTTTTGTAGATTAAGCTGTAAACATTGGATGAAGCAGGGATGGGAAACAAAGTTTCTATATTATTCTGTGCCCATTCTCCTCTTTGGTTACTTATTGAAAATGCTTGTGCATTCCCTATGCTCTCCAGGCCTGATCTGATCCACCGGTATTTAGATACTCTATTGAGCTGCAGTGTAAGGCTCAGTTTCCTTTAATGCTTTTATTTATTGTTATCCTTAGTGTAAGTAAGCTTTTCTGGGGAAGAAATAGGGAGAGAGTCTCTTTTTATTTCTGATGTTGAATCTATTTCTTCTCTATCTCCTCTCTCTATTTCTTTAGTCTTCACCTCGGATTCTTGTCCTATTAAATGATTTCTTTGAGATTAACTTTGATTTAGCAATCTTTATAGCTGAAAAGAAACAGTGAAATATATCATCCAAATCTGAAATAAGAATGGGAACATAAAAGTTTAGTGATTATGATGACTTTTTAAATCCTTCTTATTAAGAGGTAACACATGAAAGGAAATGCAAGACACAGCACTTTAGTGTCTAGGAAGGTGATCAATTCAGTTGTATCTGACTCTGCAAACAGTGAAGTAATGCTTTGGGTATTCATATCCTATTAAACTTGATAGTTTCAAATGGAAAAGAAATCTGTTGGGAGCTGTACTACTTGTGTCATGTTCTGGGTGCATCTTTATTATGTGGTAAAACAACCTCAAATATGTTTGTTGATTAATTAAAATTCATGGTCACGAATGAACATTAGAAAATTAAAAATAATTAGAAACAACATTTTTAATATATGGATTTTATTAAATATAGAAAGTTTTCATACATTTAGCAATCTACAAAGAGGTAATATTTCAACATCTTTGTTGGCAATTTAAACGTTTTTTTAATTTGCATTTTGATTTACTTATACTTTATTTATCAGAGAAAGCAACCAGTGAGATGAACACTGCAGAGGACTGGGGCCTCATCTTAGACATCTGTGATAAAGTTGGACAGTCACGCACAGGGTAAGTGATTTCTGGAATTTCCTCCCCAAATGTTTTTAAATCTGTTATTTCAGTCTCATATACCCTGGTCAGAGGAATGAATTTTTTATTATCTTCTATAAACTTCTGCAACAGCTGAATTTAACTTAAATTGATTACAAGTAAAAGGAAAATGTATGGGGTTTCTACTGAAATATTTTACAAGCCTTCCTTTGGAGATACCAGCTGATCTGTTAAAATTAGAACTTGTGTACAGCAGTTTTTTGCCAGTGTAACAGATTCAATAACTTGCTGTGTTTTAGCAGTATCACTGTAAACCCAGGAGGCTTCATGAGTAATTTTTCTTACAGAATCATAATCTAAGTTGCAAGTGACCTCCAGAGGTCGTATAGTCCAACCCCTCCAGCTTCAAACAGGTCTAATTAGATCAGGTTGCTCAGGACCGTGTCGAGTCTGGAATGCCTCTAAGGTCAAAGGTTCTACAACTTCTATGGGCAACGTGTTTCAGTATTTAAGTAGTTCTACTTACTCAGTAAGGAAATAAAAGAATAATCTGCAATCTGATTACAATTTCCCTTGTTCCTACTTGACTGTTGCATCTTGTCCTGTGACTGTGCAGCTCTAAGGAAGAATCTGGCAGCATCTTCTGTATATAGTCTGATTAACTGGTTGCTGAAAGCAGTAAGGCCCACTTTTTGTCTGCTCTTCTCAAAACTGAAAGCACCTCTCCCACCCATCTTTCCTTGTGTGTGTCCCTCCCTGACCATCCTGGCAGCTATCCATTGGACTTAGGGCAGTGTGTAAAGAGCCTTCTTGCACTGGGGAGCCCCAAACTGGACAATGTGTTCCAGATGCAATCTTACAAGTGCAGAATGGAGGGGAAAGGTCACTTTCCTGACTTTGTTGGTTGTGCTGACCAGTACTTGGAGCCAGGATGTGGTTGGTTGTCTTTGCTGCCAAGCTGCACTGCTGACACCTCTCACCCAATAGGACCTGCAGATCATTTCCTGCTTTTCATATAGTCATCTCCTGGCCTCATTTAAAATGCAATACCTTAGCCTTGTTCTTGTTGAACTTCCAGTCTACCCATTTCTCCAGCCTGTCTTGGTCCCTCTGAACTTTAGCCAAGCCCTCCAGTATATTGATAGCTCCCCTTCAACTTGCTCTGGTCAGTAAGTCACTGAGAGCACTGTTGGTCCCAGCAGCAATCCCTGAAGGATGCTGCCTGCTAGCTGGGATTTGCACTACAGGTGGCAACTCTTTGAGCCTAGGAGACCAGACACCTACCTTTATCCAGCCTGTATTTTACCAGCTGTGTGATAAGGAGACTATAAGGGCTTCAGATGTATGTCAAAAATTTGCTGAAACCAAGGTATAAAGCATCTGCTGTCCTCCATTGTTCTTGGCATCACACTACCAGTGTCTTTGTCACAGAAAACAATAAGGCTTTGTGTTTTCCCCTTGTTTTCCAGAGCTGTTCTCTGTCATCTAGGGTTTGATAGGTGTACATTTTGAAGATGTGATACTAAATTAAACACATCTTAATATGGGCTGATAATGTTTACATTCTTAAGTATTTACGGAACTCTTTCACAGAATTTATACATGAATTTACTTTTTGGACAAGAAAAGATAAAGTGTAATTGGAGCTAGCATTTAAAAATACCATTTAAAGGCACAATTTCAGTGTATTTATAGTGCTTTCAGTCAGTGTAGTATTAGGTTTTGGAAATGTTTTAAATACATCTTCTCAAAGCACTCCTTGTAACAATTCAGGTAAGGAACAGGCTCAAGAAGAGAGTTTTGCCACTGATGCAGTGAAAGGCTTCCCTGAGAATGACTTGGATTGCCTTGTAAAACTGCCAGAAGCAGTGTGAGATGCCAGACACAGAGTCCCACCTGGGACTTTTGCTCCAAAGCACAGGTTTGCAAATAAGCTTATTCCTTGGGATTAGAGATGGTCTCTGGAGGAGTACTTAAAAATAGCTCAGCATGTTGAGATTTCTGTGCTGTTGTGTATAACTGTAGTTAAGATAACAGCTGGCAAGTTGTTAATAAAGTTTCATATTAGTCTTTATATGTAAAACTGCATTTGTATTCCTTGAGCACATTGATGCTGAGCTTGTAACAGCATTATTGAATGTTTCAGTATTCTATTTATTCACTGAAAGCCTTTCTACAGATGAAATTTAGTCTCACAGCAACACAGTCTGAACAGTGCTCAAATGTGTGTAGCTGCAAGAAACTTCAGTACAGACAAAGCTAGAGAACTTCTGGTAATGTGCAGCTTGAATTCCTGTTAAAATTTGTGAGGTTTGTTTGTGTTGCTTTTGGTCTTTTTATTTTGTGTGTTTGTATTTTAATATTTTCCTTAATAAAACTGTTTTATAGAAGAAAATGGGATTTTAAACTTTGTAATATTTATCCGGCTTGTAATAGGCTGCCAGCTGACTTGTTGCTTAAATTCAGGTTCTGTTAAAACTTGCTGAGAGTGGGTTCTCTTTGTTTTTGATGGATTATGTAATAGAGTAGCAAGATAAAGCAAGACAGTGTTTCCCATTGAGAAGTTTCAAATGAGATATGCTTAGCTGTTTGAAATTTTCCTGCAGTTTCAGTTCCTCTGACAAGGATGCAAGTCTTCTTAACTGGGATTGGCTTTAATCTTTTAACCAATTCTGCTCCAGTTAACGAACAAGTGGTTTGTTACTGTCCTTGGCAGAAGTTGAGATTACAAAAGCTCTCCTTTGTGGATTTTCTTTGTACCAGTCTGTAAGCTTCATTGCATCCTGCAGCATTCCAGATGTGAAATACCTTACACCTGAAACCACAGCAGCCTAGAAAAACAATTATTCATTAAGTAGCACTTCTGGTATAGCTCATTGTCTGCCAACTTGTTGGTATCCGGATTAATTGTTGGAAACCTGTTATACTAGAAAGGTGTTGCATTTTCTTGTAAGATAAATTAGTTCCAGTTCCATAACATAATTGCTATTGTTATTTTTTAGGTTGTAATACTTTCCATACTGAGAATTACAAACTGCTGAAAATGTTATCTTTCTTCCTTTAATCCAAACAACTAAACCAGATTTTAGCAAGTTAAAATTCTACTGAATCACTCTTTGACTACTTCTTCTGTTTTCTGTGAATTTCAAAATTAGAGTTGTTAGAATTTTTCTAGAAAACACAGGAAAGACAGAAAATATGTCAATATTTTAAATGACATGACTTGTCTACAATAGCCTATATGAAATACTATTCTGTATAGTATAGAATTAACTTAATACATTCTGCATTTCTTTCTTTCTTAATACTTTCTTAATACTTTCTTTCACATATCAGGTTCTTAGATGATATAAAATTTTTCTAGTGATGAGACAACACATTGTTTTTCATCTCTGAATCTCCTTTAGGGACTCATACAGCTCAGTAGTTGCACATTGCATTGTTTGCATCCTGTTTTTTGCCAATATTAGCTTAGTGAGCAAGTTGCCTTTTCAACATAAAAACACGGCTAAAACGAAGGTTTTACTGTTAGAGGCAATCCTTTCTGTCTCCTGGTTGTGTACAGCATTCTTGAAAACTTGTTTATTTTAAAAACTTAAATCACATGGTGTGATTCTTGAGGCTGTCCTTTGCAGGGCCAGGAGTTGGACTTCAATGATCTTTGTTTGTCCCTTACAACTCAGGATATTCTATGATTGTGTTTTTGACTGGCATTTTAACTCTGACTACAGGAAAGGTATAGATTTTTGCATAGTGTTGCTTTTCTGCAATGAAAATGCTTACAAAACTGAATCTGTAGTTTATTGTCTCAGAATAAAATAACATTATAACATTTGGATGGCTCATTAAACAGAATAAAAGGAAAAATTAAAGGACAGGTATGGTATATTTTAGCAAAGATGCCCCTCCTTTTTCAGTCATTTCAGTGCTAGCCAATTCCTAACTTTCATCATGTTTGCGCTTGGCTTTGAGTCAGCTGTACTGTTTATTTCATGAGACATATCAGTTTACATTGAAACTATCACAACTTCAAGTTTTTTCCAGAAAAGTTACTAAATTAAAAAAAAAAAAGATGGCTGAAAAAAAATGAAATCAGTGGCTGGGAGACTACACCAAGGTTTGAGAAAATAGAAATGTTCATTGCAGCACTTTCTGTTGGGGTGGGTATTGGAAAATTGTCATTGAGAAATGGTTTGTTCATATTGCTTCTTGCCTAACTTTGTCTTGTATTCCTTAAGGATTAATTACTGCCTCAGCAAGTCAGTATTCTGGTTAGCTGTTTGTTCTTTGGTTGTTTTTGTGCCTGTTGATGCAAGAGAGAACAGCAAAATTGCTTACCTGATAGTTTGCCGACGTGTCTTCCATTTTTTCCCCTCCAATTCTGCAATCTAGGTTGCGTTTTACATCGTAATTGCAGCCTATGTCCAGCAGGCTGACCAGCAAGCTTTGTGATCAGCCTGTTTCTGAAGGAGCAAGGGGGAAAGCTGAGTCCCACAGAGTTACATTAGACTGTAAATAAACAATAAATTCCTGAACATATCTGAAACGTTTTGTGCAGAGTAGTGTTTTAGATTACAAGTGCTGCTAATTGTGTCCTTGTTAAATAAAATACAACCAGAATTTTTTCTATGTTCTAAAGTTAAACCTGAGATTCATTGTGAATATTTTCTGTATGTATTGGTATATGATGCCATATGGTGCCACATATGATACATGGCTTCTGTTGTATCTTGCCAGACTTTGATTCTCCTTATTTGTTATTACTACTCATTGTGGTGCCTCTGAAATTCTGTTTATAGCATCATTGGAGCAGAACTGTGGCTGAATATTTGGATAGTATGATTTGGAGAGATGCCTAATAAGTAGATAGAATTCTACACTCATAGAGTGCATGCTTCCTTCTGGTTTCTGCATAGTGCTTCTCATAATTTACACACTAAATTGTATGATGAATTAATTAGAAATAAAAATAAGAATTACAGGCCTGTCTAGAATAGGTTTTCTTATCTTACTCTGTGTGACTAAAGATTGGTACACCTGGATTATTTTCTTTATCTACATATAATCAAAAGGTTTCTTATTTTAAACATTTGAGTATTTAAAAACATTCAACACTCAAGTAATGATCATTTCTGCTAAATATATGAACAAGTAGATTATACTTGAGATATGTGGATGATCATTTGGCTTTGAGGCTTATTACTTTTAATAAGACTTGGATTCCTTTGTAAAAAAATCTTAGGCTAATGGTCCTGTTCCTGAACTGCTAAGCTCTTGATCCTGCACCCTGTCTTCATAAATTCTGGTTTCACAATGGGCAAGCACTTTTTTGAGCTTGCAAGCATATCACGTTGTTTGTTAATCCTACTCATAAACAATGGTTAAAGAAAGCAGTTATTTCTAATAATTTTAGCCTGTATTCTTTCTCAATTAAAGTGAACATATGAGAAGTCTTGGGTAATTAGTAGATAAAAGGTAGTACTTGCCTTAAAGCCTTCATCTGTAATAACTGGTATTTGAAGGTATACACTGAATGATATGTACTTGTGCTGAGTTACAGCACTTTCTATAATTAGTGCCACTAAATATGAGGTGGACATTTCTGTAAAATGTAGGCACTGCCAAATATAGTATAGTCAAGCAGTGGTGTAACTTAGACCTGAGCTTCATTTTAGTTTTTCGATATCAGCTCAACAGAAAAATACTTTTGCTTCCAAAGACAACCATGCTATAAATGTGTAAACTCCATAAACGTATAAAATCTCTTAGCTTAGATTTACATGCTATTTTCCTCTTTCTCTACTTACCCTTTTCCAGGGTTATCTTTCTGGGGCTATTCAACAGATAATGATTGTATGCCCATGATAATTCCTACCTCAGCCTGGCTCAGCTTTCCATTACTTTATAGGTGGAACAAAGTATAAGAAAGTCACATAGATTTTAATATGCTAAACTTTCTGAAATCCCCTTTCAAATTCTTTGTTGAAGTTGTTTTTCATGTTATTTCTATCTCCCATAACATAGGTAAGACTTGAATTCTGTATTTAATTGTTTTGAAATTTTGATGTAGATTGTCTAACAGGTTTTTTAGAAATTATTGGTTCATTTCATGTCTTCTTTATAAATGTTATTCTGTAGATTAAAAGAGACTGAGGAACATGGTGGTAATTCAAAATAAAAGTAGCAAAAGGGTGTTGGTAAATCAGTATGTAAGGAAATGCCCTTTTAACCAATTCTGCTGCAGTATAAGTTGTTTGTTACTATTCTTGGCAGAAGTTTAGATTACAAAATCTGTCCTTTGGGGACCTTCTTTGCACTAGTTTGTAAGCTCCATATATATGTGAAATACAGAGAAGAAGATGCATGGAGTACAGAGAATTACAATTCTCTAATTGTAAGGAATTTTATGCATTTCTGGAGTATTTACAGTAATTCATTCCAAGTACAAGGGGTAATATAAATTACTGAGAGGTTTTGATAATCCAGAGAGCTGCAAATCCTACAGATAGAAATGGCTACAACTGTTTGTGGTGTTTAATTTATTTTTAAATATCTTTGTTTTAAATTATAAGCTACTAAATAATTTACTCACAGTGTTCAGGAGATCTTACTGTCTGTTAATGTGGTCAGATTTGTCATGTGTGCAATGGGAAATGTTCATTCCATCACATATTTTTAAAGCTATCTTGTGTTTTTAGGCCTAAAGACTGTCTCCGCTCTATTATGAAGAGAGTGAACCATAAAGATCCGCACGTCGCTATGCAAGCATTAACAGTAGGTTCTTTCTAATGTAGTTCATTTTCTTCCTGAAAAGTTATATTGCAAAAAAATCTCACACTTTTAATCTTTCTTTCATTAGCTTCTAGGAGCATGTGTATCAAACTGTGGTAAAATCTTTCATTTAGAAGTCTGTTCAAGAGATTTTGCCAGTGAAGTAAGCAATGTATTGAATAAGGTAATGTATTGCATTGATTTATATGTTTCACCTATAAATGAAATCAGATGGACAATTGGGGTAATCTGAAAGTGGAATGGAATCTACTTTTAGAGGACTGGATAGGCAGGGGAGGGGAAGTAGAGAAGATTGCTGTAAAGACTGTGGCTCTCAGAACTTTCTGAATGCCACTTCATACTCGTTAGGGGGGAGGTGTGACATGTTAATTTATAAATAAGCTACTATATTTTCACTTTAAATAACATCAGTAAAACACTAAATACAAATAAGATGAAATGGAGATAAAACAGGGTTGCTGTGTAGTCATATTTTACTTTATTTTGGGCCTAGCAGATACTGTACTGATACAAACACAATGCTGATGTGTTATTCTCCCTTTCTAATAAAGACTGAGTGCTAAACTTGACTACAAAATAAAGTATCTATATGTTTTATATTGACAGTTACATGCCATTACTTGAAATTATGATCAAATTCCTGTATTATTTAACTAGTTTCTACTGTCCTTGCAGGGTCATCCAAAAGTTTGTGAAAAGCTGAAAGCCCTTATGGTGGAATGGACTGATGAATTCAAGAATGACCCACAGCTTAGTTTAATATCTGCTATGATAAAAAATCTTAAGGAGCAAGGAGTTACTTTTCCAGCTATTGGTTCACAGGTATATTAGATTGTTGTAGTTGTTCTCAAAGTGCATAACAAATTCTTTTTATCTTCAGCTCTGTATTTTACAGTTTGTAGTCTTGAATTCTAGAATGTTTGGCAAACAAAATGAAAACTACCTTGTCTTAATAAAACTTTTCTTTGAGGGGTGAAATGCTCTCAATTACTTTAGGTTTTTATATAGCTGATAAATACATAGCAAAATGGTGAACTTAATGCACTGTCAGTTTTTTGTTGGATTCATTTTTACATCTTTTACTTTTGGCTAGGCTGCTGAGCAGGCAAAAGCAAGTCCAGCTTTAGTTGCCAAAGATCCTGGTACAGTAGCCACCAAAAAGGAAGAGGAGGATTTAGCTAAAGGTGAGTGCATTTATTTACTGACGTGATGCATTTTGATTTTTTAAATGAACATTAGCCAATCTGTGTGTGTTACTAATGGTTTCTTCAACAGTCAATCCACCAAAGTCTACTTTTAAAGAAATCTGTGTCTCAAAACCATATCAGCATGGGTTTCATAATGTTTGTGTCCACCCTGCCCCTTCTTAAATATGATCCATTTTTTCTGTAAACTTGAGCTGAGTTTAATATGAGTGAAACTTCTCTGCATAGTTAAGCTTAATTGAAAATGACCCAGAAATGTGAAATTCTTCAAGGAATGATAGGGAGTAAAAAAAGGAAGCGGCACATTTTTGCTTGTTTAAGCAAAAATAATTTTGTTAATTATGAATTAAGAAGGAACTTTACTGGTGACCAAGCACTGACACAAGTTTCCCAGGGATGTCATGGTGTCTTTATTCTTGGAGATATTAAAAAATTGTTCTTGGCAGTCAGGTATGGTGACCCTGCATGAACAGGGAATTGGACCAGATGACATCCAGAGGTGCCTTCCAGCCTCAGCTAATCTTTGTAAACCTGATTCTGTGAATCCAGGCTAAAGGCTCCTGTCTAACAGAGAACCAATGTGCACTGGAACAGCTGTATCTTTTTTATGTTTTAAGCAGTCTGGAAAAGTTCAACATGGTGTAAGATGTAAAGTAAGAATGTAAATATTTTACATCGGTTCAAGGTTATAACAATAATACAGTAATAAAAATTGGATGACTTTGTGGAGTTATTCTGTTTGTGTTTAAATGCTATTTATTCATCCTGTCCATATTGGAAGCCTCAGTAAATCCATAGGCAGAATTCTGCTCTCTTTGTTATTTACCATTGATTCTAAGAGAAAGACAGAAAGTCATTAAAATGCAACAGGAATAGAACCATACTAAAAATTTTCACAGAATTAAATTTTCATATCAATCAACCCATTTATATAGGGAATTTTCATCTAACTCTTCTTTTGTAGCTATTGAGCTGTCACTAAAAGAACAAAGGCAACAGCAAACAACACTTTCCAGTTTGTATCCAAGCACCTCAAGCCTTTTAACAAACCACAAACACGAGGGCCGAAAGGTTCGTGCAATCTACGATTTTGAGGCTGCTGAAGATAACGAACTAACTTTTAAAGCTGGAGAACTTATAACTATCCTTGATGACAGGTAAGTTATATAGAATGCCTACTAGAATTATATTAAACTGTAAAAATTAACTAGAAATAATTGTATCGTCTATGTAGAAGCATACTTTGAAATATAATGAATGGAAATGTATTTTTGTATTAAATAGTTTATCTCCTAGATTTTTTACAAATAAATGTATTTGCATAAAAATTCTTGTGTGAAGATTTTTCATATATACAAATTATATTTATGTACTAGTAATGCAACAGTCTTTACTGTGCAATTCCTAAGAAAGTTCCATGTGAGTATGAGATTTCTGATGTGTGGGGGCTTTATTTATTTTTTTTAATCTTTAGTGATCCAAATTGGTGGAAAGGTGAAACTCATCAGGGGATAGGATTGTTTCCATCTAATTTTGTAACAGCTGATCTTTCTGCTGAGCCTGAAATGAGTAAGTAACATTACATTTCTGTATGTATGTTTAACCCTGCCATGGCTCATGGGTGATTTCCTTTCTCTTATGATGGAGTTCAGTAGCAAGTTAATGTGATAACTGAGGAGCCCTTGCTATGCTATCACAAACAACAGTCAGACCAAGGTCGCCCAAATTGTGTTCTGCTAAAAAATGCTGCTGTCTGCTGCTGCCTTTGTCAGCAGCTTCGAGACTCATGGAATCACTCCATTGACACCCGGATAAACGTGGGCAACAGCAGCTTTTTTTCCAAATTGTCTTTTTGTCCAATTGCAATGGTGCATATTTAATCAAGATGAAACTGAAGGCCCCATGGCAGATAGGACTTGGAGACGGATTACCAGTGTTCAAATAGTTCAAGAAACCTACATACTGTAGATATGTACATGTGCATAGTGGACAGAGGGATTTTCTGCATGCAGCTTATTTACTTGTATCTATATCCATCCAATCTACTTAAATATTTAATAAATATATTAAATATTAGACAAGACTTCAAGATTCGAGAGCTGATTACTGTAAATCTCATGGGTTTACAAGATTAATCTTATGTGATCTCAATTTGAGGGTGCTAGAAGTATGAGCAGGTCAGCAGAATCACATGCTGTAGCAGTCATTTGTGCTATGTTAAGACTATCTAGTAAGAGTGATAAGAGTTGTATTTGGCTTTTTTGCTAAATATAGAGCTTTTTTGTGCTATGAGTGAATGAGATGCTTTGCATGTAGGATTTAGTGAAGAAGGAATAGAGAAACTTGAGACATTTTGATTACTTACTTTGCTCTGGAGAAAAGAAGGCTCAGTTTGTCATTGGTGATTTTACCAGTTTTATCTTAAACTTGACTTGCTAGCCCTATTGCTTCCAATCATTCTTTCTGACTCTTTTAATCCTGATGACTTTTTAATGCTTTTATGTTATGTGTAGGACACTATGATAAACCCATTTACTTGCTAAAACATGTTTCTGCTGAGCTTGTGTGAACTGATCTATTTTTTAATAATGTGATTTACAGATAAGAAAATTGTTTAGGTCTGTGGCTTTTAAATGTTAATAAAATACTAATTTTTAAAATTTTCACAGTAGAAGGAACCTAGGCAATATACTAGCTATATAATATTTATTGTTTATTGTTTATTTTTTCTTTTATAAAATTAAACCTGGCTGTTTATCTTACAGTGAAAGCTGAGAAGAAAACAGTGCAGTTCAGTGATGAAGTTCAAGTAGAGACAATAGAACCTGAGCCAGAACCAGTTTATATTGATGAAGTAAGCATGGTAAAAATACTGATTGGTACTAAATGCACTGCTGTGACATTTAAATATGTGACATTTAACCCTTTCATCTTGTACTTCAAAAATATGATAAAAATAAAATGGAAAGAGAGGTTTCTTTAAAGTAATAAAAAAGTCTGCAGTATTCTCTTTTGTTTAAGAGTCTTGGAGGTCTTAGGAATTTCTGGAACTGAAAATAGAACTGCATTACATTTAGGGCCCTACTGGGGGTTCTACATCTGTTTACTTCCAAGCTAGGATCTTAGTGTTGAGTGGCACAACTACTTTCAAATTTTGCTTAAAATACTTCAGGATACTATAGAGATACCCATCTTGACTGCTCACTTAGAGTTATTTCCAGTATAACCACTACTGTCTACCCTCAGACTAAAAGATCTCTTTCTGTCCCTGAAAAGTCTGAAATTCTGTTCCTCTGTAAGTAATATTTACTAAGATATTTACAGTGTCACTACAGGGTTTCCAGGAACATTCAGTCCAGGAAGTTTTTCCCCTGCTTTTTTTTTCCCCCTCAACTTGGGGTCTGTAATTGTTTTTTGAAATGAGAAATCAGTTACTGCCTTCCTGAAGTCCTATTTAAGTCCCACCTCAAAAACTCTTCTTCTCAAGAGATACTTGTTTGTAACCAGCTGAAATAGATTATCTGAGGCCTGCTTTGAGGTGCCTTCCAGCTTTTGTTTTCTGTAAGTGCGTTGTTGATTTTTGTTTTAGTGTCTTCTTTTGTTTTTAAATTTGCCACAGTGTAATTTTTAAGGAAGTAGTTAATTTAACTTTTCCCCACCTTTCCATGGTTTAAGGAGGATGAAATATGGTTTTACTTTGTACTTTCGTACAACCTATATAACTCAGTGTGAAAAAGTCTATTTGATGGTACTCAGCTAATAAATGATTAAAAATAATTTATGTGCAATTGTTTTGGTGCTTTAACCAATACAGTTCACTCCAAGATGTATTTTTCAAAAACTTAACGCCTATTTGTCTTCTAGATTTTGATGTTTTTATTATAAAAGGGTTGCACTTAAACTCCTTCCTTAACCTTGACTTATTCCGAAGTAAATCCTGAAATGCCTCCAAACATCATCTTAAAGCAACACTTCTATATGCATTGGTAATGACACGGCTCATGTACTGAATAGGCTTTATGCACTTCAAATTGCTTTTCAATTTTTGAAATACTCTGTCAAAACATTTCCACTAATCCCACTAGGTGGTGGTATTGCATATGTAATTACTAGACAGGAAAAATAGGAACTTCTCAGATAGTAATACAGGTTTAGAAGGACTATTAGGAATGAAGGAGTATTCTGCACATTCCACTTGTTACCACTTGTTATTTTTTCTTATTTGACTTTTCCTTGTTCGAGCATCTTCATTCCTGTAAAGTAGCATGTATAATTTGTATTTTCCTTATGTTAGTCTAGTTGATTTTCAAGTGCCAAGAGACCAAAATGGCTGTTGTGAACAACTGCTTTAGTTTACTATCCTGAAAGTGGTAATTCCCTTGCTGCCACATTTGCCCTAATTATGCAATTTGTGTTCTAGGATAAAATGGACCAACTCTTGCAGATGCTACAAAGTGCTGATCCATCTGATGACCAGCCAGACCTCCCAGAATTGCTTCATCTTGAGGGTAACAAAAAAGAATGAATTTTTTCATTGCTGTTTTCCTCACTGGTAATTTTCTGTATCAACACAAATGGAAACTAAGCTGAAACTACTTCAGCTTCATGCGAGAAGCATGCCTGAGAAAAGTGCCTGAGCCATAATTATCTTCTTACTTCTTGTTTCCCACATCTACAAGACCAAAGTGCAAAATGTTAACTTAGAACAAGTCTACTTTTCTCTAAAGAAAACTGTTCCTGTATTATTTTCCTTTTCAAGACACATAAATACTTAATTCAATCATATTAATCCATTATTTTTTTCCTTCATAGAGTAGCACAGCATGAGTGGCGAAAGGAGTGTCAGGAAGATTCCATGGGAGGAGGCAGAAGCACTACAAATGTTTAGAATAGACCTGTGGGCGTTCCATATGTGTATTTCTGGAGGAGTTGCATATTAACAAATACCTCATAGAGTGCTACAAATCATCCTCCTCTTTTACAGTCAAATCATTCAGACCACCTCTTCATAGAGGCATCATAGATCATTTTACCCAGGCTGATAGAGGCACCAAAATTTTTGGAATGGAATTTGGAAAAGGAAGAAAGGAAACTTCCCGATTATGAGACATTCTACATCTATCTATAAGTTAATAATTAAAAAATCATAGGTTTGTAAACTTTTAGATATCCCCCATCTTTCCACACCCATCTGGGTCACCATGTCTGTAAATGAATGCTGTTTTAGGAACTCATATCAGTGACATGTCTGCGCAGTTCCCCTGAAACTGAAGAGGTAAAAAGAGGCATGGCTAGTTTTATTCTTTCAAGTCCCAAATATAGCTATAGAGGCTGTTGTCTAAGAAGCAGATTGCCTATATCTGATCCAGGACAGAGGCAGAGAAATTGAAGGTATGCTTGTCAACCAACCTACAGAGATGGCTTACTTTAGGAGTTGCTTCAAAATGCATTGTGAGATCATTAAAGCAATGCAAAATTTTATATTGAACCATGTGATTGCTCCTAGAATCTGAAAGCAGTAGTGTGGTCAGATGATTACTACCCAGCTACCTGCAGCAGCACTTGCCAAACATATAGCTATATATAGTTCTACAATGCTAATTCAAGGTTATTTGCTCTACACTTAATTAGGCTTTGGTGAACTGTTTTTGGCATAGGTTCTGAAAATTTTGCTACAGATGTGTTTTGAGTCCTTGGTTCCTACCAAGGTGGTGGCAAATGCTGATCAACATTTGACAGAAAAAACACTTCATTTTCTTCTGCTGTCCACATGTGCAGTCACAAATGTCTTTGAATTGGAGAGCTCATCCTAGCGTGTTGAGGAGCCCAGGGTTTGTGGTTGACAGCAGAGCACTGATCATGTTAACAGACATCTAAATAATGCTTGTTATGCCTTTTGCCACACTTCATGCTATACATAAAAGTAGGCAGAACTTCAACAGGTTTACAGCTTTTTCCAGCATTTCTGCCAATTCTTGCTGATCCCAGGTTCGAAGAAGCAGATAGGTACCTCTCATACAACTCCTCTTTCACCTGGAGTTGCCTTCAAGGAACCCAACAATGATGTCCTTTCACTCATCATGGCTCAGACATTTTCAGGACCGTCAGCATTTCTAATACACAAAATTCCCCTTTCAGTTTCCACATCTGTTTATTTTACATTTGACAAACTTTGCTTTTCTGCTAATTAGCCATGGTTTGCTTGGCAGTTAGATGAGCCCCATGTCTTTGTGCTGAAAGGAGGCATGGGGTGCATTTTTGTTTATTTTAGTGCTTTTTCATTCTGATTCTGGTAAGCTTTTGTGTTGGTTTTTGCATGTCAGTGGTTTGAAAAACCCCCTTCCACCAATTGGAATTCTGGTGAGCCTAATGTGCTATTAGTGTCTTTATGTGCAGATTGAATCATTGCAACCAATTTTCTCCTTCATTGTTTTCCTAGTCTTTTGTAGTAAAGTTGGATGAGCACATGATCTAGGTTGCACTGGCAAATCTTATTCCTTGAAGAATAGATCACCTTTCAATTTAGTTGAACTTTTTATGCAAAATAGTTTCAGTTTTATACTTCCTGGATGTTAAATGTGGGATTTTTTCACTTTATTTTTGTTTTAAAATATACTTTTTAAATTGTACCACTACTGAAAACTTTAGCTGGGTGTCATGACACTACTTCTGTTATTAAAATTTTTTGACATACAGATTATAGTAAAGAACTAAAAGAAGTTTGACTAGCATCTATTTCTATTTAATTTTTTTTATTACTTTCCGACTTTGCAGTATGGAAATGTTTAATACTCTGATATATTTTAATGTCTTTCTATTCTAGCAATGTGCCACCAGATGGGACCTCTCATAGATGAAAAATTGGAGGATATAGACAGGTAAAAAGAAATGTTATGTGCTTAGACCGAAATTAAAATTGATTCTTAGAAATACCAGAGTTGTTACTTGATAATATCTTGACTTATGTGGCAAAGAAAATATGTATATTTATTTGTGGTTTCTCTGAGAAGAGATCTGAAGATTTTTTCCCATACTCACATAATAATCTATAGTGTTGTACCATTTGACTGTCTGGCACTTGTCAGGCATCACTTCACAGTAAGAAAATGTTACTTAACACGCCTCATGAAACTACTCTGTGTTGTCTGTCCTATACTAAAGGTATCTAAATTGTAGAATGAACTGTAAAATATATTTTCTAGGAAACATTCAGAACTTTCAGAGCTCAATGTTAAAGCAATGGAGGCTCTTTCTTTGTATAACAAATTGATGAATGAGGACCCAATGTATTCCATGTACGCAAAGCTACAAAATCAGCAGTATTACATGCAGTCATCTGGTGTTTCTGGCTCTCAGGTATGGATGTAACCTTTAATAGTCATTGACCTTATCAAGTGCACACTGACTGAGCAGTGTTTTCTCTTGGTTTCTTTGCACAATATGTAAAAAATTAAAAATGTTTGTTTTCAGCTACAACCTTTGGATGCTCTCGTTTTGTGGGTTCTAATGCTTTTAGTGTTTTTCCGTTCAGTTCCTTTTCATCAAAGAAAATGCCCATCCTGGTCTTTAAGTTGCATAAAATGAAAAAATAAAAGTGCCAGGGCTTTGCATAGTGGGTCAAAGAAAATAAACAACCAAAGGAGTACAATTTCTCTCCATCTACTCATAGATACTTCAACATGAAAATGATGCTATGAAAGAACTACCATTTTTAACTTCAGTAACTTCAATGCTAAATGTTGTTCACTGGTACTAAAAAAAAAAAAAAAAAAAGAAACTATAAGATTTGAGAGGATGTCTTTAAGTTCGGAAGTCAGATATTAAATAGAAAATTTTCTTGTATTTTATTTCTAATATTGCTTTATTTAACTTCCTAGGTTTATCCAGGGCAAACTCAAGGTAATGCATATTTGGTGACAGGGAGTGCACAGATGGGCCACATTCAAGGTTACAATCTTCCTTCAGAACAGCTCCCTTCTCTCAGCCAAGGCACAGTTACTCCATCTGCCAGCTCAGTAATTCCTGGGCAGCCTGCACAGACGTCTTACACAAAGTAATTTCAAATATTTTTCTATTCAGGTTTAAATCAATTTAAACAGAGACTCTTTTTTAAATTGCAGAAGTATAATTATAATCACAACTGAAAGATACTTTAGTGCAATCATTTCTGGAATGCTTTTTATAGGTGTCATATATTTGGTAAAAATTCCTGACAAACTTCTCATTTTTTTTTTAAATTTTTTTAAAAATTTCAACTAGTTTTAAATTTTCTGTATATGAAATATGTAATTTATATAGATCTATACTTTTTATATAAAACATAAAGAAAATTATACAGACATAATTTAGTAGTAGTAGTGGTAGTAACTTTTAATGTACTTTTAATGAAGAAGATTATCTGCTGCTCTGGCTGTGTCTGCATAATTTCTGAGAGTATCTTTTACTGTTCCTTTGTCAAATATCTTTCCACAGAACAGTGGGGAGAATTCTGCTCATTTTGGGAAAGAAGTGAATGGGCTATGAATACTTACTAAAGCTTATACAGCTGGGCCAAATAAGGAAGCTAAAAGAGGCTTTCTATGTTTGGTAGATGGCCAAAGACACTAAGTCGTGGTTAAGTTACCACAACTGTGATGACTTTTCACAACTTTAATTTGTGAACAAGTTTGTGCATTTTTGTTAGTTGGTTTTTGTTTGTTTGGGTTTTTTGGTTTTGTTTACTCTCAGTGGAAAGTAATTTATTCTAAAAAGTTGGGAGAGACATTCATCTTGAGTCATTGATGTCTTTGTCCTCAAAGGTACTAACTTGGGTTAGTAAAGCATACATTGATAAAGTGAGTTTCTGCATATTCAGCTGACTTGCTTTGCTATTTAAAACAGTTTGCTGGGTTTTGGTTTTTTTCATGAACAGAATGGAAGATACATGGTATTCTGTGTTGCACCTTAAAATAAAACAAGTATAGATTCATGGTCTAGTTTTAAATCCATAGGGAGTGTCTATTGTTTGTTTAAATCTGAGGAATGTGTTTGAGTTTTAATGGAAATACTCATTGGCTACAGTTTTAAATACGGAATTGTCTACAGAGTTAGAAGGTTTTTTGTGTGTAAATAGAACAACAGGAGAAGCAATAAGGTTTTCCTTTTCCATTGGTAAATTGTTTGTTAATTCTGCTTTAAATATTTTAGCTCTCTTTTTTGTTGTTTTCCTTTTTCAGTGCAATGGTTGGTTCTGTTGCTGGAAGTACCTACTCTAACCAGCCTTCAGTGTATAGTCCACCACCTGGTACTGTTGATGTTGCTGCTTATCAGAATGCTGGAACTAACATGTCCCAGGTGCCAAACTATAACTTAGCGCCTACAGCTCTGCCACAGACAGCAGGCAGCCAGCAAGCACCTCCACAGCAGCCACAGCCTCCAGCACCTCAACAGCCACAGCATAGCTACTCACAGAAGGCTCTGCTATAGGATCCAGGACTTCTGATTCCTAACCCTCTTTAACCTCTGCTAAAGGTGGTTGGCGATTCTATGAGTTTCTTCATTTAATCTCTTAAACTTTGTTTATCCTCAGCTTCATAAGAATCTCTCTTGGTGAACAAGTTCAATTTGCACTGACTTTTTAGGATTTTTTTTTTTTAATTTTGCGGAGGAACTGATATATTTAGGAAATTTAATTCCTTTTAAAATGCCTAAAAATTGGTACAAGATTATTTATGTATGGTTAAATTGGCAAGTTTGTGAAAGCTCAACCATTGCAAACTCTTGTGGCATATATGTTATGTACATATAGTGTGTGATTGCAGTAGTGCCCATTTCGTATAACTATGGTGGTCATGTGAATATATTTAACACTATGTTTAAAAATAATTTGCTTTACTGTTTTATTTTAATCATGAACTGACAACCATATTTCATAGTTTTGTCTAGTTTTAAGACAGATGCAATGTCTTTTTCCAGTGCAGGAAAAACAGTAATTCTGCATATCATGGTTACAATTAGAAACTAAGGTCTGTGTATGAATTTACAAACTTAGATAAGTTTCACTACTTCTTGAATTGAACACAAGTGTATCATGACTATTAGATAGCTTATCTACCAAACTAAACTTGTTAACTAGTAAATGATTTGGGGGGATAACAGCAAATTATGATTCTGCTTCGGACATAATTACTAACTTAAAACTACTATTCAGAGGCTGCTAAACATATAATGGGACCATGAAACAGATCAGGATCTTGCATTTTATCATGAGAAGCATGTAATTTATTTTTCCAAGTTGTTTTTTAAAATGAGAACCAGTACTTTATTTGTGTGTGTTGGTAGAGATTACACCAAAGAAAGACAGGGGAATTGATTTGAAAGAGAAACAATGGAGTTTTAAACTGGAATACACAACATGAATTACACTATTTTATTCAAGTCTTCTTAATTAGAACATGGAGAATTATGGACATGTAAATCACTTTGCTGAACAAACCTTCAGGGCTTTGTTTTATCTCTTGTGGCCTTGCTTAGCAATTTGTTCTGTTTACTGTTCTAACACAAACACTTCTGCCTTAAATGTCTGTTTCAATTTCCAGTTGTACCATTTGAGTTTATTAGCCCTTCTATGGTTTGACTAGTTTATGAGGCATCTCATCCAAACCCACTTTTAATTTACTTTAAATTCTCGTCTGCAGCAACATGCATTAGCCTGTTTTAAGCCCTTGTGTTCCTCAGTAACTTAGCCACCTGGCTTTGTGTAAAGCATGGTATTTCTTTCTGTGGATGAGGTGTTGCAAAAGAAACGTGGTAATGGAAGGCAGCACTTCAAGCGTGCTTGGGCAGAGTTTCTTGTACAAAGAGTGTTGTAACTTTGCGTTTGTATTCCATCTAGTAAAGCATCCTGGTTTCGTCTTTTCCAGCAGCTCTAATTCCACTAGGGCAGTACTAGATGGCTTCAACATCAGATCTGTTTTTAGTCCTGTGTGTATGTCAGAAGTTGTTCGTTTTATGTACTATATTTTAGTGTGATGCTTCTGGAATTAAATGTCGCAATTGTACATTACAGTATAAAATGAGCTCTGTTATTCCATATACTCCTGCATCTGTTCACAGTTACCTAACATGCCTTTGTTTCACTATTTTAGTTGACATCAGTGTTTTGCCAGATACTTTGAGATGACTGCTTTACATAAGTTCTGACTAAGGTTGTTACAAAATGTGCCCATGGTTGATCTATTCCTGTTGAGGATGTTCTAGCCAGCTGGTTGATCTAATGCTAGGATTTTCTCATATTTGTTTTCTCTAAAATTTTTAACCATCCTCACAAACTATCATTAATTATTTCAGTACTTGGTGTCATCACAAAAGCCTGTGGAATTTGAAAGGAAATACTAAAGAAAAATATAATAATCTGACATAGTGTGTCGTGGATGACTTTTCATGGATTGAAGAAGTGATGTCTTTAGAAAGAACTTGTAGTATAATTTAGATAGTGTTCTCTGTAAGCATTAGCTATGTTATTCCAAAATCAGATATTCAATGTGTATAGAAATGTATAATTTATACACAAAAGTGAAAATAATTTTTTATTCCATTGTTCTTAGTCTCTGATTCAAGGAGAAGCTTGAAGCATCATGTTATATTAACTATTGTATTCTTAGGTTTTCACATGTTGTGTCACATGTTCCCTAATAAGGGCATGTGGAAGTCTGTACAGAAATAGCCCAGAAAAAATACATTTTGTTAGTAATTTGTCATAGTTTTTAAAATTTTTGAGGTTTTTCCTTGATATACAGAAATGCTAGGTCCTGGTTTCTCATTTGAACACTAAAATCTTATGTGTATCACAGTTTTTCTGCTCTCCAAATTGCTTATTTTGGCCATTCATCCATTTTTATGAAAATTAAAATCACCTTTCATGTTCATCATGACCAAAAAAACACTTGCTAAAATTCAGTGCCCCTTTAAATTCAGTATAATGAAAGTTGTGGAACAAAAGATGGACACTCTCTATTTTCCTTCATACTTTAATAAAAGTCACTGCTCTAAGGTATCTCCTGTAGCAGGCAGAGAATTTTAGTTGACTTTGAAACAGAGTTCATTGTCTACAACTGGTGGAGTAGGTCGCTATAATTTTAGGTTCTGAGTCTTAGTGTTTCTGTTGCAACCCACATTTTTCGTTTCCTGTTCAATTTTCAGATTAAATTTAACTTGGAGCTGAATTACTCAGTGTTGGTTTTCCTTATCAGAAAATGTCTTCCTGCTTGGTTGTGCCCTGTGCTCGATGCTCTGAAGTGGGACGCCTTCTCCTACTGTGCTAGATGCTGTCATTGGACAAATTCCTGCAGTCATCCTTTTACACTCTCTCTGACAGCTTAGAAATTATGCTTCAGTTCACCTCCTCTCTGCTGGTTTGTTACCATGAACCTGGAGATGCCATTGCTGGTGCTTCTCTGCCATGATTTATTCTCAGATTCCTTGTTTATGCGTTGTTTTGATCAAGTTTACTTATATTCTACCTTACTATGGTATTGAACACTGAAATGTTAGTGAGCAGCAGGAAGTACACGTACAGCTGTACAGCTACTGTGTGGGAAAGCTTTTTAGCAGTTAAATAAAGTGTCGAATGTAAATTGTTTGAAAGTGAGGAACCATTGGAAATCTTATTCATGTTCCAATAGAAGACCTGATTTTTGAATGTCCTGTTTCTTTACTTGTAAATTGTCAATTTAAGGCAAAAATGTGTTCAAGATATTTTGTATGACCCTTATTTACTTAACCCTTTCATTAAGGAATACAAAAATTCTAATTAACTTCAGAAGGGGTAGTTCAGTGGCTTGGTTAGCTTGAACTGGAGGAAACTCTGGAAAGTGCCTTCTGTGCATTTCACTTCTGTGAGCAATTTTTTTTAGCCATATGTATCATCTCAGTTTATGTGGGCATAACAAAGGTGTCAAGATTTACTGTAAAACCTCCCAGGAAAAAGCCTGGGGTACTATGTTAAAATTTTCTGTACTGATGTCATGGCAGTGCATTCCAGAGTGTGCAGCTGCAGGAACAGTCACAATGCATTTGCCCATCTCTGTTTAGTAACTGGTGCTGTGTAGATGTGTCTGTAATGTCACTTGCCAAAGCACATAGAGACAGCAGTAAAAAGGAGCAAAATGTCAGAATTCCTGCATGCTTCTCAACAAGCGTGAAGCAGCATACTGTCCTCATGGTACAGTTACTGTATTTTGAGGCAGGGGAAACTGAAATAAATTTGAACTTCAGAAATTTCTGCCAGATTGCAAATGGTTAGATTTAACAGAGATAGATTTGCTTCTAATACCATGTATATATTTTGCTGATCGAATCTAGGCTGCTACTATAGTTCTCTGATTTCCTCTAGATGGCAGGAACATCAGATTTACACTGGAGAACTGCTTAATACCTCATTCTCCAAATTTTTTAGTATTTTCTCTAATATCTCTTCAGTTTTCACTCACATTTCAAAGACATCTGTGCAGTCTTTATGTACAAAGGTCTTACCTTATTCCTTCTCTGCTAGAATTCACAGAATTAAAAGACATCTCTAGTTAGAGCAGCTACACTGGCACTTTGAATTACATGTACAACTGCACCTTCCTTTGGAGAACATGCATGTACCTGTTTTGAATAACAAGGGAGTATAATTTTTCCAGTTAAAAACTGGAAGAGATAGTTTTAAAGAAAAAGGTAGAATAAAAGTTACAAAACCCTCCATTGCCAACAGCAGGCAGAATAATTTTTCACTCTGTTATTCAATCTTAGTAAAGCTGATCAACTTCACACTACAGCTATTCCTTTCTCATTTTCGGGTGCAGTGAAGAATATTGACCTTCATACATACACTGTCCAACACCATAGGAAAACATGGAGAAGGCCTTGACATTTGAACTTTTTTGCTTCAATATGTAAGAAACACTACGTGCATTTTTGAAGCCTTGTTTCTTAAATTAGGATGGGTGTGTTTAAAAACATTCCACTTGCTACTATGTAAATTGCAGATCTAAAGTTCCCTTTTCATGCTGCTACCTCGGCAAAAAGGTAGTAGGAGTTTTTGTTCTATCCTGCATGTTCTTCTGGAATCTAAGTAATTTTTGTCTTTGTCATGAAAAAAAAAACCTGCTGCAGTCTGCTTTGGTTTTAATAAAGTGTACACAGTAGAAAAGTGCATTTTTGTTTGGCTTTGTTTGTTTTGATGCTCCCTTTGATGTTGGCATATGTATATATTTAGATATACTGCACTGTTGTACAAGAATTGTTTTAGTAAATAACACTATTTGTAAAAACTGTTAATTGTTTTTGGTATGAATGCAAAATATTAAAGTTGGAGTATTTAGTTCATTATGTTGCAAATTCAATTTATAAATTTTATGGAAGAATAATCTGAAAAAGACTTCTTTTGATGGAAGGACATATAATAAGCAAGGTCTGTTAGAAATTTTCTGGTTTCACATGGGGTGGAGGTTAGGTTTTTGATTGTTCTGATTGGGGAGGATTTGTGGGATTTTTGTTCTTATTTGATGCTTATACACAAATTACATTATCTTTTAAAGCAATTCGTCATTGATTTCCTTCAGCTAACCCAATGTAGATCTCATTTCAAGTATGCTGCATGCCCTCTATCTTTTGGTAAATACAGCATGAGTATTTTAAAGAACAAATGGAAATAACTGTGTCTGTATAGTCTAATGTATATATTTGGTTACAATTGAATAAGCAGATTCTATGGTAGCTTGACAGTTAATCTCTGATGACAGCAACACAAGGTGGTGTAGAACCTGGTGTTCTGATCAGTGTGAATGTCTTGAAGATGAAGCTAAAACCTGGTTGTAGATCTTAAAATGTGGTCAGAATTGAAGCTTAGGCTTGACAGCTGTATGCTGTGTTCTTAAAACAATGTGAAGCATAAATTTTTTGCTTAAAACAATGAAGACTGTGGGACTTGGGGAGCAGTGGGCAGCAGTATCAGTTTGGCCTGTTCCTAAAAATGTGAGCCAAACCCCTTAGGACAAGAGGTTATATAGATTATGGGTTAGTTCAGTAGGAAAATTTGTGTTTTTCAAGAGAATAGCTATTCATTTGACAGAATTAAAAGTCCTGCAGTTTGTGTACAAATGAAACTTGTTCTGTTTTGGAACAGGGAGGGGCAATTAATATTGAGTTTGCTTTACTGCCTGTCTCTTTTAGATAGAAAGCATTTCTGTTGACATGCCTATGATGAAAATAGATTTTGAGAGTTTGTTTCATAGTATTTAAAGTTTATTGTAAAATAAAAGTTTATTGTAAAATATTAAATTTTATTGTAAAAACCAGATTCATTGTAAAATCTGTTGCCATGATCCTGGGCAAGAGGTATTATAAATATCAGTCTCTATTTAAGGAGCTGGAACAACTCTTAAACTTTTGAAGAACTGGCTCATATATAATCTTTCTTCATAGCACTCACTTCATATCACATTTATGAAGCTGGAGACCTTAATGAATTATCTTATTACTGTAGCTAATTTTTGAAATCTTATTCTCCTCTGTCGTAGGATAAAGATTTTTCTCTCACACAATATTTTTACATTTAAATGTCTGGATTATTTTAAGTCAAGTCTGGTTTTGTTGATAGTAATTGTGATATATGATCTAAGTGAGAAATGTGAATTAAGCCATTATGAGAGAACCTGTGGGAGAGCTTCCACTGATTAAGGCTGACTTGCACTTTTTAAAATTGACATGAGCCCTAGGAGTGTACATGGGCAACACGCCGTAATGCAGATAATCATATAGGGCTAAAAAAGGCAAATATGTATTTTGAGTCAAAGGTTTAGAGCATTTTTAGCATACAATCTTCTGATATATAAGCAATGTGGTGATTGTAGCATCTAATATTTTGCTTTGACTTTGCTTAACCCTGTTAAGCATGGGTTTTGAGTCCTTATGCATGCACCTTTGCTTGCTAACAGTGCAGCTTGGTGCCTACACCCCATGTTCCCAGGTTTGGAACATCCCCTGCCTTGGCAGCTGTGCTTCAGACCCTCGTAGAGGAGCAGAATCCAGCAGGAACATGGGGGTACTTGGCAGAGCCTGTCATCCTTGGGACACTGCTCAGCAGCACAAACTCTGACTGGTCAGTGTCTGTTCACCACTTGCTGGCTACAGGAAGCACACATGTCAAGGAATGGAACCCTTCAGTATATACATACCTGGACCACTCACAGTTTGGAAGTTTGATTTACTAATGAGGCTCTGACTGCTACTGAAATCACACTGGAATCTATTTGTAGCCAGTTGTGATGGCTCACCCCTGTTGACTCATGCATCCTCGGGTATTTGTGGATTATGCAGATGTGTGTTATTTTGCAGTCTATGTGTCAGACGGTCCCAAATTACTGTGCTTCTTAAAGGAGTGTGAAGATTTGGTTCCCTTGGTTTTAGGTTTGTGAAAATTTCCCCTAATTCGTCTTTTTCTTTGCCTTGTGAAATATTGTCATATTTGATGCTGAAGAATGGTTAGGCAAATCCTCAGCAAAAGTCATATGGCCTGATGATTCATAGGTAATACGATGATTTTCATGAAAATATGGTTTATGTAAGAACAAGTGGAATTCTTCTGCAAATGACAGAGAAGTCATCATTCTCTGAACCTGAGTTGGAGCACAGGGTCAGGACCAAGCATCTCACTGAAATGTGCTATTGAAACTTTCAAACAAGTTTTGTTTTGCTTTGGTTTTTTCACAGAAATCATGGGTGGTGTCTAAAAAACTCTTGTTAGGAGTGTGTTTGTTCAGAGAACTCTCTTTCCTCCTGGTGGGGTGAGACAAAACAATTAGTGAAGATTTTTTTTCTTTATTCAAGTCCACAATCTCACTTTTTAGCGAGTTTCTTGCAGCTTCTGTGGAGTCATGATTAAATTATCTGATTGTGTGGCTAACGACACTCCACTATATCTACTGAGATATAGCATTAGTAATTTTTAAAGCTCTTCCTGCTCTCTTAAGTATAACATAGGTGATTTTAATTTAGTGGTTTATTTTGGTAAGCTTTTTCTTTCAAAACATACACACTTTCTACTCTTGAGAACTTCTTATCTTCCGGATAATCAAGGCCTTCTGTAAATGTTAGCTGTTCCTTCCAAGGTTTCAGAGTCCCACTTATCACTTCAGGAAGCAGCTATGTGTCCCGGTTGCTCAGACCAGTTCCTAATTGCCTCTTCCAAGAACTAGACTCCTTGAATTTGTCCATCCATGAGACACCAGTTTGATCCCAAGCTTGCTTTATTCAAGACAGACAGGAGGTAGCATGAAGCAACTTTGTGAACAGCACAAATATGTCAGTGAACAGCACTGAGTTGAGCAGCATTCAGTGGGATTTCAGCAGCAATGCAGAAAATCCAAATCCCAGCTCTCCTCTCTGTATATTTAATCAGTTTCATGTAGTGTATGTATTTCCTAATGGTTGTATGCTTTCATATGCTTTCTCATACTTCATCCTTACAGCAAGCATGGCCGGAAATAATGATTAATCATAAATCTAATTAATTTCATATATGCACATAGATGCAATCTTTCTCTCTTTTCCTCTCTCTCTTTGGATGTTTCCATTCTGCAGACTGTCTTTCCACATAATGCAGGTGTCCTATGGATCCTTTTAGCTTGTTTTCTGAAATGCAGACAGTCCTGATCTTTAACCTTTGAAGTACTGTGTCCCTCATCACTGGTTCAGTCATACAATTGCTGTAACTGGGCTTTGTATTTTTCATGTTTCTGCAATATCCCTTTGGCCTATCAGGTATTCTTTACACAGCACCTTGCCATTAACTTGGGATCATTGCTTTCTTATTCACTTTACTTTCTCTTCATCAGTGGTGCAGTTTCACCAGGGGAATTAG
Source organism: Prinia subflava (assembly GCF_021018805.1). NCBI lineage: Eukaryota > Metazoa > Chordata > Aves > Passeriformes > Cisticolidae > Prinia > Prinia subflava. The sequence goes on from NC_086247.1 coordinate 133,815,691, forward strand.
CCAGATTTCAACCCAGGAAAGGAGCACCTCTGTTCTTAGGGAACAAAGTTTGGTTCCAAGTTGTTTAGTGATACATGCTCATAGTTCCATCCTACTTTCTAATTTTATTCATTGCAGGATTCAGAAAGATAAGTACTGTAGTACATGTGGCAAATCAATCAAAATTTTATGAGTGATTTTCCATACACTGTGTGTTCCATTTAAGATTCACACAATCATAGAATGGTCTCTGTTGGAATGGACCTTAAAGATTATCTAGTTCCAAAACTCCTGTCATGGACAGGGACACCTTCCACTTCATCAGAACCACATTCAGCCTGGCCTTGAACACTTACAGGCATGGGGCATCCACAACCTCCCTGGACAACCTGTTCTTAACTGTTGTTAAGAAGTGTTGTTATTACATTGCAATAAAGTTTCATATGTAGGCAGCTGTCAGGTAAAAACAGTGCTGACCCCCTACGTGTTCAGTTTTCTTTTTATAATGTTCAACTGCTGTATTAAGGGATATGATCTCCTGGCTCATCATTGCCAGACCAGTTTATATCAGCAACCCTACTGCATGTCCCACAGCAGTAAGTCCTGTAGGCTTAAAAATCTTTCCTATCAACAAAGTCAGAAAAAAATCTTTCATGATTCCCTCTTAAACTCTGGGATCCCTCAGGACAGCTGTAGCTGTATTCTGGTATTGATACAGATGTCACCTTTTGGCATATGCTTTGCATGGATAGTAATCTTTCCCTCACTGATTTTTCAGTCTTTCAGTGACTGACTCCGAAAGCAAAGTGAGTTGTGCTGTTAAGTGGATCTTGACTACAGATTCAGTCTGTCATAATTTCCCAGAAATACTTTGTCTGAATTTCTCAGCTAAACTAGACTTGACAAGTTATCCATAGCTTGCACAGGTATTCAGTCTTTTTTTATTTGTAATATTTGTTTGTCTTGCAGAAATGAACAGAAAAGACAGCTGTTGAAGGTGTCTCTGGCAAAACATGGAATGTAGTAGTCAATATTTTTGGCTAATGTTCTACTTTGGAATAGCACTGACAAGCAAGAGACCATAATGAAATTTTTAATCCCTATTCTTAGTTCTTTACTGCCAAATATGGCTTCACTTTGATTAAGCATAACATGTGGGGCAGGATCTCAAGGAATTGAGAAAGGTGGAGAGATTGAAAGAAAAAAGCAAGTTGAGGTAAATTATACTATTAGGAGAGACAAGGAAGAAGGCTTTGTGCAAGTAAATGAATCTTTAATAATGAAGCTTTGTTTCTAGGAGGACTCACATTCTTTGTATAGAGAGGATTCATCCATAGAAACCCTCAATTTTTGTAAACGAGTATTTTAAGTCTATGTCAAAAGTAAACCAGGCCTCTGAGTGAAATCAGTTACAGCATATCCTGTAATTTCAAGAGATTTACAGATGTTTTCTGCTTTGGGTGCAGTAGTTAAACATCTCACCCAGGAGAATTATTAAAACAAACAAAATGTAAGGATGTTTAAGGCAAGCCTTTTTGGACTATCTTCTGACTCCGATGGCATGCGATATCTTGAGCACTTAATGTTCAGCTTCAGTTGTTTACATTTGCACTGGGTAGTTTGTAGGGAGAAAAAGGTTTTAAAATTTATGAAGCTCTTCAGCTTTCTTTTCCCCCTATACCTATGTTTTCTGTTTTTCACTTGGGTCTCAGCTTTAAAAGTGTAAAGGAAGTGTGGGATGTATATGTGGAGCATGGTTTACTATATCCTGCTTCGCTGCCTGTGTAACATTTGCTGATTTGGTTTCCTGTGAAAACTGATGGATCAGCTCACTTCTGGTCATAGATAACAGGCAGGAAGACCTGCCAGGATTCCTAAGAAGAATAGTCCATTAAATTCCTGCATGCAGAGCAGAGCTGAAGTGAGTATTTTTATTTTAGGAAGAAAAAGCAAATGTCATGTTTTGATACTGCAGAAGGAAGCTGTTCTCAGAAAATACAGATATTTTGAGTTGTTCATGATTTTAAACCCATTACTCTACAGAAAGCTTAGATAAGGTGACAGTGTCAGAATGAAACACAGGGAGGACGAAGCTGTTGTCTCGTTGCTGTCTGGGTTGCTTGGCAGGCTGCCACGGTGGGGCTGCCTCAGCAGCTACACCCTGTTCTGGGGGAAATAACAAATGGCACAGTTGCTGCTGTACCTTCAGAAAGAGACTCTAAGATTCTCTTGTACTGAACTGAATGCTGGAGATATCTAATTTCTGGTGGAGGTGCCCTAACTTGGGTTTAAATTCAGATAGCATAGCTAGCTACTAGTCAGTGAAAAATCAGTTTACTGATTCTAGGGACTCTTACAGTGCTTGAAACAACAGAAGTAATTTGAAATATTTAAAAGTTTCTTTATGAAATACTGGTGATGGAAAATTGTAGAAAATATACTGACAAAATAAATCTCAAAAAAGGCAAATACCTACCCTATCAGGAAACTATTCATAACCTATCAAAGTCATTATTGCCATTAGATTTATTTTCTCATTTAACTGCCATTTAATCAGTCTCGCAGCTTCACATTCAGGATTAAACTAACATCTAGGTTTCATATTTTCAAAGTTATTATTATGCCTAACTCCCACTGAAATGAGGCATCAAAATAAATCAGCCACGACTGTGGCTGATCTCTTGCTATTAGCCAAGGCACCAGGAAAGGCAGATACCAAATCCAAACTCTGTCTGGTTTGGGATTCTTATGACTTTCCTCTATGTATCTTCAATAAGACATTCTTTCCCAGTTGTGTTTTGTGTGTTTTGAGGTTTTAATTTGTTCAGATTCTGGCTTGGTTTTACCTTTTTTTTTTTCCCTGTAAGAAGTGTTCATCTATGGAAATACCATCAGAAATTGGAGTCTAGCCCACCTGTAGATTTGCATATCTGAAAACAGGAGATGAAGCTCTCCTGATAACAGAACTGCTGCTATTTGGTAGGAAGAAAGTACAAGACTGTTTGTAGGAAAGATGGGGTAGGTTGTATGAGGTTCCTCAGCCCTGTAGTGATGTCAACATCCATGTGTGTGAGGGCTGATCTCCACTGTTGGTGCAAAAAAAGGATATAATAATCACAGAAAAAACTTGGAAGTATTGTATCCTGAACAGTTTTATTGGACAAGACATTTTTCAGGACCCAGGTGCCTTTTGTTTTGGTCTTTGATGTGGTTTTTCAGACCCACCTGGCTCCCTGTTCTTCTGGGGGAAGCTTTCAGGATTGTACTTAATTGCCCATCTTCAAACAAGTTTTATCATGGTGTAACTATCTCACCCAGGAGTCGCCATCGTCCTGCAAGCATTGATAGGACACTCAGGACACTACACCAGCGTGTCTTAAACTTTGAGAGAGGGATGAGGCACGTGGTGACTTGTGCCAGGTACCATGAACATGCAGAGAAATGGAATCTGAGCCCCTTACTCAGGTGCTTCTGGCCTGAGTCATGGTTCACCCAACACTTTTCAGGTGGCAGGTTTTTCAGGGTGGTGCAGTGCTGTACATATATTAACACATTGCTACATTTTTAATTAACTTTGGAGCTCTTGCAAGACTTCTTAAAATTCAAGGCAAAACAGTTGAATTTCACAGAAATTATCTACAGACTTAGACTCACCCCTTCTGTGTTATCAAAACTTCATAAGAGGAAGAGAGCAACTTGAACTTCTGTTTTCTCTTTATCTCTGTCCCACTAAACCTGGTGCAGGAGACACTGCATCAAGAAGAGGTGCTAAACTCTAATCTCTTGGAACCTCACTGCCCTGAGGTTCAGTTACAGAGGAGCAGATGGAGGAAAAAGTGAAAATTGTTGCAACTCCAGCGGGCTCCTGAGATCCTGGGAAGGATTAAGCCCCAAAATATGCTTTACACCAGTCCCAGCTTCGTGTTTCTGCATGTGCCTCCTCACAGCAGCTCTAAACAACACCACAGCTCCTCCTCACCTCCAGCAGGTCTGCCTCCTCTACCAGAGCTTCTCCCACACACCAGGTAGTGCCTGCCTCTCTCCCTCAAGCCCTGTCTCACACATCAGCCTTCTTCACACATAACTCTTTAGGCTACTATCTACATTTTTTTTACATGGCCTTTATTTCACTGGAAGTAGGCTGGGGAGAACAGTTTTAAGATTATCTCATTTACTTTTTGGCTCATAAGTTTCATTATATGAGTACTCAATATACATTTCACCCCATATGCTTCTCTAGTAGTGGAGGGAGGTAGTAACTGTGTCATTTTTAGGATGAGTGAAACATGGGATCACGAGGTTGGGTACCTGGGATGGGTATTTTGTTCAGCTGAGGGTGTTCATGGGAGCTGGCGATGTTCCTGGGTGATGCTGCAGGAACAGGACTCGTGCTGCAGGTCTGAAATGCACTGTGGGAGGCATCCCTGGCTCTGCACAGACCCAACACAGCCTGCTGTGCCCTGAGGAGTCACCCCTGCTTGTGAAGCCAGCATGACAATCCCTCTTCTAACAAATTTGATGGGCTGCGTCTGAATGCATAAACAAACTTGGACTAAAAAAATGACATTATTTGGGGACTAAACAATGTCAAATAAAAACATCACTGTCAGTCCTGGTCATAGGAGAGACAAATCCAACACATTTATGAGTAAAGCAGATGGTGAGCTGTAGTGGGACAGGGACCATCTCTTGGTGTTGGAGCTGGCCTAAAGGGAAGTCACTGAGCAGGATGCCCAGTCTATTCTGACACAGAACTGAGGCATGGAAATTCTATTCTGTTCTGCAGGAGATACTGCCAAAATAAAAATCCTGTTGTTGAAATTAGAATGAAATAGAAACATCATCTGTGAAATAAAATTTTATTTTCCCTCCTCCTATGTTGAGGCTTCAATAATGTGTACTCAGTGACTGTTTAGTTTACATAATACTTCATAATATTTCAGTCTTTGCTAACTTTCTGAAAAAAAATTAATTCTGCAAAAGTTGATAATGCAGACAGCATGAACTTAAAGAATTCTTGAATCAGACAGGTTTGAGCATTTCATCCTATATAAAACTGCAGTTCACAGTGCCTTTCCTGAAATTAGGTATATTTTCATTCAAAAATGTGATATTCTGCCTATGGCTAAGTCCTATACTATGGGTAACATTTAACTAATTTGGGGCTCACAGCAGTTTGTAAAAATTATCTGTGTGACATTAGGGATAGTATAATCTGTTTTAAAAAAGACACACTTTTTAAAATTCATATTATTGTTTCATTTCATAGTTCTTCAGGAAATTGCACTGAAACCTGTTTCCTTTCTCTTATGTCAGGTGTGTGGTATTTTGCTACTGTAACCATCCTGAATGAGTATTCAGGACGGCATAGAATTACTGGCATACTGATCACGGTTGTAGACTTTTATTTATAGTACAGTGTATTAAAGCATTGCTCAACAACAGCCCAATAGGAGATTTGCCAAAAGAATGATTTAAAGATTTCTTGGTATCCTCTTAATACTTACAGGGATACCATAGTATTCTTATTCTAGTGAGACAGGATCAAATCTGTGGTTGAGGAGTGTGACCTATAATTTCATCCAGAATTTGATTATTTGAAGTTAAAAAGCCCAAGTAAAGAAACTCTTAAGTAACCCTCTCTTTTGCAAAGAAAGCCAACCCAGAACCTCTACCTGTTTATCTCTTAACCTCCTTCTTGGAAGTTTCTTCTTAAATGCTTTCTCCTACTGCTTTATTTCTCTCCTAAAAGATAATGGTTCTTGAAGGACCTCTGTGCTCATGTCATGGCTATATTTTGAGTTGATGTGGACAATGGCTATGAGGACTGTTTTTTCTAAGTTAAACTGGATTTTATTTGGCACATATATTGTGATATGGCAAATAGAAAATACAAATCAGCTCTGCATTTTTTCCTATCATCTGATATTTTTCCTATCATGTATCATTTTTGCCATTCATTTCTAAAAATAACTATTTCTCTTCACCCTTTATTAAACATTGTTTCATATGTTTACTGTAACACTTTTCCTGCATCTCCTTTTAACCATGATAAATAACTGGGAATGAACATACAGCTCGAAGGCAGTAACAGTTATAAGTAGGTTATGGCATTATTTTAATTCCAAGTGTGTCCTGCCCTACTCCCACTCAGCTCCAAAATTTAGATATTAGACTTTTTTTCATTGAAACAGTGGTTAGGCATTGGTATAAACTGGCCAAGGAGGTGATGGACTTTTTCACTGTCTCTGGAAAAGGTCAAAAGATGTCTGGATTTGGGGATTTGGTTTAGGGGAGATTATAGCAAAGTTACTTTGATGATCTTGATCTTTCAAACTTGATGATTCTCTGTGATTATTATGCTTGGAGAAACCTTATAGACCACTGATGTACTCATAAAGTTATGAGCAACATTAAAAATATGCATTCATTTTGTTTACAGAAATAGTCCTATCAAAAGGCTACCTGGATAAAAAGAAATGCCAGTCCAGTATTTGTCTCTTGTGTAGATAACAGAGCCATGGGTGCCACTGCTCTGGGTGTGTACAGCTCTTTAACATGTAGAACATTGTAATTAAAGAAAAATTCCCACAGTTTTAGAGTGATTTGTTACTACAGAATGAGAAAGAAAGTGGAATAGGCTGTGAAGATCAACAAATGCTTCTACAGTAGAATTCCCTTTCTGCCTTCTGGCTGCAGGGGATTTGTAGTATGGATTTCATGTAATTAAAAAAGGGTATTTTATAAAAGGAATACATGTAGGGTTTCACAATAAAGGCTTGAGGTGTTGTCTTTAAGGAGAAAAAAAGTAGTCATTCTGATTTAATATTTATTCTTTTGTACTGCTTATCACAATGATGTATATATCCTGTTCAGGAATGCAGGCTCAGGCTCAAGTTAGGTAAGACCAAGCATAAGAGTATGACATCTAAATTGGTCCTCTATTTATTGCTCCTCCTTTGCTCCATCCACTGACAGCAAAGGGAGGTTAGGGTGATTGTACTGCAATTTGAAAACATGTAGGAGCTGAATACATTTGTGTATTTTCTTTTTTTTCCTTTTGGCTTTTCTTTTGGTACGATTTAAAGTGATTACAGAGCAATGAATTTAATTTCTTGGCAATTTATTACTGCATTACTTGTCTTTTTTTTCTCACCAGTGGTCACAATTTGTTGTTGAGATAATGGTATTGTAAAACTAATGTTGGACTGGATCCTACTTATGTGTTGTTTTGTTCACTGTTACTATTAACTGTGTTGTGTGCTTGCAGAAGTAAACAAGATGAGTTTAAGCCTTGAAAAGCAAGAAATGAGATTAAAAAGTGATGAAGGTGTTCATAACCCTTTGTTGTACTAGCTTCTGTATCAAGGAAATGTGTATGATTCAGCTTTAGCTCAACTTGAAATAAACTCTGGTGGCTGTTGATCCACACCAAGCATCCACAGGTTTGTGTCCTGGCTCTTTTAGTTTATACACCACACTGTATGAACTAAACAATTTTGCCTCAGCTTGATAGAAAAATTTAATTTTACTGTCATTGAAAATTCTTTGAGAAAATTCAAGACTTCTGTCCATTTTCTGTGATTTTCCTCCTAGCTTTTAACTCCTTTTGATCATGAAAGATTCTGGTTTAAATAAAAAAAAAAGCACTCCGAAATATTAAATAGAATGTATAGAATAGTAAAGTTCTTGAAACTATCTTAATAAATAATGTTTTAGTCTGTGTCTGTTGTAGTTTAACCCCAGCTGCCAGCTCAAGCCCACACAGCTGCTTGCTCACTCTCCTGCAGCAGGATGGGGGAGAGAACAGAAGGGTCAAAGTGAGAAAAGTCATAGGTTGAGATAAAGACACTTTAATAGGGAAAGCAAAAGGTTGCACGAACAAAACAAAAAAAGGATTTTTCCACTACATTCCAGTGGCAGTCAGGTGTTCAGCTACTTCCCAAGGAAATTAAGGCCTTGGGAAGACAGACACCATAACTCTGAATGTCCCCCCTTCCTTCTCATTCCCCAGCTTTTATGGCTGAGCATGACATTGTAGAGTGTGGGATATCTCTTTGGCCCATTGGGATCAACTGTCCTGGCTGTGTCCCCTCCCAGCTTCTTGCTCACCCCAGCCTGCTCTCTGATGGGGTAGCATGAGAAGCAGAAAAAGCCTTCAGGCTGTGCAAAACTGTTCAGCAATAGCTAAAACATCCCTATGTCATCAGCACTGTTTTGGTCATAAACAGAAAACATATCACCATCTCAGCTGCTACAAAGAAAATTAACTCCATCCCAGTCAAAACCAGTACAGTGTCTAATTTTAATTATCTTCTTACAACAGTACAATCTTCTAGAAAACTCCCTGAAATCATTCAGTAGTGTGAGAACATTATTTAAATACTCTAAGATGACTAATGAAATACAAAAATGGTTTTAGGCTTCCATTGCAGGTAACCCACTGCAGCACCCATTCAAATATTAGTAATGTGTAGATAACTATTGAGTACCATCTGGCAGATACAGGTTCCCACAGGAAACATCAAAAAACAAAATGTAAAAGCATGGCTAGTAATCCACCTGTTTTCCTTCCAGACATAAAATACAGGCATATTATGTTTCAAATCTGGATATAATTTCATTTAGGACTTTTTTCATTTTCATTCTCATTTTCCAGTCTGCTATAAAAGTAAAGGGCCACTGTGGCTCAGGATTTCCATGCATTTTGCCAGGAAGAGTGACCAGTTGCAAGAACTGGATGTGCCACAAGAAGAGAGGGTCTGACCTGTCTCAGAGGAATTCAAGCCTTTCTGTTCTGTGTAAATTCTTCTGTTCATTCAGCTGGCTTCCTACCCACGGGAAAGATGAAAACATATGTGTATCTAGGACATGTACCCTGTCATTAGTTATTCAGCAGATTGAGCTTTTGGTAACTTTTTGCCTACAAACTGCTACAGCCTGAGACTTTGCTGAATCCTTTTGTCTCAGAAGAGAGAAAATCTTTCCCTTTGACTTTATCAGATCAGAATGTATGATTCATGATGAAAGAGGGAGCTAGATCCAGATAATTGCTGATGAGTGTGCTGCAGATGAGACAGGCTACGTCAATAAGCTCATCAAGACTTGTGCTGCTCTAGACAGAGGGTGTGTGTAGACATATGTGTGCACATATATAGACATATGTGTGTGCGTCACACATGTCTGTCAAAATGGCTTTGAACTGGTAATATCTCCAGTATATCCAGTGAGTGTAAGGGACAATGAGAAAAAGGCAGTTTCCAGATCAGGAAGGGAGGCTGGAAACTTCTCTTGCTGAAGTCTCATTTTGGCTGGAAGAGATTTTGGAGGTCATCTAACATGACCTCCTCTCTATAGAAGGGCTGACTTGGATCAGGTTGCTCAGCATCTTGTCCAGTTCAGTTCTGAGAAACTCCAAGAACAGCATAAAGCAGTTTCTTCTGTCACTTCAGAGTTTAGCTCATTCCTCGTACAGCCACAGATAGCCAAAGAGGTATCACTACTCATCTACTTAATTCCCTTTTTCTGCCTATTTGTGCAATATGTATATTCAGCTAAACTACATGCCTTTGCTGCACGTAACCATCACATAATCAGTTTTTACATAACCATGTAAACACTTTAGTGGCAGTTATATTTTTTTACATTGAGACTGAACTTCACACAGCATCTCCCTTCTCTGTTTATCTTGAGCCAAAAGAATACCACATATACCCAAACTTTCAGTGAAAGTCTTGGAAATAGCAGTGTTCTGTTAGGGCAGCAGCAGTTTTCTGAGTGCTCTGACTTGTTCTTTCTAGCACTAGATGTTTTCCTGGGCTTTTGGGTTTTGCAAATAATTAGGGAAAAATAAATATCTCCCATACACTACAACAAGAGATTAAGTTTCCCACATGACAAGTCATCAACACAACAATACAGAACATTGCTGATTATGGCTGAAATATTTCCCACCTCCTGTCCCTGGGCCAGGCTGTTCCTGACCTTTTTGTGGTTCTACAGATGTTGAGAGAAATTATAAACCACTTCCTCTTTACTGCCCTCATGTAGCCCCCAAGAGGACCCAGCGCAGCTGAAGTGCCTGGCTGGAATCCTTTCCAGAGTTAGCAGGAGTTTCATTGACTTCAAATGAGCCTGTTTTTCCTCCCCATTGTTTCTTCTCCTCATAACAGTGTCAAAGTACCTTCTTACTCTGCTCTGCCTCTTTCCATACTAATCTCATATTGGTGTTTCCCTGGATGTCCTGTACTTTCCCACCAAAAACTTCCATCAAGGAGGATTTTGATAATGTTTTAATTCTTATCAGAGATTTCCAAGTGCATGACAACACAGGGGTACAGCCTGCTGCACAACAGGTTTTATACACATGGTAGGTTTGATGTCTTACAGGTTCACAGAATCATAGAATTTTTAAGGTTGGAAAGGACCTCTAAGATCATTGGGTCCAGCACTTGCAAGCCCACCAACAAATCACGCCTCTAAGCACCACATCTCTGCATTTTTAAACACTTCTCGGGATGGTTATTCCACATTTCCCTGGGCAGCTTGTTGCAGTGCTCTTTTAGGAAAGAAATTTTTCCTAATACCCTGATAGTCTAAACTGCCCCTGGTGCAACTTCAAGCCATTTCCTCTGGTCTCTTCTGGGAGAAGAGAATGACCCCCACCTCACTAAGCCCTCCTTTCAGGGAGTTGTAGGGAGCAATAAGATGCTCCCTGAGACTCATGTATGCCCAGTAAGTCCCAGATGTCACAAAAGCCTTTCTATGTAAAACAAGAGTAAGACTGATGTTTTCAATCTATTTGGGACTCTTCAGACTGTAAATTCATAGTGATCTGGAAGATATAACATGCTGCTCTGCATCCAGCACAGAAAGAAGCCTTAAAAACATCAAGGCGGACTGTTCTCTAAAGGCACCTTTTCAGAAGGATCATTTAATTCCAGGCAGGTGCTTCAGCTTGTGAAACCCAGCTAGCAGGCAAGGTTTTGTCTTTCCTGCACTGATTCACGAGGAAGATCTGAGTCCTGTTAGCAGCAGATAGAGCCATCAGTCAGTAGAATAAACAAACAAACAAACAAACAAACAAACAAACAGACAGACAACTCGGCTGAAGTTGTTACTGGAATTCAGACAATGCCTCTTAGGGTTCCTAAGCGCCCTCGTCTCCGGCTCCTCCTCGGAGCCCCGCTCCCAGCGGAGGGACCTGCGGGCGCCGCGGGAGCAGCGATGGGGACGGGGGCAGCAGATCCCGGCTTCCCAAAAGTAGGTCTCTGCTCCTTCTGCCGTCCTCGCTCGGGGAGCAACCCGGGCGTTCGAGCAGCGCTTTTCTTTGAGACTTGGGTTTCTTACCCGTTATCCTTTCTCCTTTCCTTATCCCAGAGGAAAAGGAGAGGGATATCCTCCTCCCTCCAAGCGAGGTTGGCTAATTTTCTTGGAAGACAAACCACTGACCCAGATGCAAAGCTGTCAGAGTCGCAAAACGGATACAAGAAAAAAACCAAACCAAAACAAAAAACCAAAACAAACACCACACACAACGGCAACAACAAAGAAAGCAGCGCTCCTCTCAGTTATCACCGCTTTATCACCTGCACATGCCTGGAAGAAGGCTCTTTCCTCCGCTAAGGGGAAAAAAAAAATCAGCTTAGGAAAGCAAAGTTTGAACAGCGAATTCCTGTTATTTCAAAGCTCCCCATGTGACAGGATATTTCCTTATCATTTGGAGCCCGGTTTTCCCCGCTCCGGCAGCCCCTCGGAGGCGCGGCGGAGCTGCCCGCGGGACGCGCTCTCCTCAGCCATGGCCGGCTCCGCGCTCCTGCTGCTGCTCCTGGCACTGCTCCCCCGGGCTTTTCCGCGGCTCGGTAAGTGCCGGAGGGCTCTGCGGGCCGAAACACGACGGGTCACGGCGGGCACAGAGCCCAGCCTGACCTGGGGCTTGCGGGGGGCGTGGGGAAGGAGCGTCCGCGCAGGCGAAGCCCCCGACCCTTGCAGCCCCACTGCGGCGGGCGGGCGGGCGGCGAGGGAGGCGGCCTCCCCTCGGGACCCCTTCCCCACCCGCATCCAGAGGTGCCCGGTGGGCGAAGCTGCCCGGCAGGGCGGCCTCTGCGTGCCCGTGGCGCTGTGGACGCCGAACAGGGCTCTCACCGGAGCTGCCTCAGTTTCCCCCAGCGCTCCGATTCATGAAATACCATCACTCACAGACCTGCTCACCGCAGAGGTCTGCAGAACTGCCTGGTGCTGGGGCTGTGCCTGTCCTCCAGCCCCCTTGGATGGGCCCTGCTTTTGGCAGATGGGTTTTGTGGCAGGATGTTAAAGTAGGGTGCTGGTATGGATAGAGGTGTGAAAGCAAGGGGAAATTGTGTTGCTTGGTGATACCTGGAGTTTTTTCCCCACTTACTCTGAGATTTACCATGATTTCCAGCTCACAACCATTTTTCAGTGAAAGTTTTGCACCTGCCCTTCCTGAAAACCTCTCAGCATCCTGTCCTCTCTAGATTGAGATCTAGCGACACAAATCTTCATAACACTGCCTTGTAACCTTTCTTCCTTCATGTAGTTAGCAGCAATCAGTTCAGGCCATCTGGTAAGCAAGAGTCTGTGTACTGAAGACAGTTGTCCTACCTGCTTGCTGCTTCCTTGCTCTCTCCTCTTTTGCTTCTGGCTTTTGGTGTGCTCTTTTGGTGCTCTCCGTCAGCACTTAACACTGGCAGCACTTTACTGGCTTCACAAATTACTTTTTTATTTATACTCACAAAATCTGTGGTGGTTTGCAAATGCTGCAGGGTGTGGAGCCAGTTTGGCATACTGGAAATCTTTACTGTGGAAATGATACTGTCTGGTAAGATTCTGTTAGTATTTGGCACAATTCTTAAGATACAACTTGAGACCAGAGATAGATAAGCAAATACTCACAGTGGCAGGTAAAGAAAAGTGAAAGCCTGTTGGAAAAATTCTATTGGGATCTACTTAGGACCCTTGAGGGAAAAGATGCTAGATCTCCGTGAATGGCTGGTTGTGCACTGGTAATGGTGAAGTTGTTTGCTAAGCCTGGGACGTTCTTATGCATTTTTAAAGACCTTCCTTCCAGGAGTAAATTTCAAAATATTAATTACTATTAGAAATAGGTTCAGTTCAAAACACTAACACTGTGGTACTCATGAACACAGTGTGGTGGACCTTAAAGTGTTCCACCCACGGTTCATCTGTAGTGAGGAACGGCACCTGACAAATGTTGCTCCAGAACAGTGAAACACAGCCAGTGGTGATATGTGTGATTCTGCTCAGCCCATTTTACAGATATGGCTCATCATGTTGGCAAGAGTGGTATCAAGTGTTTATAGAGAGGACTTGGCAGGGCAGGAGAAGTGCTGCACAAATACCTGACTTGTTTCTTCTAGACTATCTAATTACTCACACAGATACTGTTATATGGGAATCCACTTCGGTGACCAAGACAGCAGAATAAACAGAAATAAAGCTGTAAACGTGAGAAATACAGCACTTAGTTACAAGTCTGCTTGATGGCTATGGACTAGAGAGGAGCAACACTGAGGGAGAGGAAATCCTGCAATTACAGCCTCAGCCATGGTTGCTCCAGCATCCTGATACCTCTTGTTGTATTCTCCTGTTTTGGTGTCAACTTATTTTCGATGCCTCATTGACTGTGCTGGCTTTTTAGCTGCTCACATATGTACTGCCCCCTGCATTAGGAATATGCCCTTGTATAAGCAGGAATGTTGGGTTTACACACTACTAAAGCTTTGTAAAGGCACTGTCATAGAGTAGTAGAGAGTCTAAGTTTTGTCCCCCTCTCCATCCCTCCTGGCCAGACTGTTTTGTTCAGCTTTTTAACTTCATTTCTGAAGCCAAAACTCTGCACCCTCTTATGGTTGGATGCAGCAATCCAGGCTTTTGACTTAGGCATACATTTTTCATGTGCATAGCATCTTCTCTTTAACACCACAAGAACCAGAAAATAAGGACTGCTATTTTAGGCCACAGATACAATTTTAGCAGTTTGAAAAATCAGGTAATGTTTTCTACACATGTGAAATTGTTTGACATCTCTTTTATCCAGAAACTTTAAACACAATTTCAGGAAAAGGGGAGTTGCAAGCACTGCATATATCAGTTTATAATAATGTTCTGCTAAATGCTAGTAGAAAAGCAGAATAAAAAGAAGTTGTCACCAGCAGTGATAATTATACATTTCCTTGTATTGTCTGTGGGTAAAACAGATCATCAAAACAATTTCTGCTTCCAGTGCTCATCAGTTTTACATTACATCCCAGTGAGTTGAAAGCCAAAGGACAAGAGAAGGAAGCTAAACTATAGATGAGATAGGTCTAGGTCAGCTCTTTCTCTGAGAGAGAGGTTATTTGTTCCCAGATTGTTCTTCTGCAGAAAAATATGATCATTTCCACATTAGAGCCTAAGCAGAGAAGGGAAGACTTTCTGTGGTTAACCTATTTTCCCCTTAACTATTTATCCATTATAGAAACTTTTTTAGTTTGGTAATCATACACTAAAATAAATAGTATTTTAATTAGCTTCCATCCCCAGAGTCACATAAATTAATATTTCTCCTTACTAGCTCATAGTCCAGTTAAAATACAGCTTTAAAATGTTGTGCATCCTGTTACCTTACGCAAAGGAGCGTGATTAAGTTACTGTGCTAAAATGTATCTGAGGTGGATAAGAGAGGAGAAATTTTCAGTCTTTCAGCAAGATCAGCTCAGAAATGTTACATTCCATAGCACAAAAGTGCAAAAGATGCTAAAAACTTTTCAAGTAGCTACAATTTTGAAATCAACCTTGAATACATGAAACTGCATGCTGTGAAGTACTGTTTACTAAGAGAAAGAAATAACCTGGGAAGCTATGGAGAGCATTGTATATTTTTATAAGTCATGAAGAGGTGATTGGTGATGGCAAATCCCACTGCTGTTGGTATTTCATTCATAATGGAGGGACACAAGAAAGAAGTCACTAATTACTGAAGTGAAAAATAAATATGTTCTGTAAGAAGCTTGAGTATAAAGCTTAAAAACATATCCTTCTCCTCAATTAACACTTTAAAGATTTTAGCAGGGCTTTTGGGAACAGAGCTCCCCACTGTGAGGAAATGGAGCCTGAAGAATTTAGTGACTGTTGTCATCTCCCCATGCCTGGGAGCCAGTGCTGCTGGAGAGTTCATTGTCAGGATCTTCTCTCTACAGTGTCATGCTCTCATTTCAGTAATTCCCAAGCTTGGATTAACACCATGAGTACATTTTCTCTCTTCAGGTTAACCCATGCTTTAAACCTACAGGAGACACTAAGTCTATATCTCTGCTGACTTGTGCTTTTGTGCATAGATGCTTTCAATGCTTTCACTGACACAAAATAGTTGAAATGTCCTCACATCTGAACTAGTTGCATCATGCAGCCACTTTAACAGGTGTAGTTCACACCTTATTTTGCTGAACAGATGATGAGATTTTCACACCAAGAAGAGTGTCCAGATTCATGTTTCATTTAGACAATAGGTAAGGTTAATTCAACCCAGATCATTCCAGAGTTATTTTTCTTACAGATACTAGCATCTTCTTAATATATAATGAAGATCACAAGCGCTGTGTACTGGCTCAAAGTTCTAATTCAGTGACTACTGCTCCTTGCGTTCAAGAAAATGAGTCACAAAAATTCAGGTGGGTCTCAGATCACCAGCTTATGAACATAGCACTCAAGTTGTGCTTGGGAGTGCCTTCGAAGAAAGACTGGGTTCCCATCACTCTGTATCCTTGTGACAAGGCTAGTGAACTGCAGCGATGGGAATGCAGAAATGAGACTCTCTTTGCAATCCAAGGGGAAAACTTATTTTTCAACTATGGAAACAAACAGGAAAGGAATATTATGCTGTACAAAGGATCTGGTTTATGGAGTAGGTGGAAAGTCTACGGAACCACAGACGATCTGTGTTCTCGAGGCTATGAAGGTAAAGTTCTGTAAATTAATTTCTGTATTTCAACCTAATTATGTGTAGATATTTAAAATAGCTTATATGTGTAGAAGAATTTCCTTAATCTTATTAATGATCATTGAGTGTGAATTCAGATGAAATCAACAATACTTGAGTGGGTATGATTTTGTTAATTTTTGTTTTTTGTCAAACTTGTCAAAGTGCTGATAGATGATTAACCATGCATGGTAGTGATTCATTTGGAGAGAATAAAAAAATTCTGTGGTTATTCAAAACATGTGAATAAATATTACAGTTGTTGATAGCTTTTACTATTTACTACATGTGTACAGAAAGACGTAGTGTAAGTGTTTAGTCTGTTGGTTATATTTTTTTTTCTTGGGGTGCAAATATTAACTGGCAGTAAGATATTAGTTAACTCTTAATATCTGAATTTCCAGTGTGTTGCAGATGTCTTCCTAGGTGTTTGAAAGGAGTGTCAGAGTTGGTGCTAAACAGTTTGACAAAGAAATAAGATATTTTAAATCATTAAATTTGAAAAAGTTATGTATATCTCTATATATATTCATGATAAGTGTCTGGAAATACATTTGACTTCCAATTTAGTATTCTTTGCCAAACAGAAGTGGTCACAGAGAGAGGTATGGATGCAGTTTCTGTGGTTTACACCATGGCTGATTGCAGTACTAGTCCTTGGCCAGAAGCCAGAATAGAAGAACCCTGGCAAAGCAAATTATGTGAAAGAAGCCAGGGAGGAGATGTAATAATGTCCTGCTATTCCTTCCTCCTCTGTTTTCTAGCAGCTCTGTGAGACAGTGACCCTGGTATGTCACCTCTCCAAAAATCCTTGTCAAGTACAGTTCCCCTGTATATCCTTCCAACAATGAATGTAAATTACATCTGCACACACAGAAAGCTGCTTTAGTTACTTTCATAAGTTTCATTGAGTCAGGTTTCTGATAAAACAAAAAGTATCTTTAGATGCAAATATAAAATTTATTTGGGCATAATACATTGGGGTCACTCTATGGTATATATCTTTCAAGCTTACATGTACGTGCTCTTCCATGTCCAAAATGATCAGCAATTGACTGAGTTATTGACAGAACACTCAGTGGTGTTTTGCATTTTAAAAAATTGTGTAAGTGTATGGATTTTAGAGTTTTGATTGCTATGCATGGGAAATTTAACATGGGAATGTACTCATCTTGGCTCAGTCAGTTGTGGTCTGTTGACTCCCTTAGCAACATAAATTTGTCTCACTGTGAATGTGGGTATCAGCTTAGACTGAGGGTAAAATGATCAATGTTCCATTTCTAGTACAGTTGTATACTAAGCTAGCAAGCTGTCCTTGCTATAATATTTTGTAATAGGATCATAAAGATGAACTCTTATGTATCCCATGCTTCTTAATTTTTATACATTTTTGAATTGTTGTGTCTCCTTAGATACCTACACAGTGAAAGGAAATGACAATGGAGCCCCTTGTGTATTTCCTTTCAAGTTTAATGGTAAATGGTATGCTGACTGCACAGATGCTGGCAGATCAGATGGCTGGTTCTGGTGTGGAACCACTTCAGACTATGATGTTGACAAGAAGTATGGATTTTGCCCAACAAAATGTAAGCTTTTTATATTCACAGTTCTGCTGTGCTGTTATTCAGCTGCCTGGAAATACGTCCATAATGTGTGCTTTATAGTTTGAAATGGTTCAGTTTCTGCCTCTGTTTAGCCTGCTTGCCTTTTAAGAGCTACATCAATATCCAAATATAGTACCCAGCATAAAAAACCTTGCCCAATTATTTTTGGGTGAAAGTACGTTAATCGTATTCTGGAATCTCTACATACAACATTGAGTTAAACAGAAAGTCAGTTAGATGTAAAGATGTTGCATTAGCATAAGTAGTATATATAAAAGGTCAAAAAGTAGAAATCTATGAAGTGGAACTGAAAGCTAGAATACAGTTTAATTGAAAATTGAAATTACTTTGGAGAATGAGTTGCCTTTTAGACATGAATGAGCTTTCATGAAATCTTTAATGCATCCCAGTGTTTCTCAAATCTGTGTACTATATTTTAGTTCTGTCTTTTAACTCAGTTAGAAGTATTTGTATTCTAATTCCCTGGTTTGAGTATACTTGGTGTTAAAAATGCAGTATTATCAATATGCAGAACTTTATTTAGAAATGTTGGTCTTGTTTTAAGTAAATGGGAGTAACTTATGCCTGCATATGTTTGAATTCTTTTAAATTTTAATGAATTTTCTCTGGACCTCCGTGAAATACGTACTAAACATTTTGTCTGCAAGCTGCTTCTTCTGTCATGCTGAGGAGGGTAGCACTTCTCCCTCCTTTCTTTTATGTTACTGTGTTTTGCTGTAAAGCTCCAGCTGACTGCAAGCAGAGCTAAGGAAAAAAAAAAAAGCCTTTCCTTTGATGTGAAGAAAACTGTTTGGGTTGATCTTAACTGGTTTGATGACCAAATACTTTTGTCCTTGCCTGATTTCCATGAGTGTTGCATTCAATATTTCCAACAAATAAAAATCACTTTTTTTTTCCCTCCTATGCCAGTATCATTTTCACAATAACAAAAACATGCTGGGAATATCAATGCCATTAATAAAGCAAATACAAAGTTCACTTACGAATACTCCCTGCCTAGTATTATTTGAGTACAACAAATAGGAGGCATCATTAAAATTTTGTTTAATTCTTTGTCATAATTCAAGGAAATCCATTCAGATAGCAGTGATTGTTTTTGGGAAAAGCTGCTTTATGCTGACTGCCTGCATGTTTCCTTCCTGATTCTTAAGTACTGGCTTTAAAATATTGAAGTTTGGGTGGTATATTTTAGTGAGAGATAGGCCATGGTAGCAGAAGTTTTAGTCATCACTATGAAAGAGAAATGAGTGAGATATGAGAGTGTGATGACTTCATAAACTTTAACAACACCTTTAAAAATAGCATGTGTAAGTTAAAGTTTATTTACTAAGAATAAAGTGTTGTTTCTTAAACTGTCCAGAGGACCAGGAATGCCAGCATGAAAATATGTGATGCAAACTGTCACAGCTTTTCATGCTGGGGCTGGGACCTGCAGTGAAATATCTGTGACTGACCCAGTCTTTTCTCATTGTGACGAAAATCACTTCAAATATTCTTCAAAATGAAGAGGGAATGAGGCTGTACTTGCAACAGTTACTATAATCGATAGAGGTGGAGAAATTTTATCAGTGGAGGTGACATAATTGTGATTATGACCCTTTATTTGTGATTTAGAAGGAGGTGCTGAGACAGAAGCTTAAACTGCAAGAAAAAGAACCAAGCAGTGTTACCACAGCAAACAGTTTTGGTAGCCTAGGAAATGCTGCTCCTTAATAGGTTACAGCACGCCTTTTTGAGCTCTGTGCTGCACTTCAAAGAAGTGTTGGGGAACAAAACAACTTGCTCAGTGTAAGACCGTCAGGAGAGTGACTCGGCATGTACCTGCAGCTCTGTTCCAGTGGGAAAAAGTTCACTGAGGTCTCTTTCTTGACAGATGAAATAGCTGTATGTTTGGGAAGGATTCAGAGAGTCTTCTAAGCAATGCATAAAAATGCAGATGATGAGGTCAGAAACAAAATCTGCAGAGAATAAATGCATACTGAATTCATCTGTGTAGGGATAGAGTTCATATTTGTATTAGTTTTCTACTTATGTACTGAGGAGAAGGTGTGATTTATTATTAATTTAGCTTGGGTGCTAAAATATATTATTCCAGAGAAGTGATTAATCTTTTTGTTTCTCTGCGGAACTAAGCTTTAAACAATAGCATATAGATTTTTTCAAAATTCTGCTCTACAAAGACATTTGAACTCTTAAAACTCAAGCATCTTAAAAACAAATTTTCCGGGATTTAAAAATGAGTTTGATTTTTATGAAAGGCCAAAATTGTACAAGAGAGCACCATATGGAAGTCAGCTATAAATTATGAGACTGGGGAACTGAGGTGGAAGGTTGGATGAATGCCCAAGACTTGTTTACCTCTTCTCTGTAATAATTGCACAAGCTTTATAAACTCCTTACTATCAAGTCAGAGCCAGTTTTCTTTACTGAATCATAGCTTTTACTATTTTTACAATATTAATTTTATCCCAGGCTTGTGCACAGGGATTTATGGTCTTTTAGAGAATATTGTAGCAAAGAAGTTCTGATTCTGATAGTTATAAAATGTTTTGGACTGAAGTTGATTTGTGGATAATAATAATCAGATGAAAGTTCTCATTTTTACTGAAATGTCATTATTACAGCAGGTTATATTTGATTTCTTTTTAAAATAAAGTAATGTGAGAAGAAGGACTTTATATTACCTATAGATAATCAGATTTAATAGAGGAAAAGTGGAACTGGTAAATGACCTCCTGATACTTAACATGAATCATACTTTGTTATCAATTTTGTTTATTGTGCTGTTTCCCTCTACTTGCAGACTGAAGTTTTCTGAGCACTCTAAATTCAGATAAGACCTCTTTCTCAATTTTTTTCAGATTTCCACTTGAGAAGCTGATAAAAGCTTCAGGAATTCAGTGGTTTTCTCCTTGTTGGCAGACATGCAGTGATCTCTGCTGTTTTCTGCTTTAGTCACACAACTTTATTCCCTTTATGTGATATTTGGGTCAGTTTTGGGACATCATGTAGGTTCCATTTTTGGCAGATCAAGATCACACTGTTTTCTGTTGCTTGTTTGTGAAGATAAAATTGAGATGAGCCAGGAGAGACTGCAGCAGTGTGAAGAGTGTGATACCTACTGAGACAACTTCTAATATGGGTCCTTCTAATATTAGGTACTTTCACTGGCATTGCTTAAGTTCAGGTACTAAAGGAGTTTGGCCAGGCTATGTGGCAGAGGAGGAAGTCATGCTACCTCACACACATGCTTAAGAGATCAGGAATTGCAGGGAAATGTGAGATGGATGCTGATGATGTTAACTTTGCATTCAGCACTTAGGTCTGATTACCACAATCACAGTAAGAAAATCCATAGCCACTTACACAGTGACCCAAATTAGTAAAAAATTTGGGGTTTATCTCAGAAAAAGGTCAGTGATGTGATATACACCTTAGCTAGCATCAGCCTGGAATTTTTGAGTCTTTTCTTCCATATTCACAAATCAACTATTTTAGCATGTTTTTAGCCACTTATTGTTTACCTTAAACAGATTTGTTGTAATTAGAGAAAACAGTGACCTTGTATAATTCCATGTCTACTGTCCTGGATCTACTATTACATCAGAGAACCTCAGGATTCCTTTCAAACCATTTGTCTATAGCAGTGTTCAGGCATTTTGTGTCTTTTGATATGTAAAATTTTTGGTATATTTTATCTGGCTCTGTCTTCATGATGAGTTACAGCATTTTAATTTCTCCCTATAGTTACTAGTAATGACTTGTGGAACACAGACCCTTTAACAAATGTCCAGTACCAGATAAACTCTGAGACAGCTCTGAAATGGCATCAGGCAAGAAAAAGCTGTCAGCAGCAGAATGCAGAGTTATTAAGCATCACAGAGTTACATGAACAAACATACCTGACAGGTAGGTTAATATTATCCATTGTTTCTTAAAAAAAAATGTATTATTGCAACAGTGACACTAATATGGCATGTTCCACCTTGAAGAATATATTTGTTCAATTCTGGTAATTAGTAAATTAAAATAGTTATATTGAAAGATTCATCTGGAAATATAGGACAGATAATATTTATTTTGTCATGATTAAATATTGCCATAAACTAACAGTAACATAAAAAATACAATTGAGTAGTGTGGGCAATAAAGAATGTATGTTGGAATGCAGAAAAATGCAAAGTAGGTTGTAAAGTGAGATGTAGATACCAAGATTGCATCCTTTTTGCATTCTTCTCGTAGTGTGTATTAGTCAACAGTTTTGCCTATTTCACTAAAGCCATTGCATCTCCAGTATATCCTAAAATATGAAAAGAAAAAGAACTAATGAACAAAAGCATTCATAAATATTTTCTTTCAGTTTCAATCTCCTTCAATGTTTTTGGAAGGAGTTTCCACACTTCTCCTATGAGAAATTTCTTAAATATTTCTTGAATATGTTTACATTTTACATTGAGCAAGTCCTCTTTATTACCTTCTCAGCCTGTGTAAAAACATGAAATAGTCCACTGATTCATCTATTAAACAGGTTATAAAATATTTTGAATATGTTACATCAATTGAAAGATAAAATATTCTATACCATAAGCTATATGTTGTGGTCTCTAAATTTGAATAAGAGGATTAGGAATGGTTTGGGTTGCAAGGAACATTTAAAGATCACCTAGTCCGACCTCTCATGCCATGTCCCATAGGACATAATGGATTAGACTAGGTTGCTCAGAGTCCCATCTAACCTTACCTTGAACACTTTCAATGATGAGGATCAACAAAGCAACCTGGTCCTTCAACATTGTAAAAAATGGCTTAGTTATATCCAATCTAAATCTACCCTCATTCATTTTTAAACTATTACCCCTTGTCCTGTCACTACTAGCCCTGGTAAAAAGTCTTCTGCCAAATTTTTTAGAAGCCATTTTCATTTATTGAAAAGCCATAAGATCTCCCCAGAGCCTGCTCCTCTCCAGGCTAAACAGCCCCAGCTCTCTCAGCCATTCTTCACAGGAGGGAGGTTCCAGCCCTCTGATGAATTTTCTTGCCTCCTCTGGACTTGCTCTGTGCCTTTCTTGTACTGGGGACCCCAGAGCTGAATGCAGCGCTCCAAGTGTGTCTCACCAGAGAAGGGCTGAGGGTCAGAATCCCCTCCCTCACCCTGAGGGCCACGCTGCTTTGGTGCTGTCTGGGCCGCAAGTACACATGGCCAGGCCATGTCCAGCTTTTCATCCACAAGCACCCTGAGTTCCTTCTCTGCAGTGCTGCTCTCAATCCATTCATCCCCTACTCCATAAAGATATTGTGAATTTCCATGACCCAGGTACAGCACCTGGTGCTTGGCCTTGTAGAACCTCATGTGGTTGGCATGGCCCACTCCTCAAGCCTGTCAGAGGCCCTCTGGTTGCCATTTTTTCCCTCAGGTGAGTCAAATGCACCACTCAGCTGGGTGTCATCTGCAGACTTGCTGAGGGGGACACCCGATCCCACTGTCTATCTGACTGATGTAGATAGTAGTAGTATTAGTCCCAATACAGACCCTAGAGGGGTCTGGGGTTGTTAGTGGTTTCCATTTGGATTCTAAGCCATTGACTGTAACTCTTTAGATGCAGATATCCAGGCAATTCCTTATCCATCTGGCAGCTCATCAATCAAATCCATATTTCTCCACTTTAGAGCAATGAGAAATGTATTCTTAATGCTATGAACAATTTGTTCTGTCTAAACTCCTGTTTCAAATTTAAAGATTTGATCAAAACATGGGTTGTTTTTTAAATGACTGTGAAAAAATCATTGTTGAAATTAGTGCTCAAGGGAGCAAACTGGAGCTGACACAGAAGGTAGTTATTAGCTGATGTGTTTTAAATGCAAACTGATAGATATGGCTGCTAAATGTATGAGTAGGTCAGTTTTTCATTATACAGCTATCCTGGCAGCTATACTAGGATTTCCTGTCATGCTCTCAACCACAAATTGTTTTTCCAGAAGTGATAGAGCATGTTAATGTGTTGATGCGAAACCAGGTCTGAGGTTCCAATCCTTTCCAGTCAACTACCTCTCCTTTCAACTTTGCCATGCTTCAAGTGCTGCCAATCATTGTGGTGTCAAAGACAACTACAAACTGCAACGTCTAGGCATGATGCCACCAGCAGAAGCAGAAAAAAATGACACATATTGCACAATGATTTTCTGTGAACTATGCAGAAACACTTAAATTAAAAAAATCAGGAGGCATCCAGATTCCAAGCCTTATACTAAGGGCAGAGATAGATAATTGATTAGTAATGACTGTGAATAATGTTCAGCAGGGCCATACATAACCATGATATTTCTAAGTGCTTTTCAGAGCTAGAGGAATAAATTTGAACTGTGTTTTTTTTTTTGAAACCTCACTTATCATTGGCTAAAGAACTGAAATCCGATCAGTCTGAAAAATGCACAAGATATGCTGTTAAAAAGATGATGTTTGCAATGACTTCATTTTAATGTATTTTCATAAATGAGAACAGGTTTTTTACACTGTGAAATTCACACTTGATAATGTTATGGAAAATACACACCGGGAAACTATGTTTTTCATTTTATAAAACTGATTTTTGGGTTTGTGACCTTTTCTGCAACTTTATCCATTTAATATTTTAGAGTTCTGAAAAAAAGAAGTTTCATGTTTGTGATCAACTGTAGCAGAGTAATTTTGTTTTCTGTTGTAATAAAATTCTCCAAACCTAAATATGTCAAAATTCTAAAACGAAACTGACCAATGTAAGATGACCTGTTTTTTAGGTTTAGCATAACCACCTTAACTAGAATGTTAAAAACTGTTAAAACTTGTACTAGTAAAAAGGAGAAGGCTTAACAAGAATTCAGCTCTCAAGTTTTAAGGACTGTTTGCTATTTCTGGACTTCCAATATCTCTCTCTGTCTCTGTTACCTAGGTCTGACTCGCACACTCAGTTCAGCTCTCTGGTTTGGTCTTAACAGTTTGAATTTCAACAGTGGATGGCAATGGGTTGGTGGTGCTCCTTTTCGGTACTTAAACTGGGTTCCAGGTAAGGTTAAATGCATTGCTACTCAGTTCAAAAGGCAGAAATTTGGTCATTGTGTAACAAATATCTTTTCTAGCACTCTATTCTCCTGCAATTACTGAGCTTGTTTTGAAGCTGAAAGATTCTGATTGTGAAAATAAACACTATGAGTAATGGCCCTTATGCTAGGGGTATACACCAGGCTTAATTTATTATTTATAATGGAAATGGTAGCCTCAAAATCCATATGAAAGTTTTAAGTCATCTGTTCACACTTCATTTGCAGATGTTCCTAATTTATTTTATTTCTGAATACAGAAGAAATCTGTAGTTGTCGAGATTAGACTGATCAATAGTGGGGTGGGGTTTGGTTCTTTTTTTTCCTTTCCTTCAAATTTCTTTACAATTTTTTTTTAAATTTTTTTTTTTATTTTCTTGAGGAATAGCTTTTCATTTCAGTTTGGGATTAACCTATCCTCAACAGTAACACGTATCAAACTGAACATTTGAGGCTAGACTGCTCTGACAGAAGCCCAGCTTCTCCACAGCTGTGGCTGCAGTGTTGAACTCTGGGGCCACCATTAAAGGTTTCTGTGCCATCTGTGCACATGGTGAAGGGCTGCATCTCTGGTTGACTATGCAGAGTGCCAACGTAGTAGTGGTTTTTTGCAGGACCCTTGCTTTGTTCCTTTGCGCTGGCTATTCAGGGAGGTTTTAGAGAATAATTTACAGTAGGTGTCTGAAGTTCTGCAGTGTAAACGCTCTTCATCTTCACAGAGCATTTAATCATCGGTAACTATAAGTGCATGTTCCAGTGTATCACCAAGGCCTTCCTTGTGTAGGTAAGGCCAAAAGCACGTTTTAGGTGGACAAATTTCTTGAGTAGGTAAGCTCTGAAGAGTGAATTGAGCTTCTTCATAAATAGCTCTCCAGTGGAGTAAGCACACAGGCAAGCAGATGAACTGCAAGTTGCTGTGGAGGTATTTTCAGGTCTGTCATCCCAGTGCATTGATGAGAATCTGCACACAAAGAGGAGTGGGGCAAACACAGCTGTGAGATGGAGCCAAAGCAGCAGGAGGAGCTGTTCATGGTTGTTAAAACTGCAGACAACTCTCAGTTGTACTGTAAAGAATTAAATAGTTAAGATGGGCTTTGATGTTACAAAAATGGACTCCATTTGTCCTTAACTCCTTAGATTCCTTAATTTCATCCAAAGGTAATACTCTACTTTTATGTCCATATAGCATATTTTATGTTTGTGCTATCTCCTTCATAACTTCACACTGGTCAGCCTCCCTCTGTGTCATCCCCATTGCACTGGATGTTTAAGAACTGTCTGTTTTTCCATTAACACATTTTAAGGGAATTTGTGGAAACTTCATATTTTTCTATCTCACTAACCCTAAATAAATAAAAAAATAGAGCTGTTATCAATGTTCAAACAAAACTGATTTTGCTTAGACATTTTGGGGATCTAGCTGCCAGTAGCTGAACTTCTTTGTGCAATAAAACAATGTAAGATTGTATTTTTGAACTAAGCATATCTATTTCTCCTATGGGAAGAAGATAGAACATGACTGCAAATATAAGACTATATTTAATCTAAAGTAATGAAATCATAATGGTATAAGAAAATTTCAGTGAACAATCTTGGACTCCAAAAATACTGTTTTGTTGTGTTTATTCTTTGTAGTAGCAATGATTACTATGTAGTATAGCGGCATACAGTCAGAAACTAAAGAAAAAAACATGCTAAGTTTAATAACAGTACTTCAGATCTTGAAAAATTCACCTTGAAAAATTATTGCTGAAATTTCTTCTGTTCTATAAGTTCTATATTTCTTCTAGGTGTTTTTGTTGGTGGTAATGCTAATCAACTATAACAAAAAAACCCCAAAAAAACCAAAAAAACCCAAACCAAACCAAAACAAACAAAAAACCCAAATATCCTGATACTGTCATGTTGTTTAGACAAATGAGCAGGAAGTTCACATCAGCAAAATAATTATTTATTATTTTTCTTGTTCCAAGCAGAGAATTTGACTAGCTTACGGAACAGGTTTTTTTTTTAACCTGAAGACTGTCCTCTGGAGCTTAGACAGTCTCCATTTAGAAAAGGAAAAAATCCCAAAGAAAATAAACACATACACTGTAATATCTTCTACCAGGACTTTGAACATGTAAAGAGGCTGTTAAATCAGGAATTTGCAACTTTTGGCTCCTGTTGAAAATTATCTCTTAAGGGAATGAACTTCCTCCTTCAGGCTAAAGGACTGTTGAGTACCACAGCTGTCTATATGTTACTGCATTTTATGGTTTAAGCACGGACCAGAAGGGAGTGTGAGAGTTGGGAGGGTAACCATATTGTGCTTCTACTCTGTTGTTGAGACTCGTGGTGGTAGTTTTTTGGGTTTTTTGTTTTGTTTTTTTAAGGCCATCCTTCTCCAGAACCTGGAAAAATCTGTGGTGCATTGAATCCTGGCAAAGGTGCAAAGTGGGAGAACTGGGAATGTGATAAGAAACTTGGCTATATTTGTAAACGAGGAAATGCTACTTTAGAATCTTTCATTATTCCTAAAGGTAGGTTTGGTGATAAACACTCAACAAATTTTTAATGACCAGTGCTTTTCATCTGTAACTGGAATAGGTGTTATTGCATATAGTCAAACCAAGCAAATGACTCTGTAGACTGTGTTTGACCAAGATTCCCTCTAAAAGTGGACAGTGTGGACTTTTTGCTTTGGCCTCCCTATTTCCTGGGTAATAATCTTTCTTCAGTAGTCTTGAGTTGTAAATTGCAAAACTGTGGAGTTCTCTTTTCCAAAACCAAGCAGAACTGTCAGACTCCGATTATAAAATAATGAAAAATTAATTTAATGTTTTTAAAATGATGTAAGTGTCTGAAGTCCCATGTACACAATGAAACGAATCCACTTCTTCCTGTAGTTTTTATTACTTATGAGTTGGTGCAAGTCAGTAGTGGACTAGAAGAATTTTTTAAACTTCTTTTGAATTAGATATTTTTGTTGTATCTATGTGTCTTATAAATATAGAAATATTTATATAGAAATATAAAAATATATATTTGTATACATATAAAAGCATAATTAATTTTTATAAAATTATTTAAATTATATATGTAGAGACACTTTTTCAGAAGAAATGTAATTCTGGAACTTGTCTCATGTACATAAGGAAGACAGAAGAGGGATAAGATCTATTTTGACCTCTTTCCTTATTATCTCTCTGTGTACTATAAACATCTTGTAACTTATTGCTCTGTTTCATGCCTCCTTCTTTCTGTTCTCTCCAAGTTCCCTTCTTTTTCCATGTCATACCTGTATCTCCTAAATCCACTGATATTGTTTTGTATAAGCTTTAGAAGCAGAAGGCTAAACTGGAACTAGAGTTGCAGTTCATTTATTAATATGCATCACTACTTGTAAAACAGATGTTTTGGAAAATCAGTGTTTGATATTTGGCTTAAAAAACAATAGGTGTTTTTTAATATTTTTTCTGCTTTTGCCAATATAGAATCAGTCCTGTTAAAAACACTTAGGACAGAGGATTCTGCCTCATTTGTTTTGCTTTGTTGCTGACAGAAAAGACAACAAGAATGAGCCAGTGTCTCGTTAATTAGATATTGAAATACATATTAATTAATTAAATTGAGAATTTGGTATTGAAATCAAATACATTCATTGTCTTAGCTGAGAAAGTATTCAATGCACGTTTAAATTACTCCTTAATTTAAGTTTTGTTAGTATTTGTATACAGGTGATACCCAAATAGTTTCATTTATATGGGTTGTTTTAGGTTGTTCAGCTGGCTAATGCTCAGATTTTCAGGTTTCATACATCAGTTCTAAAACACTGATGCCTATAAATATACTATCAGTTTAAGGCTGGCTGCAATATTTGTATTTAAATTCAGGAGGTTTTTTTGGAGGGAGGTGTGAGTCTAATGGTCATTACTCTCTTTTGCCTTTGGCTTTTGTTCCTACCCCCCACCTCCACCCTCTGGTTTACCAGCAATTTGAAGGAAAACAAAACAGTTTTCAATTAAACAGAATTTGCTGACTAAACACTGTGACAGATAAACCAGAGATTGGCAGTGGTTCACCTAATAAAATAACTTCCAAAATGTCCCACGAGGGGAAGTAATAAAAGGAGTAAACATGGAATCATGCAAGGTGTTAGGTGCCCTCAGCTTCTAAAGGTGTAAAGGAAAACTCATGGCAGATCATGTTTTCCTGAGTTAAGAAATAAATTAATTGCAAATTCATATGTGCATATAGTTGTTCACCTGACGTTAAACACAAAGATAAGCCTTTGAAATTTTAACTCTTGAAGTTATAATTGAGTCTGACAGGGCAGTGTGTGGGACAGAGGAACATATTATAACCGAATGTAATCATGCTTGTGTTCAAAACAAAGTCGGGAAAAATCTGTGCAGAATATTTGTTTTCATTACAGATGCATTTTCACAAAGCAAACATCTGCGGGACTGTTTAGCATTTTTGGGTTTTGCTTCTTGTAACAAAGTATTTTTCCAGCAGAGGGCCACATCATGTTGTACATCAAAGTATCTTCGAGCTATAAAGGATTTGTTCTATAACCCAGCAAAGTAGATTAATACAAATGTATTCATTTCAAATTCAAAATGCTGAAAGTCTCTCTCTCTACCTCCACCAAGTGACTGCCAACATATATTTCATCCCAAGCCAACAAAATGTGGTCACTTAAAGTACTGTTTCCAAATGTGTCTTTAATATTCAATTAAAAGAAATAAATGCTCTTACTGTTATTGCTGAGATGCTGTGTATCTCTGTCTTATCAGGCCACATATGATGGGTCTAAGAGAGAAATTGAGTGTCTGAACTATGACTTCAGGTAGTGCTTTCACCCTTTTAGACACACAAGTCAAGCACTATGAGATTTTTCAGACTTCAGAAAGTCAAGCTTATAAGAAAATCAGCTTCACAAGAGTACTTGCTCTCTGTTTGAGGAGTAACTATTCTACACTTACAGACCGATAAATTTATCAGCTTGACATTTGGAATAATATTGTTTGCATGTTAATGTAATATCATATTTTACCTTTTATTTGTGATAATTTGGATTGCTTCTTTTGTTTAAGTGAAATGATGTCCAGGGAGTAGTACTTGTTTCCATTAGGATGATAAAGTAAACAGGATGGCTTTGAGTTATCTAGTAGTTTCTTTAAAAGTAGGATGGGGAAGCACAGAGTTAATTTTTGCTGAGTAGTTGAAATGAAGAACTGAAGAGTTTCTTGAACTAAGAAATCCCCAGCCATTAAGGCTTACACCAGAGAAACTAGATAATCCACAGTGGTTTTTTTTTTTTGGTTTTTTTTGTTTTGTTTTGGTTTTGTTTGTTTGTTTGTTTGTTTGTTTGTTTGGTGTGTGTTTTTGTTTTTGTTTTTGTTTTTTGTGTGTGGCCTGCAACAAGTTCCCTGCAGTTACTGGGTCTACAAGCAAGATTTTGCTGCCCTGCAATAGCTGCTTTAGTGTTTAGTGAGTAATATTGTCACAGTCTGCACCCACTTGAAAAAGAGACGCTCACGGACTCACTGAGACATAAATACCTTTGTGATTCTCTCTGGCCATGTGTGAACTGCTGATTTCTGTTCTGTACGGTGTTTGCAGGTTGCAGAAGGGTGTATTGAGTGTTCTCGGATTTATGGCAAAGCACTGTATAATGCATATGCTCAGAGCTGAGACCCGATACAGGATGAATTAGGCAGCTGTCTGAAGCATCAGACTAACTTCTACAACAGAGTTTTTTGGCAGAATTGAGAGACTTCTCACCAAGCATTGAGCACCTTGTCCTGGGCTCAAAGTTTAGTTTTACCAGAACTTTGTGAAAACATGCTAGCATGCTGTGGACGCAGGTCTGAAAAAGTATTGTAAGGTACTGTTTATAATAGAAATGTGTGTTGTGACACTAAGTATCTATTAATCATCAGTATAGCCCAGTTGAAACAGGATATGTACCTGAAACATGGGCCTGACTGGTCATGAGTTTGGGTGCCTATTTAAACATTTCTACAGAATATAGCCCACTGTTAAACAAACACTTTGTTGCTTCTTCTGACATATACAAGTTTTTTGCCAGCAGAATTTCTGAAAATGTGCTCTCCTTTTTCTACTCTATATATATTGGTGCTTGCTAGACCCATCTGCTAATTATGAATAAACAGCTACAAGAATCATAATTTGTTTCTGCAACAGCAGTACTCTGTTTATTATATGTTTGGGTGTCACTCCTCCCAGGACTGAATTGTTTGCTGAACAGCGATGTGCTTGTTGGCAATATCCTGGCGCTCTTCTACTGAGCTTCTGAAAGCAAGTTTTAAGCATAAACCATTTACTTTGACAACTTAATTTTCATAGTTAAGCTTCTGAAAAGGATTCCTAAAAGCAGTAGCCTTATTTGGGTTCTCTTAGGATTTATGTATAATCAGTTATTTCTTTCTGTAGTCTAGCAGATGGGATAATCCATAAAGTGCCCAAGTTTTTGGGAAAAATAATTACTCTCATCAATATGTATTGTAAAGTCAGGTTCTTAACATACAGCATGGAGGTTAAAGAGAGGTGCTGATATCAGTGAAGAAAAATTATAAAGCACCACTCTGCAGATTTTACATTTTAGTATGCATATATGCATGCATATCAAAGACAAAACTGTGTTTTAATTGCCTTTTCTCATGTTGCAAGCACTTGTTTGCAACTGTACTGTTCTTTAAAAACAGTGTGGAAGTTTCAACTTTCAATTATTCATGCAGGTTTTTGTCACTGTACATATTTTTCATCTGTGCTGTTCTTCACGAAGAAAATGTGATTGGATTTTTTGTTAAATATTTTCTGATGTGATGTTTAGTCTTTAGTTAAGAGCAGAATTCTGAAACTCTTCATGGCAATTTTTTTTTTCAGAGAGTAATGTGCCTGTTAAGTGTCCTGATCAATGGATGTCGTATGCTGGTCACTGTTACATAATTCATAGGGAGCCTAAAATATGGAAAGATGCTTTAACATCTTGCAGGAAAGAGGATGGAGATCTGGCAAGCATCCATAATGTCGAAGAATACAGCTTTGTTATTTCTCAACTTGGGTACCGTGAGTACATTTTCATAATAACATATATATATTAAGTAAAGAAGGTGTTTTGAACATGTCTTACCGGTTAATAAAATGAGGAGACCATTTAAAAATAACAATTGTCCTGATCACAGGGTGCAGAAGGAGTTAAATTTTTAATTTAAAAACTTAAATTTAAAAAAGGAAAGAAAAACAGAATAGGAGCATGAAATCCAAGCAGACTTAACTGCCACAAAAAAGCTGTGGTCAATGATGCAAATTGCATTGTCTCCTGAATCCTGTTTCTTAGGGTCTGCTTTTCCTTCCTTTATCCTTTTATATATGTTAAAGAAATTTAAAATTTTTCATAAGATAAAAGGATTTTAGAATCAATGTAAAAAAATAAACGGGGAGGAGCAATGTCTGCTGGTCCAAGACAGTTTGGGAAGATCTGTGTCCTATTATTAACACTGCCATGTCCTTATGTTTCAAGTCATATGTTTCAAGTTCATGTCCTTCTGTTGCTCCTGAAAAAGGAATCCATCTGTCCCAGAACATGGATTTAGATGTGCCCCATATCAAATACAACACTTATGTGCTTGGTTTCTGAGCACACATTTGAGCTGTTGCAAGGCAAGTTATTCTGGAGATGCAAGTTGTGTTCATTAGGAGAGCGCAGCTGTGCTGACCCTCAGGCAGTTTCATGGTTGCTCTTGCTTTACATGAACCTGTCTTGCACAGAGGAACAGTTAACTGCTTCTTGTGGGAGAAGCAGCTTCACACCTAGGAAAGCTTCTTTGCAGTGAGTGATCCTGTGTGTGCTTTCAGTGCCAGCTAAAGATGAGTTCGTTTATCCTTCACTGAGGGTGTCACCGTGTGCTTTGAGCTGCAGCATAGCAGCAGTCCTGGAGTGGAATTCATAAAACAGATGATATGCTTTATTTTTGTATCCTAGCTACCTCCATGGCAACTTGTGCTTATCTTCACATTCCTGAAAGAGTGACTTGTTCTTTCATGAACAACATGAAACTTTTACTCTTTTAAAAGGTATTCTTAGGAAAGGTGGGACCTCTTGATGAGACCTTAGGACATTTGTTAGAAGTTAGGTTCTAAAGGAAACTAGTTGTATTTTCACCTTACATGTGTGAAGTAGGTTATTTCATAATTTGATATTTCTTCCAAAGACCATTCCTGAACTGACTGCTGTTTTGTTTTTGTAAAATTGAGTGTTTTTGAAAGGCAGATAGTCCTGAAGGAAATCAGGCTTCTCACAAATGACACACTGTAGCTGCAACAGACTATTTTGAAAGCATTCTTTTCGGAGGAGTAAAACGGGAACAACTAAAGAAGCCTTTTGAGACAGTTTATGACTGTACCAGATTACACTTGCTCACCACTGAGAGGAGAACACCATGTATTGCAGTGCCTAGAAAATCTTGTCTGCGTCAGAGCACTGCTGTACAAAAAGAACAAAAGTCTGTCTTTGTGCCAAACAATTCACAGTCCCATGAAAAAACAAAGGAAGAAGGGGTACAGTGAGATGAATATTGTCATGGTAGCTGAGCTTTTGTTGGCATCACCCACAAAGGAGAACTTTAGAGAGGAACATGAAGAATAAAGAAGTGCATTCTGGATTTTTACACGGAAGTCCAGCATGTGATATGGCACAAATGTGGCCCAGTGCATGACTGAGAATGGGAAGCAGCTTTACAAATTGCTGGAAAAAACCTCTCTTGGTATTTAGTCATACTGCTGCAGAGATGATTGCAAAAAAGCAGCAGTTCTAGTGAGGAAAAAAATGATACGTAGGAAGAGAGTCCATAGATTTGCATGGCTTATTTATTTGGCTTTGATGTAGTTACTTTGTTGAAGAATGTTTTTTATTGTTGGTATTACCATGGTGTGAGCCTACCCCTCTAGGAGCTCTGGGCATGGAAAATACCTTTGCTGTGCTAAATGCTCAGGAAATGCAGATAAAAGATTTTAAGAGGTAATTAAACAAAAAATAAATTAAAGAGCATGGATGGCAGTGGGCAAGGAGGGAATGAGAGCATGATGGGCAGTAGAATTGTAATATCTTTCTATGTGTTAGCAGAAGAGAGTTTAAAGAAGGGTACTGAAATGTAATTTTAGGGGACTTCTGAACATTAAACACTGTCTGCAAGTCTGCAAGACGGGGTAAAGTTATGTGTTTGAAAATGGAGCCTGAGAGCCTGTGAATTTGAGCACTTCTCAGTGGGGAAGAGCTGGTAAGAAATTATGGATGAACTATGAGGGTTGATCACACTTAGGTGTAATAAAGGCAGGAGAGTCAAGGGAAGGAAGGAGAAAGGACAGAGGGTTGACTCTCTGTCATTCAAGTGACTGTCTGGGAGGGTGATATTTGCAGTATCTTGGTTGGCCAGAATAGAAACCTCTCAGAAGCAGTATGAAGTAAATTCCTTGACTAGTCCTGCAGTTTCCTTCAAGCCAAAAGCCAACAGCTAACTCCTTTAACTGTAAAGTGAAAAAAAATCCAACAACCACAATTATTTCACTTTACTCTGAAATGAAATAAAATATAGGAACACATATAATGAGAAAACTTGCAAGTACTCTGGTTTTCAGCTCTAAAAGACATCACTGGTTGTCAGCATTAGAAAACAGGACACTTCTTTCTTCACTATACTCAAAGTAGGAGGTAAGGGGAGGTAATATTTTATTTAGGTGTTTATTCATATCTTGTTACAAGAGTTTTGAATTGGAAGATGAATCTATTTGTGTTGCAATATAATTGCAATATAATAAGCGAAGGGAGTATTTTGGTTGTTTTCCATGAAGATGAAAACCTTTATTGTATTGCCACTTTGGTGAGTGGCCTTTCCTGATGACTGGTGTGGGTATATGAGAATCAGTTTGACCTCTGTGGGGCTGAGAACCCAAATTTCCTGACTGTCTTTTCAACTTCCTGAGAATAAATTTTTTTCTTTTCCACAAAGACAAAAGTTCATATTATGTGACAGGATTGTTAATTGTATGTTTTAGAGCCATCTGATGAGCTGTGGATTGGGTTGAATGACCTCAAGGTTCAGATGTATTTTGAATGGAGTGATGGAACACCTGTCACCTACACCAAGTGGTTCCGTGGAGAACCCACCCATGCAAACAACAGGCAAGAGGACTGTGTCATTATGAAGGGAAAGGTAAAGTCACATAGCTATTGACTAAATTGTCTTAAAATTTCATTTATCATTTGGGCTTTTTGCTATGCAAGAGCAAATAATAAAAAATAATTTAAAAATGGGCATATTACTGCTTGAAGCAGCCATTATAAAGCCAGGAGTTAATTTTTTGAGGAAGGATTTCTGTTTAAGGTTGCCAGAAAATTCCACTGTCTTCCCTGAGAAACAGACAAGTAGGGATTGGCAACTGCCCCACAGAGATCCACGTTTCTGGATTTCAGTTTGTGCATGTGGACTTTTAAAAGAAAATTATAATTACACTGGGAAGCAGGTTGAACATATAAATGTGTTTCTTCAGGAAGCTAAAAAGACATTTTGGATGTGTTTGGCTTTTTAATGTTTTGACTGAATATGGAAAAACCTTAAAAAATTGCACTAGCAATTTTTATTTATGCTAGAGAGAAATACTCTCTTTAGAAGATTTTTATTTTATTTTATTTTTCTAGGCAAAGTTATAAATGTTGGGTCTAGGTGTTTTAGTTGTTATGCTTATATTTATACTGCATATGAAGAGCTGTGAGAAAAGTAGTAAAGTATTTAGCAGTGGCATTAGTGAAAGTCTTTCCAGAGTGACTGTATCCCTACAATTTAAAGGCTGCTTCGAAAGGACTGGAATCTGGCAAGGATCAGTGACCTAGGAGTATTACAGGAATAGAGGTAATACCTGGCATAAAACTCAGTCTCTATTGGTGCTGTATTTTTCCTTTTTGTGATAATTAGAAATATTAAACTTACTACATCCTTTAGAGTTTGCCTATTTTATCAAGAGGGAAAAAAGTGTGTACACGTACCAAAGGTATTTTCTTATTCAGCAAAATTAAAACTTGATGATTGTACTTTTGCTACACTTTCGGTGAGCGCACTCATAAATTTAAGAGGAAAACTCTTTTTTTCTAAGGTTTTTTTCTCGATTTTTTCTCGATTTCCTAAACACTCTACTGAGTGGGTGATATTTGCAGTATCTTGATTGGCTACTCTACTCAGTGTTTAGGAAATTGAGGAAAAACCTGGAGCACGGGCTCCAATAGGCTTAGTTTTCTCAACTGGTTCACTTTGGTGCAGTCATCAACAGCAGCTGTGGCCTATATGCACACATCTGGCTCATGTGTCACCAAAATTCTGGTGCAGGAACACTCAAGTTTAAAGATTGAGGTTGAGTGCAGCAGGAGAGGGCTGAGCCAGCTTTACAGCAGGAGAAAGTAGTAGGGCACATAGAGGAGTCCCTACTAAAAATTAATAAAATTCCTATTTTCTTCTTTTTTTCTATATTAATTCTTAATACAGCAGAGTCTTCTTTGCTGTATTAGTAGGCATACTCTGGTGAGCAGAGTGTAAATGTGTATCTTTTTCACGTCAGCCGTGCCATGGTGCACATGGTAATTGATCTAACAGTTCTTTAAGGATGTGAGAATTGCTGTGCTGTTCTCTGTGCAGTGGCTATGCCAGTGCTGGTTGAGATGCTTTGCCTATTAGGGTTATAGGGTTTCACAGTGGAAAGAAGCTGAGTGCTCCAATGTGAGAGTCAGTCAACTGAGGCTCTAAATGGCACTTGCTTCAAGGACTTTTATGCTGATCAGGGCTGGAGAATGTGCTCAGGCATGGGAGGTGAGCAAGGCAGCTGACCTTGGTGCATGTGGTGGCTGAGTTTCTAGGAACATGTACTTGAGGTCTTGTCTCACCTACCACTCTGTGCCCTTTAGCTAACCTCATCTGCTGGTGTTAAGGTTTATGGTAGTACACATGGAAGTGTTGGTGCAGGAGGTATTAGAGGAAGTAAGAGGCAGACAGGCATTTCACGATTTGAGAAGTGCTTTTAAAAAAGTGTTGGGATAGCTTGTGATATTCATAGTTTCTAGATATATTTTTTTTTAATTTATATTTTTTACAGTTTTTTGGAACACATAGGGCAGCTAAAATCCATTGGTAAAGCTGTGATTTTCATCAAAATTACTTGACTGCCTTCAAACAAGCATTTCAAGAAAAAAACAGGAAGGAGTAGAACCTGGTTTTGGTTTTTTGACGATTGAGATAGCGTTTTCTGGCCAAGCCAAGTGTTAAAGAATTTGGGGAACTTAGATGAGGGTTAAAAATTTATGTTTGTGTACAGAAGTTGGCAACCACTAGATTCTAATGTTCTGCAAATCTCAGTAAGTCACCTGCAACATTTTGAATTCCACCATGAGTTACACTTTTCTAGGAAAGAAACAGCTACCTTAATTTTTGTTTCAAGATTAGAGGAAAGACAATTTGGTTGTTTCTAAAGGATTTTAGGAGAAAGGGAAGGCAGGTAGAGATTGCAACTAGCCCTAGCAGTATTGTTTGGTGCAGGGCACCAACAGCATGGTCAGGTCATGATGCTCCAAAATACCAAGACCTGGAAGAAACTATTGTTGCTGTACCTAGTGTTTTCTCTCCCTCCATGTGGCCATTCATTTAAATCTGCTGGATAAAGAAATGGAAAGAAATGTAGGAATCATTGTTATTTATGTCCTCATTCTTACTTTTCATGGCCAGTAAAATTTTGAAGTTCAAACCAAACCACTGGGACACACAAGCAGTTTGTAAAAGGAGGCAAAAATATTTACAGATATATGCAGATATAGGTGTGTATGTGTTGAGGCAAATCTGTTGACAGAAAATGACCTGAGATTTTAAAAGGGATCCAACATTTGGTTGGGAATTAAAATAAAATTAATTCAGTGATGAAGGTATTAAAGCATTAAGATTTGGCCCCACTGGTCATGCCATGCTGAAAGTGCAGCACTCAGTGCAGCCAGATGACTCAGGATCATTGCTCAGAAATAGTTTCAATGGCAAGCTGGCATGCTTAATACTATGGTCAACAACCACCTGGAAGTACTCACTCAGGACACTGGTCCTTGACTTTGGGAAGGGAGAACTCCATCCTCTGTTGGTCCAAGCCTTCTCTTGGTTCACCTAACACACAGTCATTCACTACAGAAGGATCTTGGGGTCCTTCAGCACTGAATACATATTAAGTAAGGCTTGTATCAAAACCTCAGATGCCCTTTGAATTCCAAGAGAAATACATAGATATATTGATGGCTGTAGCTATAACTAAAAGTAACAGACTGCTGTTTCTTTCTGCTTTTTTAGAAGACCTGTCATCCTTTCACTTGTATCAGTGCCCAAAAGCTATACAGAACTCATGAGGTAGATTTTGGCTGAAGAAATTCCATGAAAATTGTACTAGCTCACTGTCTCTTGGAATCAGCTGTCAGCTGACAAAACAATGCATAACTATAAGTTGACATTCTCAGTTTGTTGATGTTTACCTACCTAAGTAAATTTATGTTTCCATTGTTGATGCTTTTGGGTTCATCAGTACTAGCAAAATATTATTAAATACTTAGAAGTATAAACCAGCTTTTTTTGAAGATCAAATCACAATTGACTGAGGTTCTGTTTGTATGTTCAGGATGGATTTTGGGCAGACCATTCTTGTGAAAAGAAAATTGGCTATATCTGTAAAAGG
This sequence comes from Prinia subflava, assembly GCF_021018805.1. Taxonomy (NCBI): domain Eukaryota; kingdom Metazoa; phylum Chordata; class Aves; order Passeriformes; family Cisticolidae; genus Prinia; species Prinia subflava. The sequence continues at coordinate 133,854,124 of NC_086247.1, forward strand.
AAACCTATGCCAGATGCTCCTACGGAAGAGGAAACTGTTGACACGGGGTGCCAGAGGGTAAGTGAAGAAAAAGCTGTCTGATCTGAATAGGCTGCTAAGAATGGTAAAAAAGAAAAACTGTCACCTAGGTGACGGAAAAAACAGCAAAAATAGGTTCTGTTTCATCATAATCAGAAGAGTTTGCCTTTTGATTTCTATGCCAGATGGGGTAGGTGATATATATGACCAAATCTAATCTATAATTGTCATTTGGCTCTTTCTTTTTCCAGAACTTAAACCAAATCTCAAACCTCTTATCCCTGCAGCAGACCATTTATCTTTGATTGGCATTCAAGCTTCCATGAAGAGTTTGCCTTACCATCGGCTGTGCTTCAGCTCTAGCTGCAGTTTTCTACAAAATTGTTCATAGCAAGAAGGTGTCCCTGTCTAAATACTGTTCTCAGGACTTTGCTGTGGTCTCTGGCAGTGCTCTTTGCTTTGAACAACTTACTACCAAGTAAAATGAATCTATTGTGCTTCTTCTGAATTGTTAGCAGATCTTTTGTTTACATGCTTGCCTTCTAAAGACATAACACTCAGTAATTACAAAGAACTACTGAAATTTATTATGTCATAGGAAATCTTACTGAGTATTTGCTTTCCTTGAAGAAATTGCCTTTTCTTCCAAGTCTGCTTTACACAGCTTCAGAGAAAGTTTTTGGTGATTATTCCCAGTATTTGTAAAGAGTACCTGGAATCCTTACAAGTGTTGGAGGAAATAAAGGGTTCCTCATGCTCATGGATGTTACCATTGCCCACAGAACTAAGTGCATACTTGTAGAAAAAAAAGGTCTCTCAAAAGTCAGAAATTAAAAACCATCAGAAGAAATTTTTTGTGAACTGTGGCTGGTCACAGCAACCTTCTCTTGTTCCTGAGAGCATGTTCCTGAGTAAACAATATTTGAATGATGAAACTTTAGGAGTGAGTTTTAATGTTAGTTAAGAATAAACAAACTTGTTTGAGGTATCATTCCCTTTCTGAAAATTCAAGCTGAGGTTTGCTTTTCAAGACCATCCTCATGATTGCATGATGCCTAAGTGCTGGTTATAATCCTGTTCTGAGCACAAAAGATGCACAACAAAGCCTCTCATCCCCTTGTGAGTGGAATACATTGATTGAAAGTTCATTAGATATGAAAAATTATTTTATGAAACAAAATTCCAAAAAGCTTTGATCCTGCCTGCTCCACTCTGGCTTTTTCAGTTATATTGTTCCTGTGTCTAGTGGTTAGGTAACAGTGGTAAAAATCAGTTTCCTGTTTTGTTGGTTCCCTTTCCCTTTTCCTTTCCCACGTGTGATCACTTCACATTTATTTTGACAGGGCTGGAAAAGACATGGTTTTTATTGTTACTTCATTGGAAATACATTTGTAACATTTTCTCAAGCAAATCAAACCTGTGGAAGGCATCAGGCTTTTTTAGCAACAGTTGAAGACAGGTATGTAAATGTCTACTTGTCTGAGGGGGGTCACATGAGGTTCAACTTCCAGCATCATCTGCATATCACAATAACAACTCTGATCTGGGCAAAAGTCTAGCTTCAGAGGACAGCTATCTGTTGATACAGAACTTCTCAGAGTTTTTACATGTAAATTCAAATCCGGGAATTTAGTTTATACTGAAAGCAGGCCATGGCTGTGAAATCAGTTTTGATATAGATGGTCATGTCAAATAAAAAGTAGAAATATATCTTCTGCTTCTTAATTGTGGTGGCTATCTTGAGAGAGGAATACAGAATAGTGTTTTGATTATTAAATGAAGAGATATGGCTCTGAATTTTTTTCTAAAGGTAGTACAAATGAGCAAGAGGATATGATTTTCAACTATCTGTTCTTTGAATTGAGGTACTTTTAAAAAAATTAAGTGAGAAATCAAATGATGTAAAGTGGTTGGTACCCAAAAATCTGTCACAATGTAGCCAGGGTTCAATGAGTACAAAATTTCTGGAGAAGTGCACATTACTCTATGTGAAATATATCAAAAATAAAAGGTTTAAGAAACAAATTTTTTTTTTGCAGATGACTTGAAGCTTTAAATAATCTCTTATTTGTTTCTACATAATCAAAATAGGTATGTTCTACTGTGAAAGCTCCAGCTGTCATGAATGGTAGCTCTCTAAACATAGATAGCACTGCAGCTGCCATGAAAGTGTTTTAACATTAATGTGGCCTTCAGACTACACGGTGTTGGAGGGAGAATTTTCTTAATTTGTTCTAATTTTTAAAGAGCTGTTTGTTTAAACACCATAGTGAACTATGACAGGCTTTACCACCGCAGAGGTTTGTTTGCCAAATATAAGTTGTCTTGCTTAATAATTGGATTTAATTTACATTTATCATTTAGTATCATACTATTTTAGCCTCTGCTTTTTGTAACTTTCTTCAGTAATGCTGAAATTTATTTTTCAGTTTTGGATTTTGAAGCAAGAAATAATAAGAGTACTGGAAACTCCCAAAATACAATGGTATAAAACACAAGGCATGTCAGGTTTCTTCTTTACCACCAATTTTCTATCAGTCCATGATTAGGCCACCATACTCACTGGGCATCTGAGAAGAAAGCAAAATACTCTGATATTGAAGCTTACAAAACACCTATTATTTAATGGTTTTGTTATATTCTTTGCTAAAGAAAATCCATCCAAGCTATGCTTTCAAGAAGGTGCAGCAGTAATTCTGAGAAAATAACAAGCCTTTTACAACTTTAAAAATAGATTTAACAGTATTAATTTATTGACTGATTTCTTTTGAACAGATATGAACAAGCCTATCTGACCAGCCTGGTTGGGCTGAGAACAGAAAGATACTTTTGGATTGGACTTTCAGATGTAGAAGAAAAGGGAACGTTCAAGTGGACTAATGGTGAATCTGTCCTATTTACACACTGGAATTCTGAAATGCCTGGTAGGTATGACTGTATGACTGTGCTGTTTAAGGAGTCCAGGGCCCAGTGAGCAGTTGCTCACTACTTGAAGTTTTTTCCTTAGCACTCTCTTGATGACATAAATGGCCAATGACTTTCAAATATATCCATATGCTTTCCCCAAGAATCCAGCATGGTTGCTAAGTTCCTGTGTAGTGCTGAAATGAGTTCTCAGTATGAGTTTGGGAAGAAACTTTTCACTGAGATCAAGTTTCCAATTTGCAGCTGTTCTGGGGATGTCTGTGCCTGTACTGCTCTGGAGGAGCAATCTCTGCAGGCATAGTGACACTCCTCACGAGTCCTGCCTGTTCTGCCCTATCTCGTAGCACACTTGATCACTGCACCTTCTGGGTGTGTGGGATCACAGCAGGCATGAAGCATCTCTGAGTCCTAGAGAAAATGGGATTGTAGGACAAGAGGGCCAAAATATAACAATGTGATGTCATTTAATCTCTGACATGATCATATCAGAAAAGGAGTGGTTGTTGGTGTTCAGAGTTCTGGTATGTTGCGGATGCCTTTCAGGAGGTCTTCTGATTCTGCTTAATTTCAGTTCCTAATTGCTGATTTGAATGTGTCAAGTGAAGTGGTAAGGCTATGTAGACCATGAAGCCAATAGTAGGCTTATATATACTTAGTTAGTTTTTGAAAATTTCAAGTCAAATATGAAAAATTTGAGAAACTATCTCTAACCACATCTTCAGTTTTAGGGGAGAGTTTGTTGGGTCTAAGGTTATGATCTAGGTAGAATCAGCCACTGCAAGTTATTTGGTGTGAGGCATAATTCAGTGTATGAGTGGATGAGCTACACTATTTTTTGGTTTTTTGTTAGAATCATAGAATCACAGAATGATTTGTGTTGAAAGAACATTTAAAGATCACCTAGTCCTCACCTCCTGCCATGAACACCTTCCACTAGACCAGGTTGCTCAAATCCTAGTCCAACCTGACCTTGAGAACTTTCATGAGTGGGGCATCTACAACTTCTCCAGGCAACCTGTTCCTGTTACTCACTACATTCATCATAAAAAAATTAATTCCATATGCCGAATCTGAATCTAACTTCTTTCATTTTAAAATGGTTGTCCCTTGTTCTGTTACTATCAGCTCTGGTAAAAAGTCTTTCTTCATCTTATAAGAATTCTTTAGATATTGAGTAGTCATGGTAGTGTTTCCCTGGAGTCTTCTCCAGGCTGAACAACCCTACTCCCTACGCCTCTCTTAGTAGGAGAGGTGTTCAAGCCTTCTGATGATTTTTGTGGTCTTCCTGGGAACCTGCTCTAACATTAGAAACATTTTTGAGTCTGTACAATGACTTTATTTCTGCCAGGATAGAATGTGAAATTGTCTAACTTCTTATAACAGCCTAAATGGCATTTCTGTGCATTCCTGTTTACAATCAGGGAGAAAGCCAGGCTGTGTTGCCATGAGGACTGGAATAGCAGGTGGATTATGGGATGTAATACAATGTGAAGAAAAGGCAAAGTTCATATGCAAAGTGTGGGCAGAAGGAGTGACACTTCCACCTGTTCCCACAACAACTCCTATTCCCCAGTGTCCAGAAGGCTGGGAGTCAAGCAATCGTATTAGCTTCTGTTTCAAAGTAAGTATGTTGATTATTTCTGCATTAAGGTAGTTTCTGTTTGCTTCACACACATGTGATTAGCTTAGTTTTTCAGAGCATGGTGCTTATAATGCCAAGACTGCAGGTATGATCCCTTTTTGGGCCATTCACTTCAGAGTTTGACTTGATGAGCCTTTGTGGGTCTCTTACAACTCAGAATATTTTGTGATCCCAATAAAAATGGGTGTATGTGTGTCCTGTTGTTTCATAATCTTTTTTTTTCCCAGATTATATGTAGCAGCTTTCTTCCTTTCTACTGAAATGCTCATGGTTTTGTTTATTTCATTAAAGTCTAATCTTCAGGTTTGACTTCTGTTCTTAAATTCCAGTTCTGGTGGCTGTCTTGCAGTAGACACTCCTATCAGCAATGCAATGTGCTAACTTGACTTAAAGAGTTCATTCCAAACTTGTGTTTCACAGAGAACACTCCTAAGCCCTGTACTCAGAGTTTCTGTAATCCCCACAGAATATAGTTGTAGATCAATTGCTTTTCGGTAGCTAATACTGCTTGATCTTGTGATCTGTGTGGTCTGTTTTTTCTGATGGCAAAACGCTCTCTGTAGCCCTTTTCAAGAGCAGAGCACAAGAAGACGTGGCTGGAGTCGCAGGAGTTCTGCCGCTCCCTCGGGGGGGACCTGGCCTCCATCAACGGCAAGGAGGAGCAGTTCGCGATTTGGCGCTCCATCGCGTGAGTGTCCGCGGGGCCGTCTGCGCACTCTGATCAGCCCCTGTCTTTATGAAATATTTCTTCTTAGGTGTGCGTGTTTACCTCCGTATAAGCCAGTCTGTGTTCCGCGTGTGTGTCTGTGTCAAACACACAGCAAAGGCGTAGGGCTGATGAAATAGCAGGAGTTGTATGTCCAGCAGCGATAACCTCAAAAGCTTGTGCAGAATTGACCTGGCTTCGAGTTAAGCCAACATTTGTCATCTGCATAAAGCTATTTACTGTGGAGTTGTTGATATTATAAAATTACTACAAATGCCATTTGTTTTCACATAAGTGTACAAAAATGGTAACAAGTTTAATAAATCTGTATAATATGTTCATTTTTTGTCACTCTTATGAACTAAACAAAAAGGAGAGGCAACTTCAGAGTAATTCTTTTCTTACATAAGGAAGGTAAATAAGGTTAGTACGTCCCTCAATTGCAAAAAACAGGCATGAGATTTCTAAATAAGATAAATAGGTAACACTTGCAATATGACTAGAACAAACCAAGCTCAAAGGTTTACAAGCATAGCAAAATGCTATGACTGTACTAGAATCTCAACTTTATATTTACAGTAAGGAAGAAGTCTCAGATGCTTCTTTGCCACAAATTGACTGAATATATTCAGATAAATCTTGCTTGCAAACAAGTATTAGTTGAAGGTGATATTTTAAAAATGTGATTCAACTGCAGAAAGTAACTCTCTATTTGAAAACTGTAAGTGCCTTTACAGAAAAAGTGAAGAGTTGAGAAATGGAGCAACAGTAGCCAGTGAACCATTATACAAAAGTATTAACCCACTTTATATACAGGAGTTGTATCTGGTAAATTTCTTGATCTGTATTTCAATCTGAGTTAATGCATAATGATAACAGCTAGAAGCAGTTGCATTTTAATTTATCTCCACTTTGGTTATTTTTGTTTTTAACAGCATTAAGTTATCCTTAGAGAACTCTTAACTGTAGTAAATGATAGATTGTTAAAAATATTGTAATGCCCTTATTATTAGTATGAGTACTTTTTTTTTTTTTTTAGAAACAATGGCTATTACCACCAGAATTTCTGGATGGGTTTATATTACTTGAATCCTGATGACGGCTTTGCTTGGAGTGATGGATCTCCAGTGAGTAATTTAATTTTCCATAGCTGTTATTTTGCATTCCCTGTGCTTCTCAAATATGTGTATTATATGTTTCTGTGCAATTTTATGCTTAATCATAACCTTCTGTGTAGTGCTCTCTCTAGGAAAGCTAATGAATAGCCATTTCATACCTTGATTTTTTGGCTAAAACATACTGATTTTTTGATAGGAAGATACACATTGAATCAACAAGGAAACTAAATACATATAGACTAAAAAAATGTTCTTATAAATGCAGATTTTTTAAATGTAAAATAGTCCTTCTTTAGTTGCTCTTTTCTTTGCTCATTATCTGCAATGACTTACATTCCATGGAGATGAAGACACTTTTTAATGCCAGTTTGACTTACTGCACTTTAAACTAAGGTATAAAACTGTAGAAACAAAAGTGATTTTGGAGATGCAAGGTTGGTCAAAATCTACAGTACAGAAACCTGAAACTGGATTTTATATAGGAAAATTGGAATAGCAGTAATAATTTGCTGAGCCAAATGCCAACATTTTTATTGTATTTGAATAATATCCTATTTTACTCATGTTGTATATTTAATTAATATCAAGATGTAGTGTAGCATGCCCCAACATTGTTATTAAATGCATTTTACAGAATTTAGGTCCCATAAAAATATTAATATTCTTCCAAGCGTGAAGCTGCAATCCATTTGCTCTCTGAAAAAATGTTTGAAATGTCAGCATTTGCACAGGAGAATTCTGTTTTCCTCTTACCTAAGTTTTTAACCTGACAAAAGGAACAATGTGTAGGTCTGTGCTTTGATGCTGTCTCCTCCCTCTCTCCCTTATTTTATTTCCACATAACAGAATCTTCACAAAACTTCTTCTGTCATAGGTGAGGTATGAAAACTGGGGCTTTGGAGAACCAAATAATTATCAAGGAGTTGAACTTTGTACAGAGATCAATGGTGATTCTAACATGCTTTGGAATGACAGGCACTGTGATTACATGTATGGATGGATTTGCCAAATAAGAAAAGGTATTGCTTACTCCCGTGCAGTAATGTAATAAGAAGATATTTTCAGTTGATTTTTACCTTAACTTTAAGAAATAAAAAATTTCAAAACCTCTTTATAAGAATAATTCCCTGTGAAATATGAAGCATTGTAGTAGTTAAAGGATTTCCATATGTTTGAGGTATTTAAAAATACAGAGCCTTTAGTACCTTGCTGGGACTTCTCACTGTTTTTTCTCTATTATTTCAAAAATGGTAATGTGATACTTGATAAATTGGGAATTTTACTTTGAATATTCGTGTTCACATTTTACTTTTCAATTAGAAAATTCATGCCTTCTTCAACAAATCCCATAATGGATATTTTTTTCTGAGTTGAGTTTCAAGTTATTAGAAAACAGTTTGCAGATCAGTTCACATACTTGATTTTTTTATGTGTGAAAAATCCCTCCTTCACCTGCCTTAACTGCTGTTTTGTCTGCTGAAAATGTGTAGTTTCAGGATGGAGCCTGATTTTGAGATACTTTATTTCTATATTCATATGTTGATTACTTGCTAAATTCTCATGAGATATGTGCTTGGATGCTTTTTATGTACTGAAGACATCAAGACAGTATTTATAATTTAGGGAACACTTGAGTTTCACTAGCAGTGCATCTATTTAAATTTGAGCTTTTTAGAAAGTGCACATTTAAGTGTTTTACTGCATTTTTACAGTGGGATGGAGAGGAGCAAAATAAAGATGCTGCATTAGACTACTGACAATAAATATCAGCTCTGCTTTATATTGGTAAAATAATTTCAAAGTCATAGATTTTTCTCAATAGATGTCATTATTGTGACACTATATTTTAGCACAAAACTAATTGATAAGCCTAAACTGATAGAGTTTTCCTGTATAATAAATTGCTTTCCTGAGATACTCATGAAGACATCCAAGATGTCACCTCCATGATAGCAAAAACAAACAGGAAGATTCTTTAGACTAAAGTCGGGGGGTTTTTTCATACAGGACCAGTTAATTTCTTGAGATCTTTTTCACTGAGATTTTATCTAGGGAAATTTTTAAGATCAAGGTAGATGTTACCCTCAACCAAAGAAAGATAGAGAGAACCTTACTCTGTAGTAGTTAGGGCACCACATCAGATAAAAAACCCAGCCTGCATTCCTGATGCCTCGGTTTAAGCGAGAATTCAAATATTTGTGACCAGGGGAAAAGAGAGAGAGAGATCCTGGACAACTGTCTTAACAGAGTTAATGCTTTGGGACATAAGGCTTATTCTTTTCAATGAATAAAAAAATTATTTGATTTAGGTAAAGTTCAAGGTATTTATAATATTTTCCATATAAGGAATAGCCTCAGGGAACAAGACTATATATTTAAAATTGAACAGTATACCAAAAATAAGATATGTAGGCTATTTAGTTCCTTCTACATTTTGGTTAAATTCATTACTAATCATAAAAGTCAATGTCAGTATTAAAACAATGAGTATCAGTCTAAATATCTTCTCTTCAGACAGAAAATATACAATCATAATAAATACTTTTTTTTCTCACAGGGGCAAGTGTGAAGCCTGAACCAACAGAATCTCCTATACCTGGTGGGTGTTACTGCTATTGCTCTTTGTATGTGTGTGTGTGTTCAAAAGCATAATTGAAATTTCATTAAGGAGGGTGTCTTGTATCTCAGAAGCAGAGTAGTTATCTTGGCAAATATCTTACAGAGTACAGGACTACTGAGGATGGGTGGATTATACATGAAGACAAACAGTACTATTTCAGCACGGAGAGTGCTCCTATGGAAGTGGGTCGTGAGTTTTGCAAGAAGAACTTTGGAGACCTTTCCGTCATTGAGAGTGAAAGTGAAAGAAAGTTCCTCTGGCGATATGTAAGAAAAATCATTAATACTATGGAATTAACCATCCAAACCCAGTGAGCGTGGGCACAGATCCTTTTTCACCATGGTGTTTGCCCTACAAGTTGATATGATAGTGAAATTGCAGTTCCACTAAGACAGATTACTATGAAGAACAAACTAATGCTAACTTTTAAGGGATCTGTGGCTTCATTTTAGCAAAAAGTATTACACTGGTGAGCTATGATTGTGTAGGATGTCTTAAGTAGTGGATAAAAGCAGCAACTGACTTAACATGCACCACTCAGAACATTAGCTTTAGATCTTATCTGTTTATCTGGACTATAGTCTACCTAGCAGTCTTTTTTTGGTCCTCATGTTTGCTCCTTTGCCTCCTTCCTTTTGTGAGATTATAATTATGGAGTGAGAAGAAATTGTGACTTGGATTATGCCATGAGAAAGAGCTTTGAAATCCTGTTTCCTATATCATTGGAATTGCTGGCTTTTTATGTTGGCTGAGGCCAACTTATTTTTGACCAGGAATATGCTTAAAAATTATATTTGAACTTCATAGAACATTTCCTGAGCTGGCTGTAGAGTGACAGTGAGAGGACACAGGGACATGTATTACTTTATATCTAAAATGTAGCAAGGGGTTTGTCTTTGCAAGAAACTAGTCAGATAAAGTCCACGACAGAGACTGTGGAATAGATACTGATTTCAGTGGCTTTTGAATAAAACTGTGAAAAGTGTTGAAAGAGTGACCACACGTTTTGGCCAGTGGTGAAGTTTGACTCTGGACTGTCAGCTGTGAGCTGCTTTAACTTAAATGTTTTAGCTGGAGAATATAGCCAGTTCATAACCTCTGTCAGTCAGAGGTATATTACTCATCACTAACATTTTATATGACAGTAGAGGACATTGGTAAAATTTTAATTTCTGCATTCTAGATACTGAAAAATGGCAAAGAGGATGAATATTTCATTGGTTTACAACTGAGCGTTGACCAGCGTACAAGGTAGGTCATACCTAGTTTTGAGTCTTAAACACAATTGGCTTCTCAAGCGGTTTAATTCCATCTTACTTTAGCTCTAGATGATCCAGAAGAAATGCTGCATGTTTCCTAAATTCAGTCAAAGGTAGAAGAAAAATTGCACTGCATTTAATGTATTGATGTTAATTAATTTAATTAATGTAGTTAATGTAATTTTTGTTCAGAAATTCTAGTTTCCTTTATTATGTGACTTATACTGAAAATATAAATAGATTTCTGAACTGTAAACATGTAAGTCTTCTGGTAGGTAAAAACATTCTTTTTCCCTATCTTAAGTGTTGAGAACAGACACTAATAAAGAAACAAATGAAACCTATTTTCTTTTTCTTGAACAATGATAGCTGTTACACTGAGGTCAAGCAGGTTTTCTGCAATCCTTTCTGAATGTCAGTGTGGAGCACCGTATTGATTTTGACATGAGATGTTTATTCAGGCTTGGATTCAGTTCAGTCTGTGTTTGAAGTGCCTGCTGAGATGCCTTATAGTTCTCAGTTCTTCTTATAGTCCACAGTAACAATGAGGGACCTAGCCTCTGAAAATGGGGTGTTTCTGCCTTGCTGGGACCCTAAGATGAATATACTTTTAAGTACCTTGTGCATGTGTCTGAAGGCTGACCCTGGGCACCTCTGTCACTTGCAGAGCACTAGAAAGATGTGTCCTAATAATTTGCCTCATAACAATTTTGTTCTTCATTACCTAATCTGCATGGATGCTCAGCTTTTTTAATATTTGTATTTTACATTGTATGTTTTTGAGCAGAGAGTAAATTTAGTGCAACTAGTAGAGAGGTAATTTGGTCAAAAAACCTTGTACATTTTACTATGAACAGCTATATTAAGCATATTACAAGTTACTTTTTTTAACGTGTAAAAAGTTCTATTTTATGTTAAAGAAGCATTTTGTTGGATTGTTTTTCTTAAGCTGGATGGATGGCACTCCAGTGAATTATTTGGCATGGGCACCACATGAACCTAACTTTGCAAATAATGATGAAAACTGTGTAGTTATGTATAAGAATTTGGGTGAGTTTTGTATATTCTTTCATGAGTTTCATTATTTGCGTGCTTGCATCACAACATTCTTTTTCTTCTGAGAAGCATCCCTTCCTCCTGTTTTTTTCATTCTCTTTTGCAAAAAGTTACTGAAGTAGACCACAGTATTACTTACAGGACTTAATAGTTTTGTGCTCTTGTGCTTACCTTAAGCCTACCATGGGGAAGATCTGATAGAGGTCTGTGGCTAGAGGTCTATGGTTGTGATTGCGGATTTAAATTTCGTATTAAAATTGACCTAATGTGTCACTATGAAATTTCTAGTACCTGGTTCTGCAAAGCTTTTAATGTTCTGTAATTACAGTGTGTATAAAGTGACATATTTTTCCTAGACACTGATATTGACAGTAATAAACTGAGAGACAGCTTTGATCTTATCTTTCAACTAAAAGCACTGTATTTGAGAATGAGTGAAACTGATTTCCATTAACCAACTTGAGATGTGGTGTCATACAGTTCCCCATTTATCTTACACCCAGGATTTTGGAATGATATAAACTGTGGCTATCCAAATCCCTACATATGTGAAAGGCACAACAGTTCCATTAATTCAACTGTTCCTCCAACAACAATTTCAACTCCAAGAGGATGTCGTCCAACTTGGCTTTCTTTTCGTAATAAGGTATCATAACAAATAAGGTCTATGCTGGATGTTTGGCAAAGCAGTAAATAGAAAACATGGGAATTTTTTAATCATGCTGTTACTTACTAAAACCAAATATTGTTATTTTTATGCAGAGAGCTATGATACACGCGTGCTTTTCTTTGTTTGCCCATCCATTGTTTTGCAGGAAAAGTGTTTTTCTGATGTTTCTAATGAAGCAAATTCAGTCGCAGTTGATCAAAGACAATTATCTAGTCAGCTCTTCAAATCTTTTGATACACATTTAGTCAGAATTCCTAAAGTATTGCTGCCTTGATCTTGGTGCTTTTTAACCAAACTGTAATAATTTTTACTGCCTACATTTTGTCTTCCTTAACTTTGCTAACATGATATGCATTGTAGAATAAAATTAATAGTCAGGCAAACTAAAATCAGTCATGCATAACTCAGCACTGTTAGCTGTCTATAGAAAAGTCAGAATTTGCTTATTTTCTAGGGATTTCAGATCAAATCTACTTGTTCAATAAAACACTTTAGTGAGACTCCTAATTTTATAGAGAACTAGGACCAGTACAAAAGCTCATTTGAAGTTGAATGTAGTTTTTCAGATAAATGCATTCTTTTACTGCCTTTTCTCTATCCTGCCCTGTTTAAAACAGTAATTATCAATTGAGGGATATTGGAGCAAAGATAACATGGGGAATTTGTTCGTGTTTCAGTGTTACAAAATATTTGGATCTACTGAAGAGGAACGTGTTACTTGGCATGCTGCACGAACAGCTTGCATGAATTTAGGAGGAAACCTGGCCTCGATCCCTAATGAACAAGTGCAAGGTACTGTGCACAATTTTGTAGCAACTCGATGAGATGACATGAAATCCTTACAGGCTGGCTGGGGGTTTTGTCTGAATATAACCAGATTTGAATAATGATTGCACATCTGATTTTTTGTTCCAAAACGTATAATGTTTAGAAATCTACAATGAAGTCTTCACTTGAATCTACCAAATTTTAGTGTTGGCTTAGAGATATGTGTATATTGTCCTGGCAGCAAAAGTAGTGTTTTTTCCTGCTTGCACTTGATGCCAGCTGGACCCTGCAATTTCCATTCCAAAAAATGTGGTTTCAGTAGGTAGCATTAACTTGCTGCATAGCTTTCCTGTTAAATCAAGCAGAACACCTTTAGGATGAGAACTTGCCTGGGGACAACTTGAAACAGGTTTGAGTGCTCATACACATACCCAGAGCTCACCACACAGATGTGCCACTCTTTTCACCAGAGGAGCTCATTGTAATGAACCCAAGAGCTGCATCCCTGCCTCAGGGAGATGAGCAGGGGAAAGTTACCTCATGCTTGAATAAGCAAGGCACATGTTCAAACTAAAAGTGGGAGAAGAACTTGACAGATGTTAGATTGATAGGTAGAGCCTTCAGGCATGCTGTTTTATCCTACATGTGAAGGTGATGAAAAACAGATGCTGCAAAACACATACTGTCTGTGAACTCAAGAGAGTACACTGAAAACTCAACCATTGTAAAACAATGCATTGAAGTCTGAGCAGTTAAATAGTCCTAATTTAAACTGCTGATAAGAACTTAGTACTAATTATGCATTCCACTTGTGAAGAGCTGAAGAACTAAACTTTCATTTTTCAAACAGCATATTCTTATCCTACATAATTTCTGCAGTAGAAAATTCAGGTGGTTAGTTCATGCACAGGACTTGAATTCTAGGTAAAAGAGAAATGAGCAATGGAGCTATTAGCACAAAACTATTATCATAGTAAGAAGTGCAGGCATAAAGGCCTAAGTTCCTGTTACAGTTTTTGGCAGAACAGCAATGTTAATGTTTGACAAAGAAACCTGCAGGTTTCATTCCTAGAGGAGTAAGCTGCATACCTTTAAAAATGCTGAAGATGATGCTGTTTAGGTTTTGCCTTTTTTTCTGTTCTCTACTGTTCACACTTATATTTGTAACTATGTAGTCTATGCTATTAGTGACTAGTTTTCCCAGTACTTTTCCATGTCCTTTTTTTAAGCAGAAAGGCAAAACAAATTCCAGAGCTCCAAGCCCCAGGAGTTAGAAGGTTCCAGTGCAATCTTGGTTCTTCATGGGAACCAAGGCTGAGAACAACTCTTCCAGATACATTCTCATGGACAAAGTACCACTAGTGCTGAGGGAGGCTCCAGAGAAGGGGCTTGACCTGGGGGGAATTGCATCACCACTTGTCCTCCTAATTGGTGCTTTTTATCAATTATGCTGATTTCCTAACCTATGAAAATGTACTCACTCCTGGGGGGAGGTGGGCTTATGTGGACATCTTTCCATAACTGCCTCTGAAGGCCTTTAAATAAAGATGCCCTTTTATACTACTTCCTTACTGAGTTATCTCTAGTTTCATTTCCAGGTTGAGAAAAAGGCAACAAAGGAAGGTGAATTATTAACAAAGCAGGCAGAAATTAATCTATTCTTTTCAGAGTAAAAAAAACCATAACCATGACTGCAGCAGTTGGCAGAAGCCAACTTTATCACCACATTTGCTGTATGGTGGATTAGTGGATTGAATATAATTCATAATGTTCACAATAGATGAATATCAGCTGACATAGCCTGCTCTATTTGTGAGCTAGCCACCTTAGCTCAGACACATCAGCACCCACCTGGACTGTGCAAAGGTGTGATTATTGATTTGCTTGTGTTTAATAGTTCTGTTAAGTCTCATTTGAAGCATGTTCCTTGTGCATTTTTCTCCCTGCCAAGGCAGTCCAGGGAGGGAAGAAACACTCTTGTGATTCTAGAAGAGCACTGCTTGTGCAGATACACAACTGGCAGGAGCTCGGTACAACCTGGGGGGCAACCACTGTTGTGGGATTATCAAAAATGTATATGATCCCCAAAGCTGTTAATGTCTTGAACTAGGATTCAAATGTGTCTTGGGACAATATAAAAACCATTTCTGTCACTTTTCTGGGGTTTGTTCCAGTACCAGCTTAGATTAAGTATTTTTCCCAAAGCCACAGTTATATATGTCTAGCTCCCCATTCATCAAACTCAATATTCATCTCCTTTTCATCTCAGTTGCTAATGTTACCAGCAATGGAGTGTTCTGTATTTCAGAAAAAGTACTTAATGTCACTAATCTCAGTGTGGCCAAACATTTCAGCTGTCCTATATTAAAACTATTCCTCTTTTTCTTTGCATTTTTTTATTCTAGCTTTCCTTACTTTCCATTTAAAGGATTTTGTCACTGAGACATGGATTGGATTAAATGATATAAATCATGAAATGAGGTTTCTCTGGACAGATGGAACAGGGGTTTACTTTACAAACTGGGCCAAAGGCTTCCCATCAGGACACATGGATTTATATGCATATAGCGGCCAGGTAAATAGCAATCACAAATTGTTCACTGAAATTTGATTTTATAGATTCATAGAATCACTTAGGTTGGAAAAGACTTCTGAGATTGTTTAGTTCCACCATTAATACAGCACTGCCAAGGCCACCATTAAACCATGTCCCTTAAGTGCTGCATCTACATATCTTTTAAATACCTCTTGGGATGGTGACTTAGCCAGTTATCCCTGCTCCAATGCCTGAAAACTCTTTTGGTGATGAAATTTTTCCAAATATCCAATCTAGTTATGCCAATTTCTTAGCACAGCTTTGGGCCATTTCCTCTTGTCCTATCAGTTGTTCTACTAGGGAAAAGAGACCAATACCCACCTTGCCTAAGACTGAATTCATGCATTTGTGGTGATTTTAGGCATTTACTACTTTCATACCTGTATACATGTCGAATATATATCCAGATAGAGTGAATGGTTTGGAGGCCTTGTGCAGTTGCTGTATCAGCTGGTGACAGGATCTGTGGAGTGCTCAAACAAAGACTTGTTTCAGTTTTAAGTTCTCTGTGTTCATGAAGGCTAGACAGCTTTTGTGTTGAGCCTGTGTTCTCCCATGGGCTGTGTAAAGAGGACACTGGTTTTCCTGCCCCGTGGCATTTCCCCAAAATCACAACAATGAGAACCTCCTCCTGGTCCTCTGGCAACCGTTGTGCCGGAACTTGGCAGGTTTCCCAGTTGGCATGGTGTTTGCAAGGGAGCATTTACAGGCATTCCCCTGAAACAGGTGTCTTACATATAAGCAAATAAGCAAATTCTGCCAGTGACAGCTGCAGAAAGGACACGAGTCTATAAAAAGACAGCCGTTCAACTTTTACAAGAAAATAAACCCCAAACCACCAGAAAATCACTTTCTCTATTTCTGTCAAACAAACTGATCTGATAGGTCACAGAGTTCCTTTCTCTCTGACCATGTGTGTGTAGATAGTTCTGTACTCTGGAACGACAGCACTTTATAGTGTTAACTTTATTTCTCTTGAAAGACATTTTTAATGTAGAAATTTTATTTTTATGTATAATATCCTTTTCCATGTCTTTGAAAGTAGCACTTGTGAGCTTCTTGTCCCTAAAGGTGAAATAAAATTAGGTAGAATTTGGAGTTCTAAAGGAAAATATTTTAAAAATGTTGCTTCTCAAATAAAAATGTTTGTCTCTTTTTATTTAAAGTAATAGGATTTTTAGGAAGTCATATGTGACAACTTATAAAGTCCCTTTTTCATAAATTTTAGATACATTTTTAAGTTTATCTGAGCTTAGCAAAAAAATGTTATCATAGTACAAATTAGTATGCAACTGTTCAGTTTGAAAGATTTAAATCCCCATGCTTTTCATCCACAAATGAAGTAATTATATGAACATCTTCTCATGGACAGAAAAAAGTGAACAAGTAAACAGAATAACATAGATATGGATGTTTCATTACACAAGGCCACTTGTAACCCTGCAGGGTTTTGCACTAATCACTGTTTATTTAATAAGTATTAATTCTAGCTATTGTGTCCATGTTGGAGAAGTTGAAATGTCATAGTAGGGGTGGTACTGACAGGGCAGTGGCTGCCTTTGGGCAGGAGCTGTTCTATCTTTGCTGTGTCTACTATTATAGCTTGAAACAATAAATTGTTGCATTGCACTTTAAGGATTCTGGTTTATATCTGGGGCAAAGTTACCCAATCTTTTTTACAATGACTGATCTATTTTCTCTTTAAATTATCTGTGACTCCTCTCCATACTGTATGCCTGAGGACTGAGAATACTAGAATTTCTCTGGTCCTCTTATTCACCCCAATGTAGTGCAATTGAAAGTAACAAAGAAATTGAAGTGTTAAAAGGAGTAGAACTTCCACATCACTTGTGGAACTTAAAACTTGTGCTCTTAAGTGATAAAAAGATATGAGAGTAAAATTCCTGCATTACTTGAGTCTGAAGATGTAAATGGGGGAACTAAAGTTTTGTATTTGCTGTTTTTAACTGATGTTATATCTCTTTGCCTCGAGGCTGATTGTGTTGCCATGAAAAACAAACCTGTTAAGGAAGCAGGGAAGTGGGCTGATCAGAGTTGTGATAACAGCAGAGGATATATATGCCAAATTAATGCAGGTACTTCCCTCTTTAATTAAAACCAAACATTTGTATTTTTTTTCAGGGAATTGCTTAAATATGTGGATTTAAACATAATTTTGCTTCCAAGAAAGATAAATGCATAAATTGTTCTTCGGGCAGGAACAAAAATGTCAAATAGTCAAATATGTCAGAAGTCCGATTAGTCACTGCTCTCATCTGACCCTTCCCAGCAAATGCTGTGTTGCTATTTTCCTCAGCTGGAATTTGTGTCTGCATCTTTGTGTCTAGTATGACCCTTGATACGACATTTGTTCCACAGTTTTTTAATTTTTTGAGCACCTTGTCTTTCCAAACAGATTATGGAAAATACTGATTTGTACATGTAGCACGAGTTGTCTGGAATGACACTGTAACTCATCTGCACTGAACTGGAACAAAATCACCTCCAAAAAATGAGATTAAAATATTTAAATCTAGCATCTGTTTGAGTATCTGAGTAATTTTTAAAGACTGGTCTGTTGTGAGCATTTTATTTCTTGGGGAAAAAAATCCTTTGAAAACCAGTTTCTGCAAACCATTTCATTTGATGAAAAGAAGATTTTATGAAAAAATTATGATCTAATCCTAAGTAATTTCAGAAATACTACTCCTGATGATTATACAGAATGCTCCTTTAATCTTTGTTAAAAGTTGTTTTAGGCAGCCCTTTTCCTTTCTACAGTTTTGTAATTGAATTTTACTACTGATACTGGTTTAAAGCATAGTGTATCTTGCTGATTATAGATCAGTGCTGATTATAAATCAGGGAATATGAAATAAAGAAGGAAGACTTTTTTTAAATTCTATTTGCAACCACAGTGAAATCTTACTCCCCTGAACAAGTATATAGGTCTTTTTTCATACTTTATTTTATAGATGCTGAATTTCTGCCTTCTACAACTTCATCCCCATCCAACATTATCCGTTATGGGAATAGTAGTTACTTGTTCATCCATACCAAAATGACATGGGAGGATGCACGGAAAAACTGCAAACAAAATCAATTTGATCTTTCCAGTGTCTTAGACCCCTACAGTCATTCATTCCTGTGGCTGAAGATATTAAAGTATGGGGTACCTGTGTGGATTGGTCTTAACAGTAATGTGGTAAGAACATTAAACTAATTGAACACGATGCTGCTTCTCTCATGGACAAATCAGGAACTGAAAATTCTTGTGATATCTCTTTACTTTTGCTTATTTGTTTCTATCTTGGACCTAAATATTTCTTTGTGCTGTCAGAGGAATCCATCCTCTTCTGTTAATCTGATTAAATTGTAAATATTGCGCATTCTTTTCACACTTTTTCTATGATATTCCACTTGTGCACTTCCAAATAAGACATTTTAGGTTAGCATCTTGGAATATCTCTTTATGTATATCAGGTATAAATGTGATATATATGTGATATAAAATCCTCATATTTTAGAATTTACAGAAGAAAACATTTATTTTAATAATGATACCTAATTTTGAGAAATATAAGAAGGTGCTATTACTATGAATGTTTTAACATATTTGAGGATAGTTAGCAAAATAATTAATTTGTTTACCTAGTTTAATTTTACTTGTCTCCCTCTTCTCATTTGTTTGGTATTTTATTACTTTCTGCATATTTAAATACAATATTTTTTTCTTCTTGGCACAGACACTTGTCCCACACACTCCATTTGACTGAGCAAATGAAAAATCCCAAATATATGAACATAACACACCGCTTCCCTAAAATCAAAAGATGCCTCTAATATTAATTACCAGGATGAATCACTGAGTTAACCAGCTTTGGTGGGAAATGATTACCATTTTAAATGTATTTCAAGTTAAAATAATCTATGTGTCTCTAAACTTCTGGGGAAACAGCTCATTTAAACAGACAAAATTAGTCATCCAAATTTCACTCCCACAAGTTATGTTAAATGAAATGATTAGACCAAAATTAAAGGTATTCTAAGTTCAACATTAACTCAATGTCACTCTGCATTTCCTTTTGCAAAAAAGTACTTGTTGCACTGCTGTATTTCTCCATAAATAACCATCACAACAAAAATGTCAAAGTTTGAGCCATTTGTATTTGTTATTTGTGTCTAAGAAAAACCCCAATCCTTTTAACACGAAGTACTATGTAGACTAGATTTAGATATAGATAGACTACTATATAGATTACTAGAGTAGATTGATGGAGTTTAATCATTGCAGTTGATGGTTTTTTCCTTAGACCGATGGGCGTTATGAATGGATTGATAACTGGAGAATGAAGTACACGAAATGGGCTGAAGGGGAGCCAAAGCAAAAAATAGGCTGTGTCTATCTTGACATCACTGGAGTCTGGAAGACAGGATTCTGCAATGAAAGTTACTTCTCTGTTTGCAAAAAGTCTGATGGTAAGAACTTGAATCTGACCATTGCAATTACAATCAATATCTCATTAGAGATGCTGGGGTTTATTTCAAGAGCTAAATAGATGAAATCATTAGAACTTACTTAGGCTGAATTGGGCTGCTTTAAAATTAGGGCAAACACATAGTAAGAAAGAGCTAATGAATGTGACTGTGAATAGCTATCACTTTACATTTTTTAATGTTGGGTAAATTTTGAAATGCTTAGACTCACATTACTCTGCTATTTATTCTGCTATTGAATAAACTTGGAATATCAAAAACCTCAAAAATCAAGACAGTGAATGTAAGAGAGTAGTAACTTTTTAAAAAACTATTTTTAATCAGTTCAAGCTCCCACTGAGCCCCCTCAGCTTCCAGGAAAGTGTCCTGAATCAGAAGGACATAGGTCTTGGATCCCTTTCCGAGGTCATTGCTATTACATTGAATCTTCTTCTTCAAGAAACTGGGCCCAGGCATCTCTAGAATGTCTTCGGCTAGGTGAGTATCTACTTTATGAGCATATATTCCTGACTTTTTCCTAACTGTGGAAAGCTGAACATGTGTTATGTGTTTTTGTGATTTTGAGGATGGTCCAACTGCAAGACAGTTGCATCCAATTATTGCCTTAGTTTGGGAGGTAATGGAAAACCTCTGACTGCCAATGGCCCACACTGTGTCTCATGCATGTGGGACCAGGCATGAGAGGAGCTCTGTGGCCTGGAGTGAAGATCATGGAAGGGGAAAACTTGTACTTTCACCCTGATAGGAGATAAACAACTTCATCCATAGCAGTCACTGAAGCTTATTTTAATGGAATTTGTATATTTTGTTTTCTTGATCTAATTTCCCCCTTGATTATTGCAGTTTTATGCCACTGTTAAAGTTACAGCTCTTTAGTCTGGATAATATGTGAGTAAACTAGGGCTGCTGTGCAGTCTCATTCTCTCAATTTCCTTCTTGTGGAAAGGCATGAAGATTGATTATGCTGGACTCCATGTGTCTGTAGCACTGCTGTTTATAGCATTGGTGGTAATGTGACTTAAGTGTCTGGTCTCCCATTAGATCATGCAGAGATCTCATTCACTCCCCAGCAGAACTGATTGTAGCTTTATCTTCACTGGAATTATATATTGACACGTGGCCAATAAAAACCTACCACTGAAACCCATGGCAAGTGTAGATATCTGGTACTGGGTGAGAAGATTCTCCCTGTCTTTTCTGATATTTAGGTTTGTTTCTGGGTTCTCATGAAGTAGTTTCTTGACAGGACAATGAGAATGCTCTCCACTGTAAAACATGTCTAAGAGATTTTTCTTTCCCTGTGTCTTCCAGGTGCGTCTTTGGTCTCCATTGAAGACACGGCGGAAGCCAACTTTCTGACCTACAACCTTGAACCACTTGAAGGGAAAACATCAACATTTTGGACAGGAATGTACAGAAATGTGGATGGTATTTTCTCTTCTTTTAGAGCCTTTTGTTTTAGTGAATAATTACTGCAAGCTGTTTGACATGAATGTTGAAAATTTCACTTTATTACTTCTGTACTAAGGAAGATAAAGCAAGACAGAATAGGCAACAGGCTACTTTAATTAAATCCTAAATTCAGCAATTATTGCATTCACATTAATACAATTAATATTCAATTAGATAGATATTTCTCTTCTTATGAGAAACTTTACAGTACAGTCTTGTACTGTTCAGGCAAAAATGCCAGTATAACTGTCAGTGGCAGGGTTGCAAAATAGTTCAGGTGACTTGAGGTGTGGTTTTCTTGAGTTTTGGAAGATTATTTTTACAACTGCCTACCCAAACACTTGAATGACAAACTTCTTAGGGATAAGATAACTTCTCAATTACATTGCTTGAATCTTAACCAGGAATAGTGAAAATTTTTGGTAAAGTAAAGAATTTGAGAGTAATCATTTATATGCATGACACATAGAGTAAAAATGGGGTTTACTGATTTGGTCAATTGACATGAAAAATGTTTCTTAAAGTGGTTCTAAAGCAGTGTATAATACTTCTTACAGTGATCATAAACAGAGATCATAAGAGTTCTTCAGCTCTTCATTATAGCTCTAGATAATGATTATAGCAATTTCAGCATAACTGCATAGCTAAATTTCATACCTTTATGTGTGTATCCACATTGTATTCAGTTGCCATGTCCTCACATGAAGGGTGTC